>NC_090181.1:35791085-36141085 GCF_024679245.1 Pseudorasbora parva | reverse complement strand
TTGGCATTAATGTCAGACTGCACCTTATGGGTCCTGCACACTGTGCGATTTTCAAAATCCTTTGCGAATGTCCCTTGTCAGACTGTACGAACATGATCCCCGTGTCACACTGTAAGATCTCAGTTGTCATTAATGTCAGACTGCACGATAGTTTAGGCGCGCTAAAAACGGACGCGCGCAAGAAATCTCACCCGGAGCTTTATATCATCAATGAATGACGCGTTCGGTGACGGTGAGCTGCATTACACGCGGGACTGAAATGCTGGCTACAAATAAATCTCTAGCTCTCGTTTTGGTCATAGTTTGTCTTGAAAAACGGAGATATTTGACTGTCGTCGTAGGAGAAGTCACACTGCAGGATTCTGTGCCAAATCTTCTGACACTGCCAGAATTTCGTCTGTGGTAAAATTTGATCGCAGAGCTCATTAATCGGCGGCCGGTGAACATGTCAAACTAACGACCAAAGACGTCAGATTTTAGCCAAGGATCTGAGGAATCTTTTAGGATTTCCTAAATTTGTCTCAGACGGCCAAATCGTGGCCAAAATCGCACAGTGTGCACCCGGCTTTAGTGAAGGTGCGCTAAAAACGGACGCGCGCAAGAAATCTCACCCGGAGTTTTATATCATCAATGAATGAAGCGTTCAGTGACAATGAGCTGCATTAAACGCGGGACTGAAATGCTGGCTACAAATACATTTCTAGCTCTCGTTTTGGTCATTTGTCTTGAAAAACCGAGATATTTGACTATCGTCGTAGGAGAAGTCACACTGCAGGATTCTGTGCCAAATCTTCTGACACTGCCAGAATTTCGTCTGAGGTAAAATTTGATCGCAGAGCTCATTAATCGGCGGCCGGTGAACATGTCAAACTAACGACCAAAGACGTCAGATTTTAGCCTAGGATCTGAGGAATCTTTTAGGATTTCCTAAATTTGTCTCAGACGGCCAAATCGTGGCCAAAATCGCACAGTGTGCACCCGGCTTAAGTCTTTGCCCATATCTACTGCACAGCATGTCTGATGTGCAGTGTTGGGCAAGCTACTTGGAAAATGTAGTGAGCTAAGCTACCAGTTACTCTACAGTAAATTAAGCTTCACTAGACTGAAGCTACCCCCCTGGGAAATGTAGCAAGCTAAGCTACAGCAACTTAAAAAAAGGAGTTTACTACATCTAAGCTAATTTTTATTTATTTAATTTTATATTGAACCCACTTCATTCCAATCAATGCTATTTCAGTGATCAATAAAAGTCAAGCATATAGACACACATTTTTTGTAGTTATACAAAAACTGTCCGAAATCAATTCGGCAACAAAAACATGTGATCCATAATATTAACAAAACCAGGGGCCTATTGCACAAAACTAGGATAAGGGATTAAGCCGGGATATCTTGGGGATCTTGTCATTTTATGCAAAATTTAATAGAAAGCTGTCATGTAAACATACCCTGAAGGCAAACTCATACCAAGAACGATAACGATAATGAAAGATAACTGTATATTAGCGGATAAATTGAGCCAGGATCACCAAAATATCCCGGGTTAATCCCTTATCCTAGTATTGTGCAATAGGCCCCTGGTGTCGAGTGTGTGTGTGTGTGTGTGTGTGTGTGTGTGTGTGTGTGTGTGTGTGTGTGTGTGTGTGTGTGTGTGTGTGTTTGTATGTTCATCTGTATGTGTATGATATGCATACACAACTGTGTGTTTGCATTTATGCTTAATTTAGACTTGGGCACTTTTGCAGGACAAACTGTAAGTTAATTTACAACTCAACTTGTACAAAAAAAAGTCCAGTCCAGAAAGTAAAGTAGCAAAATAATTAAGACCTGCTCCAAACAGTACCAACATGGCAAAAAACAAAACAGCCTTGTGTGTGTGTGTGTGTGTGTGTGTGTGTGTGTGTGTGTGTGTGTGTGTGTGTGTGTGTGTGTGTGTGTCCCACACACATGAAACAAGTTTCATTCATTCATTTATATCAAGAGGTGGCCAGGCTAGACCCCGATACTTTTAACAAGAGGTGTTTATTCAAGAGACACAATAGATTTTAAAACTTTGCAGTTTCTCTTTTTTCACCACGCGGACGATGCGCGTTCAACAGCGACTTGAGCGCTAGGGGAAAAAAATGTCAACCAGATATTTAATCTGGTTAAAGATAAAGATCGGGAAAGATCGCCTATCCCGTCTTTACGCGCTCACTGCCAAATGAGTACTTTGAAAGGCTCGCGCGCCCATCTGTGCACCTCTGCGCAAGGCAGAAAGGAACGTAGAAATTGAAGTATATCCACGTTTTTATCAGTTGAGTTTCCAATTTGTGCTTGATCCTCAGAAATGCTTGGGAAAATATAACGTTAGCTTGTTGTGGACGCTACCGCACTACTTGATCAACAGAAGAGCTTCGCTACTGAAAAGCTATTTCATTGAGAAAACAGCGACGCTACCACCACGCTACTGAAAAATGTAGTTAAGCTAGTAGTTTCACTACTTGTAGCAACGCTACTGCCCAACACTGCTGATGTGTGTGTCAAGTTTCATGTAATTTGAAGCATTTTAAGAGTCTCAAAAGCAGCAAAAAAGAATGTTATAGATTGATGTGTTGCCGTGGCAACAGTACTTACAATTTTAAGAAGTGCTTACCAGCTTTATATCTGCTATGTTTTGACATTGTACCGATGAAGTTTGAAGTAAATCGGGTGAAAATAAGATGGTGATTTCAAAGCATTTTGAAAGTGACACACTTCCTGCTGCCAGTTGGTGGCGCTATAACTTTAACTCACAATAGTCACATCCATGTGATTGGGCTCTTACAACGAACACACAGCTGAAGTTTCATCCAAATCAGTCAATGTATGCAGAATTTATAACACACTTCCTGTTTCCCATTTCTCGCCATAAATTTGTCTCCTCGCCACGGCCAAGCCGTTTGAGATATGAAAAATCTGCCTGAAATTTAGCATCCTCAGTGTCTTGACTTCATTCTGACCGAGTTTGGTGCTGATCAGGTCAATCACCTAGGAGGAGTATGTTAAATTCCAGAGCATGCTTTTTCTGAACAACCCATAATAGCTCATATCCTGTTGGGCTGACGCATAACTTAAAGCATGAAAGTTGTTTGGCCCGATGAGATCTAAATGTGTACCGAGTTTCATACATCTACGTGCAAGTGTGTTTGATATATGGACCAAGTTTTCAGACCCCAATTTAGGGGGCGCTGTCGAGCCCCCCCTGCCATGCCCGGGTATCAGCTTTGGTCCGGCCGCAGATTTTGATGTGTGTGCAAAGTTTCAAGGGTTTTCGAGCATGATAAGGGCCCCGAAATTGCCCGAATAGTCGAAAAAACTAAATTGTCCAAAAACAGAACAATAGGGCTCTGCGCCCTTTCAGGGCTTGGGCCCTAAATATTGGGGGAATAAAGGGTTAACTATCAGGAAAATTAACAAATCATTAATACTGTAAGTATTTTTTTAATTAAGGGGTAATTATCTGTGTAGTTACAGGGCGGGCTGTAAATTAAAGTGGCTCTTGTTCCCCTCTTGATTTATGTAGTGACAGGTTATGTATGAATCAGCAGGCTGTAAATTAAAGTGGCTCTTGTTACCATCGTTTCATGTAGTTAGAGGGTAAGTACAATAAAAACACATAAACAATCTGATATCACTCATAACCATTTATTTAAAAAAATTAATATATATATATATATATATATATATTTTTTTTATTTTTATTTTTTTTAAACAGATTTACAACACATTCATTTCTCTTTTTCGGCTTCATCCTCCTCTTGTTCCTCTTCTTTTTCGTTCTTGCCACAGATGAATCTTAAGTAGGAATCTCACATGTCTGTAGCTAGTATTTTGTATTAATGTGCGTGCAGAAATGTCCTCACCGTTTACTCATCTTTTACCCTCATGCCATCCCAGATGTATATGACTTCATTTAAAATAAAGAATAAAGTTGTATACTTAAATAAATAATCTCTGCTAATGAAAACTCATTTGGGTTTCTAAGAGTTACAGAATCACACAGCTGTTTCACATACAGCAATAACTACAGTAATACATACGATCCCAATGGATGAAGCAATGTCTTCTGAAGTTAAACAATAAGTGTTTGTCAGAAAAATAACAATATTTTACATTTTTTTAAACTATAGACTATATAGTCTAGAGTTTAAAACATTTAAAATATTGTTATTTTTCTTACAAACACTTATCATTTAACTTCAGAACGACATTGATTCATCCATCTGGATCGTACCATCAGTGGGATCGCTTACGACCAGCAGTCATTTGCATGTGCATGCGAGGGTTAATGTCACGCTTGACGTATCTTGAAGCGGATATGCCATGCAGATGTCAGATGCTGTCGGTTTTTATTAAATTTTTTTAATGCTCATGTAACCCTTCTGTTCGGACTGGGACTTGAACCATTGTCCGCCTGCATGAGAGTCGGATGCTCTAACAAGGAGGCTAAAGGCTGCAACCTCTAGCGTCGGTCGCTAGAGCGTCCTTTGAGGTCAGAGGAGTGAGGTTAACTCGCACAGCAACTACTACTAAGCTGGCCTCTGTTACACTCACCCCCTAAACCTCACTCCCATCCGGGTCACGGCACCAACGTAATCCCTTCTGTTTAGACCGGGACTCGAACCCCGGTCCGCCGGCATGAGAGTCGGATGCTCTAACAAGGAGGCTAAAGGCTGCAACCTCAAGTCGGTCGCTTGAGCGTCTCTTGAGGTCAGAGGAGTGAGGTTTACTCGCACAGCAACTACTACTAGCTGTCCTCTGTTACACTCACAACAGTATGCAAACATTAACATAATATATGATAATAGCAATTAGAAACAAACAACACTAGAAGACAAGTGTTACAAAACAGAGAGGACACGGAGAACGGTGAAAACTGACAAAGAGTTTATTGAGATGAAACCAGGATGAGGTGATCAGAGGTGAGTGCAGGCAAGATGATTCCAGGCAGAATGACAATAGGGTAATACAATACGTCTTTGTTGTAGATGAATGGTAGGATGGCAGACTGACTGGAGTGATGGAGATGAGGAGCCAGGAGACAAGACGTGGAGACACTCGGGAGACAAGGAGACACAGGTAAGTTTTCAGGTGAGTTCGTGGTAGTGAGCATAGGCAGTAACGTTCGATGTACGTCGGACTTGACCGATGAATTGGGATCCCTATGGAAAACGCCACAGCTACTACCACTTCCAGCGCCCTGCGGGAGTCCCTCGGACCCCGTCTCAACGGGCGGGGAATTTCCTGCAGGGAAAGTCACAGTGCCATCGCACAATACCCAATCAGTGGACTATTGGATAACGCTGGGAAAGAGTGCCCATGGAGGCCGCTGCGGAACCCACACTCCCCCGAAGGGGATAACATGTGGAATTTACACGTATGGACTGGGCGTGGGCAGTACAACATACGGGAATCCCAGGGTTGGCCCCGGCCCTGTTGGGCAGGGGACAGTCATTGCACTGAGACGGCAGAGTGGGCTCTGCCAAGGGAAAGACACGGGCACGCTGTAGGGAGCCATACCGTGGAGAATACACATATGGGACCACCGTGGGGGTTACTACATATGGAACCCAGCCTAACACAAGGTCCACAATGCATACGAGTGTTAGACTTGGCGTCAGACTCTCTGCCATGTCTGACTGCCGCGGGTTGTGGAGGACTCGACAGGGTTCGCCATAGTGGGGAACTCGACTGGAGCATATGAGCGCACGTATCCGTTCCATGAGGAAGGGAATGGCGCAGCAAGCCGACACTAGAACGGGCCCTTTGGTGCCACCGACTATGAGAAGTGAGTGCATGGGAAGATACCGGTTCTACACATAGGCTATAAAATCTAGCGAATGTGTTGGGTGTCGCCCAGCCCGCAGCTCTACAAATATCTGTCAGCGAGGCACCACGAGCCAGCGCCTAGGAAGAGGCTACACCCCTGGTGGAGTGGGCCCTAATCCCGAGCAGGCAGGGCATGTCTTGGGACTCATACGCCAAGACAATGGCATCTACTATCCAGTGGGCCATCCTCTGCTTGGAGACAGCCTTTCCCTTCTGCTGTCCTCCGTAACAGACAAAGAGCTGCTCTGAGGTCCTAAAGCTTTGCGTTCTGTCCATATAAGTCCTCGGACATACAGAGAAAAGCCAGTGCTGGGTCTGCCTCCGAAGGCAGCGCTTGTAGGCTCACCACCTGGTCCCGGAAGGGAGTGGTGGGAACCTTGGGCACGTATCCGGGCCGGGGTCACAGGATTACGTGAGAGTAGTCCAGGCCCGAATTCCAGGCACAATTCATTGACCGAAAATGCCTGCAGGTCCCCTGCCCTCTTGATAGAGGCCAATGCCGTCAGGAGTACTGTCTTTAGAGACAGAATTTTAAACTCTACTGACTGCAAAGGCTCAAAGGGAGGTCTCTGAAGTGCACTGAGCACCAGAGACAGGTCCCAAGAAGGTATTGGGGGGGGGGGCGAGGCGGATTTAATCTCCTCGCGCCCCTCAGGAACCTGACGATCAAGTTGTGCTTCCCCAAAGACTTACCTTCAACTAGTTCGTGATGGGCCGCGATTGCGGCCACATACACCTTGAGGGTGGAGGGAGACAGCCTTCTCTCCAACCCGTCCTGTAGAAAGGAAAGCACAGCCCGACCGAACATCTTCGGGGGTCAAGAGCACCAGTTGATGAACAGGTTCCACTTCAACGTATAGAGGTGCCTCGTAGAGGGAGCTCTAGTGGAAGTGAGGGTGTCTACCACAGTCCATGGCAGGCCACCTAGAACCTCTGTGTCCTGTCCAGAGACCAGACATGGAGTTTCCAGAGGTCTGGATGAGGGTGCCAGAGGGAGCCCCGTCTCTGAGTCAGGAGGTCCTTCCTCAGAGGAATGGGCCAAGGAGGTGCTGTCGCAAGGAGCACTAGTTCCGAGAACCATGTCCTGTTGGGCCAGTATGGCGCCATCAACAGGACCTGCTCCTCGTCCTCCCTGACCTTGCACATTGTCTGTGCAAGAAGGCTCACTGGGGGAAACGCATATTTTCATAGGCCCCGGGGCCAGCTGTGTGCCAGCGCATCCGTGCCGAGGGTCCCCTCGGTCAGGGAACGAAACCACTGGCAATGGGCCGTGTCCGGGGCGGCAAACAGCTCTACCTGTGCAGCCCCGAAGCCATCCCAAAGCAGTTGGACTGCCTGGGGATGGAGTCTCCACTCTCCTGGAAGCACTGGCTGCCGTGAGGGCTCATCGGCCACAGGATTGAGCCGGCCCGGAATGTGAGTGGCACGAAGTGCCCTTAGATACTTCTGACTCCATAACAGGAGGTGGCAGGCGAGTTGTGACATGCGACGGGAGCATAGACCACCCTGTTTGTTGATGTACGCTACAACTGCAGTGCTGTCCGTACGGACCAGAATGTGCTTGCCTGGGAGCGGCGTCTTGACGCGGCTCAGGGTAAGACAAACTGCTAACAACTCTAGGCAGTTGATGTGCCATTGCAGTTGAGGCCCCGTCCACAGACCTGAAACTGCACGCCCGTTGTACGTGGCACCCCAGCCGGTGGGTGAGGCATCCGTGGAGACAATCGCATGCCTGGATACCTGTTCTAGGGGCGCCTCCGCCCATAGAAACACAGACCACGGGCTGAAGGTTTGGCGGCACCTTGGTGTAACTAAACCACGGAGGGCTCCGCTGTGCCACGCCCACCTCGGGACTCGGTCGTGTAGCCAGCGTTGAAGCGGTCTCATATGGAGCAGCCCGAGCGGCGTGACCGCCGTTACGGATGCCATATGCCCCAGGAGCCTCTGAAATTGTTTCAGTGGGACCGCCGTCCTGCGTTTGAACAAATTCAAGCAGTTCAACACTGCTGGATGCGCTCCTTGGTGAGACGCGCTGTCAGGGCAACCGAATCCAGCTCCATACTGTGAAAAGAGAACCTCTGCATCGGGCAGAGTCTGCTCTTCTGCCAGTTGACCTGAAGCCCCAACTGGCTGAGGTGCTCTAGCACCAGAAGCCCGAAAGGTGGGGCTTTGAACTGAAATTCTCGTGCGTCCAACACGGAGCGTAGAAACGGTCTGTGCCGCGGGAGAATCGAGTACGCTCCCTTCTGGTCGATCGCTGCAAACCAATCTTGGGGACGGATGCACCTAAGGATGCATTTCTGTGTTAACATTCCGAACGGCAGCCTGTGAAGGGACCAGTTCGAGAACCACAGATCCAAGATCGGCCGTAACCCGCCACTTTTCTTGGGTATAACGAAGTACAGGCTGTGACAGCCGGTCTTCATATGGGCTGGAGGGACCGGCCCGATCACGTCCTTCGCCAGTAGGACTGCGATCTCCGCCTGAAGCACCGGGGCACGCATCTTCAGCACGAAGGTGAAGTGAATGCCCCTGAGCTGGGGGGGGGGGGGGGGGGGGGGGGGGGTCCGTCGCCACCCGGAGTAGCTCCCGGAGGAGCTCTGGGCCAGGAATACCCTCGTGCATGTCCATGAGTGCCTGTGTTTGATGCACCTGAAGCAACGCCATGGCATGCAGGGCGGACACGGCCTGGCCACAGGACCTGTAGGCCTTCTCAGTCAGACCGGAAGAGACTCTACAGGCCCTGGACGGGAGCTTCGGGGGGCCGTTTTTTCGGAAATTTAAATTAGGACACTGAACTGTTTTGTAAGTACCTACATCCAGGTAACACATTTCTGCGACGAAGGCATAGCTAGCTAAACTGTATCCTATAGTAACTAATAGTACTCGCGATTGAGCAGCAAACTGATGCAAATGTGCTCTAGTTATGAGCCTCAGTGCGTCATCGACAGTTATAGCGGGGCCAGGATAAGAGGCTCCAGTGCGTCATCGAGCCAGCGTTTTAGCCCCGCCTAGAAAATCCGGAGCACAGCAATGGTGAAAAACTGTATAACGGTCTAACTCCACAATTTAGTACTTTACAGTTCACAGTCTTTGCAGTGTGTTTTAGCAATACATTTCTAACATTTATAATGTTTAGAATATTTTCATAGAATTGCCTTTACAGGGACTTTAAGTGCTATTGTTGATTGGCGTGCTGATGGAGTGCAGGTGCGTGTGATCAGTACTCTGGTGACTGTAAAGCCTAGTTCAGACTGCACGATTTTCAAACTCGTCGGGTCACTGCTCTTTTCACACTGCACGATGGTTTGACGATAGAGGGGTTCACACTGCATGACTAAACAAGAGGAAGAATCGCTGACAACTCTCGCGCTCTCCGGTGCGCAAACTACGCTTCCCAACTACACGTGCGATGTGACAAGTAAACAACGCAAGATCACACGTGCGACAGACCGGAGTTCTCGTGCGAGACATAGATTTGTTATTAAAAATGATAAACTGCACTAAGTTTGCTTCAAACTGTATATGCGCGGATTTATGGAGAAAAAGAAAAAAGATTATGGCGAAAGAATCTGATTTTCAGTCAGAACGCTGTTCACACACCAGGAGTTTGAATCGCCGACAGGTCCAGATATTTAGCATGCCAAATATCTCAGAAGCGTCGGCAACTCGTCTGCGATTCTCTCTGATCGCGTCTTTGATTATTCACACAGCGTGATTGTCACTCGATGCACAAGCACCAATTTGCCTATGATCTCTGCATTTGTCGGCGATTTCACAAAACCTGACTGTGACTCAAAATCGGGGCAAAAATCAGGCAGTGTGAACTAGGCTTAAGCGTGGTGTCTGGGAAAGGGTGGAGCCTGGCGTGCTTGTAACAACAAGACAGATCCATCAATGGAAATTACGAATAAGAGGAACAAGAAAATAAAAGAAAGACAAAAGGGACAAAACGTGTCTCTTTCTGTCAGGACGTTATCATTTGAAATTAAAAGTTTATTTAAAAAAAAAAATGAATAAGAAGTGTCATTGATCTATTCTGAATTTGAAGTCGTTTTTTCAAATAAATATTTCTGAGTGATATCAGATTGTGTATGGTTTTTATTGTACTTAACCTGTAACTACATGAAACAAGAGGGGATCAAGAGCCATTATAATGTACAGGCACGCAGAGTCGTACTTACCCTGTAACTACATGAAACAAGAGGGGAGCAAGAACAAACTTTAATTTATAGCCCGCAGATTCATACTTATCCTGTAACTACACAGATAATTAGGCTACCCCATAAATAATTTGTTAATTTCAAATAATAATTTGTTAATGTTCCCATATACCTACAAGTATTCTTAGGCTACTTAATAGTTACACTATAATTGCCCAACATTATGCTGTAAATTAACTTTTTCAGAGCTGAAAACTTCCTTGTTAGTCAAAGAAAAGCTTTTATAGACACCAGGCTCAGCAAACGGTCCTGTGCTTCCTACTGGCGTCAGTGGGCGATGAAACACCGCCTCTACAGAATCTACAGCGCGTCTAATCCAGTAGCCCTGCTAGCTATAGCCAACAACAATAAATATGCCAAGGAAGATTAAGATATTGCGCTATTCCTGGTTGTGGAAAAACACAGTCGCTGCATAAGCTTCCTTCTGATCCTAATATTAATGAGTGGTTGAACTATTTTTAATTAAGTTCCAGCTCACATGGGGAAGACATTCAATTCAGTTCACTGCGGGATTGTTTGTAAACAAATCTTCGGTCGATGCTGGATTGGGATCCGACAGGAATGGTGCAACACACCAGTATGTGAGTAAAGCGTGTTTTTATATGTAATACTACTGCATTGTTATAGATGCTTATGTGTACGTGTCTAACAGAGCATACATTTAGTACGCTGGACTCGTATGAGCCAGGGCTCGCAAAGCCCGGCATGACGATGAATCTCTTAGTATACCGTTCTTGTTCTGCTAATCTCTCTCTCAAGTTGATGTCTGAAGGGCGGCGCGCACGCCAAACGTGTATGTGTCTGCGTGGTTTGCGTTTATATCGTCCGATCTTGCGGGTTATGTGTAATGTAAAAATAGTTCAATCAATCGGAGGCCAATGAGAAATAAAACATTGTTTTTGTTTGATAAAGACATTTACGAGCCCTGTGATCGAGAGAATACCCCCCCCCCCCCCCCCCCCCCTTTTTTTTGTAAGTCACTTTGGATAAAAGTGTCTGCTAAATGATTAAATGTAAATGTAATGTAAATGTCACTGACAGGGGAACTTAAGCTTATTAAATATAAAAATCTTCTCCAATCCTAGCTGTGGGCGTTTACTTCCGAGTCTCCTGCACGCCCATCAAAACCCAGCATTTTGGAGAGAGCTTCAAAACCAGTGTAGAAAATAGCCTATTACTTATTACTATTAGATATGATGTTTTTGAATGTAAAAACCACACCAACATCATTAGTCACCGGGCCGTAATCTAAAGCGTTATCACATTTATTGATATAGAGGTTTAATTCTTGCATCTAAACACAATATAGCGTTGGTGTGAATAAAGGCATAGATTCGCAAACTTTGCCCGTAATGGTAACACTTTATAATAACGTTCAGTTGTTAGTCATTTATAAGTGGTCAGTTAATGATGAACTAATCATTTACAAAACATTCATAAATGATTATCAAGTGATATGCTAACATTTTACGAATGTTTTGGAAATTCCGTTACAAGTCATTTACAAGTGATTAGTAAATTATTAACTAATGATTTATGAAACATGACTACGCGTTCATAAATTATTAATGAGTCAATTGTTAACTGTTTTACTTATATTTAGTAGATTCAGTTTTAAGTAATTTACAATTAATTAGTTAATGATGAACTAATAATTTACAAAACATGACAATGCATTTAATAAATGTAACTTGTATGTTTTGTAGATTCAGTTATAAATTATTTACAAGTTATTAGATAATGATAAACTAATAATTTACAAATCATGATTATACATTCATAAATTATTAATATGCTAACGATTTACAAATCTGTCATAAGTTAGGCCTATCTTTAAAAAAAATAGCATTTCATAAAATAATCAAACAGATCCTTAGTAAATGGTGAGGTTACTAGTTAATATATTACTAATCACTGAAATGTCAAAATACCATTATCTCATTAAATTGTTAATCATGAACAAATGATAATCAAACCATTAGTAAATGATGAGTAGCCTATATAAGGCATTCCCAATGCATCAGATCAAGACGTATTTAGTTATTTGCATTTGTAGACATGATTTTATAAATATTAATAGGCTACTTTTATTGCAAAAAACTGACTAAAAACAGTATAAAACTATTATGTTGCATTCCAAGGTTTCTGAAGTCATACGCTATCTTTATGTGAAGAACAGAGTTGATCTTAATGTTTTAATCTTTGAAATGATGATACCTTTATGAACACATATTTATCATTCAAATAATAGAGGGAATGCATCGACATCACTTTCCCGCCGTAACACGCCCCCTCAGCCGGGGCTGAGTGGCAGAAGAGCTGCTGCATGACTGGAGTTAATGGAGGAAAACACGAGTAGAGCAAACAATCCTTACAACTTACCAAAGATTAAGTGATCCATGGATAATGATGTGCAGCCAGGAATCGTGTTTTCCTGACATTTTTACGAGCCTCAATTCGACAAGAATGTTTATAACTGTCATTCATCACATTTTTCAAGTGAATCCCGCATGTATATGTGGATGGGTCCGTGTTTTGAAGCGTGTAGTGGTGGTAATATACTTTATATTCACTAAAAGCTGTCACTCATTCAATAAACGCAATCTCACAAAGATCCGCAGTGATGTTGGTATACAATGAAGATATTTATATGTTTTATTTATATATATATATATATATATATATATATATATATATATATATATATATATATATATATATATATATATATATATATATATATATATATATATATATTTAAAACACACGGGTAGGTTTAGGAAAGGGATTGGTTATGTGACGAATTGGAGTTAAATGCTTACAGTAATTAGATGAATTACCTATTTACACATTTCTATTGCAACTGGTGAGGAATAGAAGAATTTAATTTTCACATTTAACGTTACATTTGTTGTAGAAATCAATGGACGCACTTGTAACGGGTGAAAAATATCTACAAATGATGTGTAAAACATTTAGAAGTGATGAATAGTCTACACTTTAGATTAGGGGATGCAGAAAGTTTTGTAAATGCTTTGTATACATGTACAGATCATTTGAAACGGGTGATAAAGATTTGTAAATTATTTATTCATGTGTTTACAACATCATCTCTAACAGGTGATGAACACTTTGTAGTGTGTACTTTAATGTAAATGCTGACTGGTGAGGGTATAGACAGCTGTCTTCTCTGACACGTGCACCTGATGCTTCACTGGAGGGTAAAAGCAGTTCATATTATCACTAGACCCCTCACAACACAAGTCTGCACCGTTAAGTGAAAGGATTTAACTTAATTTAGCACTGCAATCCCCTGACTTTGTCATTCTAAAATGGTTATTAATTTGACAACTAGTAATTTATCATTCTTTAAAAAATAGCTTTAGCATAAATGCATTTTGTGGGTTTTAACAGACTAGCTTAAAAATTTAATGATGTATCAAAAAATGTATATTCATTCTTTACTAATGGTTTGATCATCATTTGTTCATGATTAACAATTGTTTATTGAGATAATGGTACAACTGACATTTCAGTGATTAATAATATATTAACTAGTAACTTAATAACCATTTAAGGATCTGTTTGATTATTTTATGATATGCTATTTTTTTAAAGATAACTTACCACAGATTTGCAAATTGTTAGCATATTACACTTGATCATTTATGAATGTATAATCCTGATTTGTAAATGATTAGTTTAGCATTGTCTAATTACTTGTAAATAATTTATAACTGAATCTACAAAATATACAAAAAAATAACAATTTAGTAACATTTATGAAATGGATTGTCATGTTTTGTAAATCCTTAGTTCATCATTAACTAATCAATTGTAAATTACTTATAACTGAATCTACTAAATAGATGTAAAACAATTAACAAATCACTCATTAATCATTTATGAACGTGTAGTCATGTTTCATAAATCATTAGTTAATCATTTACTAATCGACTTGTAACGGAATTTACAAAACATTCATAAAATGTTAGCATATCACATTTGTGAATGATTAGTTCATCATTAACTAACCACTTAAATGACTTAGTTACAACTGAACGTTATTATAAAGTGTTACCAAAGTATCTGCAACGGCGTTAAGCGTTAGGCGCTCATCTGTGTGAAGACTACACAGTAAGCACGAGCCACAAGAGAAATCTGTGCCACTGATAACAGTCAGCGGCAACGAGTGCCAGATCGCCTCTTATTTAACAAACAAATTAAATTTTGCTCTTCTAGTTAACAAGAGATGTTTTGTTTGTATTAGTTAGGTTCATCCGTGCTACAAGATGTTTCAAAAAGGGGTGGTGACGTCCCATCCGCGAATTACGCCTACACTGTAAAAAAATATTTAAAAAATAAGTTACCTGGTTGCCTTAAAATTTTGAGTTATTTGAAATAAAAAATTTGAGTTAAAACAATGATTTTTTTGAGAATCGACAACCTTCATTAAAATATTCATTAAAAGTTAAAAGTTTTATTTGCGATGACTCAGCCAAATGGTGCAATTTTCATGATTTATCCAATTTATTTGTGTGATTCTGATACAATAATATTTTGAGTTTCTATTCATTAAACCAATTACCTTCATTGTATCAACTCAAATTTTTCATTTCAATAAACTCAAAATTTTAAGGCAACCAGGTTACTTACTTTTTTAAGTTAAACCAACATTTTTTTTACAGTGTATGCATATGTAAAAAAAAAAATTCTCCAAATATGCACAGTTTTTAATTACAAGCCCCAGTGAATCTAATTGAATTCAAATAACCTGCAGCAGCAGACGTGAGTGAATTCAGAATTCATTTGTGTAGTTAATCTATGATGGATTGGATTATGTGTCGAATTTTTGAGAGTGGCTGCAAAATCGCTGCAGTTGATTTGGCAAGTTGAGGCAGAATAAATGACAGAAAGCAGTATGGATAGATAAGAATATCAGTATTCTGGAAGCTTTTTATAAGGGTTGATATCTATTAATCGATTTAAACAAAAAATTTAAAAATGGAGGTGGATAAAAATTAAAAATGGAGGTTGTATAAATTTATACAATAGAGGTGGGCAGATCGATACTAATATCAATACCAACGTTGGTATCGGTATTGATCAATACCAACCTGAAAATATCGATACTTAAGTTTCAGTTTCTCTCGTTTTGCGACCTGGCCGTGTTTGTCAAAATGCTGCTGCTGTCAGAGCAGAGGAAGCTCTCAAGAGAGTGTGCTGCTCGTGCTCGAGTCGACACTGCTCTCCTCCCCCTCTCCTGTTTTGTACCATCACGTGACTCACCACTATAGCGCTACCACCAGCAGTCAGGCGCGCGCGCCGCTCAGCCACGCACTTTAATTTTCAGCATTATATCGTATTACAAGGAGAATTTGTTTTACATTTTTTATATTTATTGTGAAGCAAAACTTTGTGACTTTGTTTATTTAAGAAAAAAATCCTGAAAAGAAGTGCACTAAAAAGGAGAAACATTTTTTGTTAACATGCTACTTGAAAAGAGAATTTGTTTTTACATTTTTTATATTTGTGAAGTAATCATTTTGTAACTGTTTATTTAAATAAAGCAGAAGTAACCAAAAGTTGTTTCTGAACAAAAGCTTTTGTAGCACTGATTAACTTAAAATGCAAATCACAAAAACAAATTAAAAGTCATGAAAATTCATCTTGATTTAGGTTGAAGACACATCCACCTTAATTATTAAAAAAGTATCGGTATCGGCGATACTGGCCCTGTATTTACTTGGTATCGGATCGATACCAAATCTAGCGGTATCGCACACCTCTATCATACAATTTAAAATTTGACACAGATTTAACACTCACTGGTGTCTGAAAGTGAACACTGAGCTGAAAATGTATTTATATGTCTATAGTTAACTAACCCTGTAAATGTTCAAGTTAGCTGGTAGCCTGATATGATAACTTAAGAAATTAGTAGCGGTGTTGACTCTTTAATGATGGACCAGAGGAGGCCTGATCAAGCAACTGACGGTGAAATGTAATTGGCCCTGGCACACAATAGCACACTTGCTTTTTGGCCAGACAGTAGAAACACTCCTATTAAGGTCACAGGTCATCTCAACCAGTGACTTTAATATGATGATTATTCCTCTCTCACCAGAAGCTGCTGTAGAACCCTCTATTGGCAAACCAGCAAACTCAGAAAGTTTTTCCCCCACATTGTACATTGACACTGCAAGACTGGAATACTGTCAGAACACAACCACCTAGCGCCATACATTTTCAATTTGTGTATATAGTGCAGTGACAATAAAGTAATTTGTTTTGGGTTTCATTTGTCTAATTTTGAAGGTAGCAAAGTAAAGGTTGAAGTTGGTTCAAGTAAAGCAAAGTTGGTTGAGAACATGTTAGTTGAGAGTGTACAGAGCTGTAATATAGGAAAAAGGAACCTTGCTACATTGAAAAGGCTATACAGTATCAGTATACAGGCTATACTATCCTATTTTGGGCACATTATTCCTATACATCTTTTTTTGCATACAAATACACCCTGTTCCTGATATACATCCGCTGACTAAAGGCCTGTTCACACCGACATGAATTTGGTCTGATTTTCACATGCAATTTGTCTGTTCAGAGTCAGACAAATGTGAAAAATATCAGTCCCTCAATTCACAACACAAACATGAAGCTCAAGGAAGGGATTGAAAACAGCCACTCTACTCCTCTCAGTCCACTGCAGTATAAACGCACCATTAGAACCAGTCTCAAAAAAAGAAAATGATGTATGTGCAATTGTTCCTGTCACTTGTCATTAAACTCTTTTACAAATACTATCACATAAATGCACTTTCAGATCCATTGTAAATGACTCGACATCGAATTCTAGAAGATTCACATCAGGACACTGTAATCTTTGCCCTTGATTTGTAAAATGCACTGTATGTTTTGTTACAGATTTCAAATAAATAATTAAATATGAACAATTAATAATAATATAGATGTCTTTCGAATTGCACTTTGTGTGCAAAACTATCAAAGTTAGCTCCCTTTCTGTTGTCAGTATGGAAAACATTGAGGACATAATTACCTCAGAATGATTGATCTCTTCAGTAACATGGTTTAAAGTGTTCCAGCCATCATAGGACCACAAACCCTGGTAAAATGCTATTCCCAGGTGTCTGATGCTCAGCTTGGTCCCATCAAAGGAGTTTTGGAAGCTGTTGGAGATGTCACCTTGAATGAATAGCACAACTCCCCCAATCACAATTATTATAAGTGCCAGCAGCTTCATAGCCATGAATAACACTGTGACTGTGATTGAGGAGCGCACATTCAAGCAGTTCACAGCTGTCAATGCTATAATTCCGAAGGCTGCTAAATATTTCACTGCTCCATTTGGTGGTAGGCAATCATCATAGAAAGGTGCAAGGGCATTTTGGGCAAAGATAAGTGCCACTGCAATCATGCTAGTTGGTCTCATCACAATGTTATTGGTGAAAGCACATATAAAGGCCATGATATTGCCTGAAGTGCGCAAGATGTAAATATACTCTCCTCCAGACTCACGAATAACAGTTCCTAATTCAGCGTAGCACAAAGAAGCTAGCATGGCCAACAATCCACTGGCAGCCCATATTAACAGACTAGCACCTGGACTCCCAATATAAAGCAGAACATACTGAGGAGACATGAAGATTCCAGAACCAACCATAACCCCTGCAATGAGAGACACTCCACCCAGCAGCCCTACTTCAGTCTTCAGTTTCAGCTCGTCAGGTAACCTGTCCTTTTCAGCTGCCATAGTGGAAAAATGAAGGCTGTGACAGATCTCTTTGAGTTGATTTCAGGGTTGATTTCAAATGGACAGTATGAACAGGAACAAGTAACAAACGTAAAAATTTAAAGAGGTTTTTATCATTACTAGTTTGCGATCAGTATGGACTGCATTTGGACAGCAATAAGGTTTAGAACATGCTGGTCTCTGGCTATTCATTTATCTTTTCCTGACTAATATTTTATTCAAGTTCTTGAGGTTAATGTGTGATAGAGAATACAAGTTCATTATATACCACAATTGAGAGAAAGTTTGCAGTAGTCTTGGCACTATTTTCTAGCAGTAATATGTGTTCAAAAATTAGAAGGAATAAATAAAGAAATAATAATGGTAACACTTTACAATAAGGTTTTATTAGTTTGTATTATTTAACTACATTAGTAAACATGAACTAAAATAAACTGAATTTATACAGCATGTATTAATCATCGTTAATGTTAATTTAAATATTTACTAATACATCATTAAAATCAAAATTGTATTTATTAACATTAGTTAATGCAGGGTGAACTAACACCAACAATGAACAGCTGTATATATTTTTTTAAATTACGTACATTAACAAAGATGAATAAATACTGTAACAAATGTAATTGATATATCAAATACCAAACAATTTCTCCATGGTGACTTTGCAATTTGTTCACTTTGGTTCCTTCCCTGTTATCAAAATTACATACATAAGGTCAGTGAAATTGCATTTATCTAAATCAGTTATATTGTTTCTATATTTATTTTTCTACATCAATTAAACCCTTTTTCCCCTGATCGTTTGATCCACAATGCACATGTAGGTGGTTCACTTTAATTGTGGGGACATTTGGTACAATGTAAAAAAAAAAAAAAAAAAAGCACGCACGCACGCACACACACATACACACGCACAATAAAATTATATTAAATTTTAACTCACCTGAAGAAGCAGAGCTTTTGGGATGATCATCCTCATGGATTGCCACATTTCCCTGAAGAGTATCTGTGAGAGTCACGACACAAAATTCTCTTAAGGTACCTTGTGATGTGCATGTTGTGACAAGTGTCCCGAGCGCTCATCAAGCGTTGCCCTGGAAACGAGGCAGTCACACCTGCACCCGCTCATCACGGGTTGAGCCGTCACACCTGCAGATCATCAGCGGGCGGCTTTATAAACCCGCCCGCCGACAGGTGATGTCTCCAGAAGACTCGGTTAACTGGTGTCTCCGGTTCCCCCTCAGAGAGCAGCGTGTGACGGCCAGCCCTCACTCGGACAGTAAGAGCACGGACCCTTATCACCGCGAGCACAGAGGAAGAGCGGAAGAGAGAGAGAACCACGCCGTAGAGCACTCTACACGCCGCACTTACTTTCATTCAACCCTCTGACACCAATAAATCCACCCTTCGGGGATTTCACCTGCCATCCTGTGTCGTGTACTTCTTCACCCCGTCACAGTGTGTTAAAGGGAATATCTATTGTCTCACCTAAGAATACTGGGTTGGGCTGGCTTGAGTTTAAACAACTGTCATCAGGGCTTTCATTGTTATCATCCAAACGGTCACCTGAACAATGTGAATTAGAATGATCAAATTAGCTTAACCAGATTCAATTTAAGAGAAAAATGTTTCATACTCGCCAGATGTTTTGACACACAGAGCTTTCTGAATAAGTAGACTCTTGACTACTTTCAAGAAAAGACATAAGACATTCAAAATCTGAGAAATAGAATTAGAAAGCTGATTCTGCTAAGTTAAAACATAAACTTACCATGGTGTCTGGGAGTTTTGGTCAGCTGAACATTCTTTGTCTTCATACCAACTCGCTTCATTGCATTTCTTGACTTCTTTAAATGCACATCTGTTTATCACATTAAAATTAGTATGATCACCTAATCTTTTGTCATAACAAACCTTGTATACACAATGAATAAACAATGTATAGGCCTACACACCATTGTGTATACAAATTTTAGGAAGATATAGAAGTAAGTGGCTTTTAATACACGAATGCATGGCTTTTCTAACCGGGGTCAGGGGACCCACAACAGGCCTCCAGAGGGTTGTAAGGGTCTTCATAAAATTCATAAAAAAACATAAATATTAATATATTCAAACATTGTTATAGTCACATTTTTAAGTTCTTGATAGAGACATTTAAGTGTTTCTATTTGTTTTTCATCTGTAGTATGGGCTTGGTATTTCTTTGTAAAACTAAGCTAAAGGTTCATCATATATGGTGGGTTTTGGCAAAATAAAGTGTAAAAACCTCTGTATAGTAACACATTATACACACCATTAATACATTAATTTATCTTTTGTATATGTGTCGATATGTTTAAATCACCTGAGACATCAGAGCTTGTGGGCTTGGGATCATCCTCATCTTTTTTCCCACTTCTCTGAAGAGTATCTTTAAAAATAGATTATGCAGAAGAAAAATATTTTTTATTAATAAAAGTTTAGTTAAAAAGTTAAAACACTGTCACACTGAACTTGTACACATTGAACTGAATGAGCTGAATATTGACTAATGTTCAAAAGAAGAAAAAAATCAAACTAATAAAAAAATGGATTGAAAAAATAAATAAAAGTGCTTTAGCAAGTTCAAAGTTCTACATCAAAGTTAAAACAGGCTAACCATGGTATATAGGAGGTTTGGGCAGTGGGACATTTCTTGACTTCAGACCAGATTGATTCATTTCATTTCCTGACTGCTTCAAGTTCATATCATCTGTTTAGTACATTCAAATAAAAAATGATCACAGAGTTATGGCTAAATTGTTTTCTGCATACCAATCTGTGGCAAGGGGGGCGTGGTTCAGCGAGGTCTGCAGCGGGAGAGAGGGCCGCGGGACGAGCGGTAAGTGAGTGGGTTGGACGCAGATTAATAACACCTGTCTCTTGTTCTAGTAATGAGCGCGGAGACGGGATAAAACACCAGCGGAACCGGAGACCAGGGAGAGAGAGAGTCGGACTGTTGATGCGCCCCACTGAGATATCCGGAACCCGGAAGTGCGTGACCCGGAAGCGAAACTGAGCATATGAGAAACAGACACACGCTGAAGTGTGCACGTTGTGATTTGAGTTATTGAGAAAATAAAGAGCATCAACAGTCCTGCCGACCCCCATGTCCTCTTCCTTCCTCACTATATCGAACTTGCTACACTGGTGCCGAAACCCGGGAAGGAAGCAGGACAGAGCCGCCGCCATGACAACGCCCTCCGCCTCGCCATTTGCGGAAATCATCAACTCCCTCGCGGTCCTCCACCAGGAACATCATAAGGCATTGCTGGACCTTCGGACCGAACAGGAGCGCCGCTTCGAGGCAATCGTCCAAGGCCAGCAAGAGGACCGCGAGCGGTTCCGGAGCTGGATGGACCGGGAGGTTCGCGCCGAGGCCGCTGGGCGGGCCAGCGCACCGGTGCACGTGCCCCTACAGAAGATGGGGCCGGAAGACGACCCGGAGGCCTTCGTGGATCTGTTCCAGAAGGCCGCGGAGGCCTGCGGGTGGCCCCGGGCACAGTGGCCGGTGCGCCTCATCCCCCTTCTATCCGGCGAAGCCCAGGCGGCCGCGCAACATCTACCGGTCGCGAACCTCCTGGACTACGACGACCTGAAGAGGGCCATACTTCAGCGGGTCGGCCGGACCCCAGAACAACACCGCCAGCGTTTCCGCTCCCTGGAGTGGGGTGAGTCCGGTCGACCCTTCGCATTGGCCCAACAGCTCCGGGACGAGTGCCGCAGATGGCTGCTGGCCGGCGGCAGCGACGTGGACCATGTTGTCGATCTGGTGGTGCTGGAGCAGTTTATCACTCGGCTCCCCAGGAAGACCGCCGAGTGGGTCCAGTGCCACCGGCCCACGTCGCTGGAGACGGCCATCCACCTGGCGGAGGACCACCTGGTGGCGTGCCCGGGGGTCGGCGAACCCCCACTAACTTCTCCCTCTCTCTCTCCCCCCTCTCTTTCTCTCTCTCTCGACCTGTCCCTCTCCCCAGGTCCCGCCCTCCAGGCCCTCCTCGCGTCCCCCCCAGAGGCAGGGGTGGGATGGGCCTTGGACCGTCTGGGAGTTCGCGGGTCCCGCCCAGGGGGGCGGGGCCGCTGGGGCCTGGTGGTGACAATGGCTCTGGTTCCGCCCCCTTTCCGCGCTCATCCTCCAACCCACTCCCCGCCGCCGGGGCGGCGGGTAGGCCTGGGCTGGCCTGCTGGCGGTGCGGCGATCCGGATCATTTTGTGGACCGGAACAATGATGGACATCGGAACAATGATCCGGATCCCGGACGTCCAGCGGACCACCCCCGATCAAGCAGGAGAGTACCAAATTCCTGTAAGTATCAAGGGGGGTACATATCAGGCCTTGGTGGATTCAGGATGTAACCAAACCTCGATCCATCAAAGCCTGATGCAGCCTAGGGCATTGGATACAAGCCGCATGGTTAAGGTGCGGTGTGTGCACGGGGATGTGGTGGAATATCCGGTTGTCCCAGTCACGATACAGTTTAGGGGGAAAAAGCATAATGTTGAGGTGGCGGTTAGTCCCCACCTCCGGCATCCGCTAATTCTGGGGACGAATTGGCCCGCCTTTTCGGCGTTATTGGGGTCGTTATGCGCGGATGCCGCTTGGGGAAACAAGGCTAGGAACGGGGCGGTGCGAGTGCAGGTTGGCGAGACTGATACGGGACCCTTGGGAACAGCTTCAGAGGAACCGAGCGGGGTTGAGAGACTGATTCTCTCGGACCGCGATGACTTCCCTCTGGAGCAGTCCCAAGATGAGACTCTAAAACATGCTTTCCAACAGGTCCGCACTATCGACGGTCAGTCCCTCCAACCCGCATTGCCCGTCACGTATCCTTATTTTGCCATAATTAAGGATAGGTTGTATCGAGTGACCCAAGACGCTCAGACAAAAGTGGATACAACCCAGTTGTTAGTACCAAAGAGCCGCCGGGAAATGCTTTTCCAGGCGGCTCACTCTAACCCGATGGCGGGCCACCTGGGACAGGCGGCCACGCTGAATCGTTTAATGACCCGATTTTTTTGGCCAGGCATTCATGACAATGTGCGCAGGTGGTGCGCGTCTTGTCCTGAATGTCAGTTGGTGAACCCACTGGCCGCCCCAAAAGCGCCATTGCGCCCCCTACCATTAATGCAGGTCCCCTTCGAGAGAATTGCGATGGACCTCATCGGGCCATTAGAGCGATCCGCACGCGGACATCGTTTTGCGCTAGTTATCGTGGACTACGCAACACGATATCCGGAAGCAGTGGCTCTCCGCAACATCTCGGCGAAGAGTGTTGCGGACGCACTGTTTCGTTTAATCTCCCGGGTGGGGATTCCGAAAGAAATCCTCACTGATCAAGGCACGGCGTTTATGTCACGCACGTTAAGCGAATTGTACGGATTATTGGGCATTAAATCCATTCGAACCAGCGTCTATCACCCACAAACAGACGGCTTGGTCGAACGATTTAATCGCACTCTTAAATCCATGATCCGTAAATTCGTACAGGAAGACGCCAAAAATTGGGATCGGTGGTTAGAACCCCTCTTATTTGCTGTGCGCGAGGTCCCGCAAGCCTCCACGGGGTTTTCCCCCTTCGAGCTTCTCTACGGGCGACAGCCACGGGGGGTGCTGGACGTCCTACGAGAAACTTGGGAGGAGGGGCCTTCGTTGGCCAAAAACGAAATTCAGTACGTCATGGACTTGCGAACAAAACTCCACACATTGGGGCGGCTATCTAGGGAGAATTTGTTGCAGGCCCAGGACCGCCAGAGCCGGTCATATAACAGGGGTACTAAACTACGCAAATTCACACCGGGAGAAAAAGTGCTCGTTCTACTCCCAACGTCGAGCTCAAAATTAATGTCAAAGTGGCAGGGGCCGTTTGAGGTCGCACGGCAGATAGGAGAGCTCGATTATGAAGTGATACGATCCGATAGGAACGGGGCACGTCAAATATACCACCTCAATCTGCTTAAAAAATGGAATGAGGTGGGATCGGTGTTGTTGGCAACGGTGATCGGGGGAGAGGATGATCTCGGGCCAGAGGCGAGCATTAAAGCGCAATTAGTCGCGTTGGCCCCGGGGGGAGATCACCTCTCACCGTTACAACTCGCTGATTTATCGAAATTGCAGGCGGAGTTCGCTGACGTGTTCTCGCCCCTACCGGGACGTACCGACTTGATTCAGCACCATATCGAGACCGAGCCGGGCGTGGTAGTTCGCAGCCGGCCGTATCGCTTGCCTGAACACAAGAAAAAAGTAGTTCAGGACGAATTAGGCGCAATGCTCGACATGGGAGTAATCGAGGAGTCCAACAGTGACTGGGCGAGCCCGATAGTTTTGGTCCCCAAAACAGACGGCTCGGTCAGGTTCTGTGTGGACTACCGCAAGGTGAACGCTGTGTCGAAGTTCGACGCGTATCCAATGCCACGGGTTGACGAATTGCTTGATCGGTTAGGCACGGCTCGATTTTATTCGACACTGGACTTAACAAAGGGCTATTGGCAGATCCCCTTGTCTCCATTGTCCAAAGAAAAAACAGCTTTCACCACGCCGTTTGGATTACACCAGTTTGTCACGCTTCCTTTCGGCTTGTTCGGGGCGCCCGCAACCTTCCAGCGGCTCATGGATAGGATTTTGCGTCCCCATGCTGCATATGCTGCTGCGTACCTAGATGACATAGTGATTTATAGTCACGATTGGCAGAGGCATATGCAGCATGTGAGGGCGGTCCTGAGGTCGCTGAGGAGAGCGGGGCTCACGGCCAATCCGAAGAAGTGTGCGATTGGGCGGGTGGAAGTAAGGTATCTGGGCTTCCACTTGGGTCATGGACAGGTGCGTCCCCAAATTGATAAGACTGCCGCAATTGCAACCTGTCCGAGCAAAAAGGAGGTAAGACAGTTCTTGGGGCTGGCGGGATATTATAGACGGTTTATACCAAATTATTCGGACCTCACCAGCCCTTTGACTGATCTTACTAGAAAGGGGCTACCAGATACGGTCCAGTGGACGGAGCCGTGTCAGCAGGCTTTTACCCAAGTAAAGGCTGCTCTATGTGGCGGGCCGCTGTTACACTCCCCTGACTTTTCTCTCCCTTTCTTGTTGCAGACTGACACGTCGGACAGGGGGCTGGGCGCAGTCCTGGCCCAGGAGGTGGAGGGGGGAGAGCGGCCGGTGCTGTACATTAGCCGTAAGCTCTCCAAGAGGGAAGCTAAGTACAGCACCAAAGAAAAGGAGTGTTTGGCCATCAGATGGGCCGTTCTCACTCTCCGCTATTACCTCCTGGGGCGGGAGGTCACTCCCTGTTCGGACCACGCTCCTCTCCAATGGCTCCACCGCATGAAGGATACCAACGCGCGGATCACCCGTTGGTATCTGGCTCTTCAGCCGTTTAAGTTCAAGGTGGTCCACAGGCCGGGTGCTCAGATGGCTGTGGCCGATTTCCTCTCCAGAAATGGGGGGGGGGGGGCTGCAGGCCGGACCTGAGCGGAACCAAGGGGGCGGAACCAGAGCCATTGTCACCACCAGGCCCCAGCCTGAGTCGGGCGGTGGGGGTATGTGGCAAGGGGGGCGTGGTTCAGCGAGGTCTGCAGCGGGAGAGAGGGCCGCGGGACGAGCGGTAAGTGAGTGGGTTGGACGCAGATTAATAACACCTGTCTCTTGTTCTAGTAATGAGCGCGGAGACGGGATAAAACACCAGCGGAACCGGAGACCAGGGAGAGAGAGAGTCGGACTGTTGATGCGCCCCACTGAGATATCCGGAACCCGGAAGTGCGTGACCCGGAAGCGAAACTGAGCATATGAGAAACAGACACACGCTGAAGTGTGCACGTTGTGATTTGAGTTATTGAGAAAATAAAGAGCATCAACAGTCCTGCCGACCCCCGTGTCCTCTTCCTTCCTCACTATATCGAACTTGCTACACAATCATTTCAATATATACAGACCTTCACAAGAAGATGTCTCTGAATTGATGTCACTTTCATCACAGAGCTTATTTTTCCTTTTTCTCTTCTCAGGTAATTCCACAACTGCAGGGTCTGTCATTGAATAAGTAATTGAGTCCTCTGCTGCTGAGACCCCCTTTGTGTAATCTGAGATGTCTCCTATAAGTGGTAAATTGTGGTAAATTATGCTATGTGTATATTGGAAATTCAGTCAACTATTTATTCATCATAGAATACATAAATATATTATGATTAGTAAATTTACAAGACCACCTATCATAATATTGAGACAAAAATCTTCCAGAAATGTTAAATACTTATGTAAAACTAAAATTGTGATTGTCTTATATTAGGCACAACAACTTGAATTTGTGTTCTTATACCCACATTTCAGCATCACATTCATTTTCAATTCAAATGCACCATTATTGCAATTTCTTACCAATTGATGGTCCAACGATCTTCACAATGTTATGACATTGTGACATTGTGATAACCTTCCAGTTAGGGTTTGGTGGAGAATTGTTTTTAATGTTTGAGAGTGATGATGTCCATCGACACTTCAATGTTCCATTGTCATCAAAAATCCAACTGATTGGTACAACAGATGTCTGTCCATCACCGAATACACAAATTTGATACTGAAAGACGCACGCACGCACACATACCGCGAGTGATGGCATACCCGGAAGTATAAAGGGACGCCGGCACAAGCAGATATAGCTTTCTGCTCTTCAGCGTTTGCGCTCTGTGTTGGATTGTTTGTCTATTTGGTGTTGTTTGTCCAAATGAGTATTATGTGGCAGGCTCTTGAGCCTCGTAGTTCTGTCCCGTGTCTGTTGAGGCAGCGCGGCGGCAGATCAGTGGGCTCGCAAATGAACTGGTCAGCAGGTCTTGGGGCTGCTGAGGCACTTTCTCAGTCCCTGCTGACAGTTCAGATGTTCTCTGTCCCCGCGTGGGACCATGCCCGCGCTGTGGGCTCTTCCCTCAGGGTGGAGAACCCGATGCTTGAGCCGTCTGATTCTGAGGAATTAGATGTGCTCAGCATTGAGGCGGGTGACGTAAGCACCAAGCACGCTGCTTCATTCATAAAATAGGGGCGCTTGGGCAGTCCCCGAGGGGGCTGCCTGTAGTAACCCGGTGTTCTCCGTCCCCGTGCGGAAGCCCACGATGCGGCTCTTCCCCGGATTGGAGAACCAGGTGCTCGAGCGATCTGATTCCGAGGAATTAGATGTGCTCAGCGTCGACGGAGTGAAGTAAAAGAGAGCTCGCCACCTCTTAATGCAAGGCTCGATCGCGCGTTGTCGAGGCAGCGCAGAGCGCAGAGTGTTTCAGCCTCGCGCCCGTGGTCTTTCATCTCGAGGGATGAAAGCCAAATATGTTGTAAACTAATCGAATCTTGCGTTGCTGAGGCAGCGTGTAGATGATGATTCGTTAAATACATATTTAAACAGTATCGTCTGGAGATTATGGCTGCATTTAATTCTGAGGAATTAAAAATGAAACATTATCTGACTTTGAGGAGTTGGATATGTTTATTCAGCCTATCATTCAGACCATGTTCACTTGAGGGGTGATTAGGGGCATTTAATTCTAAGGAATTAAATGAGATGTATCTGACTTTGAGGAGTTAGATTATTAGCCTATCATCCAAATTGTGTTCACTGGGCTTTTTTTTCATCTAAGGATTCACAGTGGCCGCTCTAAGTGGCCCTGTCAAGTCAGATGAAGCTCCTGTGCCGGGGAGCGATCTAGGTCGCCTCCTCTGTGGAGTTTTCTGGACGTCCTTCCCTTGAAATCAAACCCTTGCAGCTGATCCAGAATGCAGTGGCGAGAGTGGTCTTTAATGAGCCGAAGAGAGTGCATGTTACGCCTCTCACTCTGCGAGTGAGCGGCGCCTCATGGTTCCATCCCAAAGAGGCATGAAATCGCTCTCACGGACATTTTCCTGGACCGTTCCCACCTGGTGGAATGACCTGCCGATCTCAATTCGTGCTGCCGAGTCTGTAGCCATTCTTAAAAAACATCTTAAGACACATCTTTTCCATTTGCACTTGACCAATACAGAATAGCACTTACTGATCACCACAGCAACGACCAAAAAGCGCACACTCCTGGATCATATCTACGTCTCTCATCCGGATTTGTGCCTTCAGGCGGGTATGTTACATAGATATTATAACTATCAGAATCCAGTGTTCTGTATATTGCGTACGTGAGTTTTTGTTGTAGATGGCTATTGCTGCACGTTTAGCTAGAATACAAAACCAACCCATTGGGCCACTGAATTTGCATTAACGACAACAGCTGGGGCAACAGCCTTAGTCCTAATGGGTTGTTATCATAGCTATCAAAATCCAGTGTTCGGCACTTTGCGTACGTGAGTTTTTGTTGTAGATGTCTTAAAAAATAAATAAATAAATAAATAAATAAATAAATTGTTGTGTATTGTGCTAATTAATTGAGATTTCTTACAGCTCTTACAGGTTTTTGGCCTTGTCTGTTCCGTTGCTTCTATTACTCTCCCCTTTTTTGTAAGTCGCTTTGGATAAAAGCGTCTGCTAAATGATTAAATGTAATGTAAATGTAAGTCGATGCTGCGATCTGCCGTCTACGACGCTCGGGCCACATTGACTTCCAACGAACGCATGCTGCTCTAGCTGCCTCTAGAATGACGGCAGCTGGACACCGAAAATCCTCCCCGACTAAGCCCTGCCGGGTGGCCGCTTCAGGGGGTCCGGCAGAAAGCTTGGTGGGTACCAGAGACCAGCCTTAAGAGGCTGGTTCCCCTAGTAGAATACACAAAAGGTTGACGCCCTCCCAAGGGACTACGTTCCTGGGAGTCTTATGGGACTCGACAACGATGCGGGCACAATGTTCCCTGCACGTATCGAGTCCATACTGGCGGAGGTCTCCGGAGTAGAGCTAGGCCGCAGCCTCACTGTTAAGCAGTTCCAGGGACTGCTGGGTCTCATGGCAGCAGCGCCCAGCGTGATTCCGTTCAGCCTGCTCCACATGAGACCTCTACAGTCGGGGCTGAAGACCAAGGGGTTCCGTATTCCGTAATCCCTTCCGTATGATCAGGGTAACGCGCAGATGCCTTCGTTCCCTCGTCATATGGAAGAAACCTTGGTTTCTGTCCCTAGGGCTAGTATTGGGAGCATCATGTTGCCAGAAAACCGTTTCAACAGATGCATCCCTTTCTGGCTGGGGCACGATCATGGAAGGCCGCTATGCGAGAGGTCCGAGGTCCTCTTGTGGTTCCAGGGGGAACTGGCATCCCTCAAGGTGATGTACATCCCCGGGGACCAAAATCAGGGAGCAGACATCCTGTCGAGGCAGGGGCTGAGGCCCGGGGAGTGGCTTCTCCATCCCGACGTGATGGAGGCCATATGCAAGAGGATCGGCCCAGTGGAAGTGGGTCTGTTGCATTTCGAGAGATGTCCCACTGTCCACTGTGGTTCTCCCTCAGGTATCCGGCTCCTTTGGGCCTGGATGCCATGACACAGACGTGGCCGAGGGTGCGTCTGTATGCATTCTCCCGATTGTTCTGCTCCCGGGAGTTCTGGAGCGAGTCCGGTGTCAGCCTGCTCTTAGTGGCACCCCGGTGACCATCCAGAGTATGGTTCTCCGACATCATAGACCTGCTGACTCGGGCAGGGGGCACGATATTAAGCCCCCAGCCGGAGTTATGAACCTATGGGTCTGGTCCCTGAGGGGGCACAGCTCATAGAGGAGGGTCTGTCAGCGGGTGTCGTTGAGACCCTGCTCAGCTCCAGAGCTCCTTCCAAGAGGAGGCTGTACAACCTGATGTGGAATTGTTTTCCACTTGGTGTAGAGAACGTGAGGTGAACCCAGTTAACTGCACAGTAGCTTCAGTGCTGGAGTTTCTCCAAGATCGTTTCTCCGCCGGGGCTTACCCTGTCCACACTTAAGGTGTATGTGGCAGCAATTAGGGCTTTCCACGCACCTATAGGTGAGGGACCACTGGGGAGGCACCATTTGGTTGTACGGGTCCTCTGAGGGGCGCGGAGGATGAGGTCTGTGGCTCATTCCAGGGTTCCAACATGGAATCTGGCAGTAGTGCTCGAGGGGTTGGCTGAGTTGGCTGGTTGGCTTCAAGCCGCTGGAGCTGGCCGAGGCCAAGAACCTCACGCTTAAGGTGACCTTTCTCCTTGCCATCACTTCTCTGAGTAGAGTGAGGGACCTCTAGGGATTGGCAGTCACGCCAAATTGTTTGGAATTTGCCCCAGGCGGAGTTAAGGCCATCTTGCGTCCGACCCCGGGTTACGTACCCAAAATACCATAGAACGCGGTACGGTCGGTGGTTCTCCAGGCATTCCATCCCCCGCCTCATGTGACGACAGATGAGGGCAGGCTTCACCTCCTCTGCCCGGTCCGGGCATTGAGGATCTATTTGGAGAAGTCTGCCCAGTGGAGGAAATCAGACCAGTTGTTGGTGTGTTTTGGTCCACCCAAGAAAGGGCTGCCTGCGGCAAAACAGACTATCAGTGACTGGATTGTCCAGGCAATAGCCACGGCCTATCAGGTGCGCAACTTGCCTTCACCTATAGAACGTCTCGGGTTATGAATATAACCCATGTTCCTTGAGAGGGAACAAGACACTGCGTCTCGTAGCCCCGCCTATCGTCAGAGCACTCTCTTCATCGCAGAAAGCTATATCTGCTTGTGCCGGTGTCCTTTTATACCTCCGGGTATGCCGTCACTCGCTACGTCATGACGCAACACCAATCAGGATTGGCCTTTTTCAAATAAGCTTCAGTAGCATCACGCCAAGGGCGTTCCCCAAAGTGTCATCTACGATGACGCAGTGTCTCGTTCCCTCTCAGGGAACATGGGTTATATTCATAACCCGAGATGTTTTCTTGAACTCCATGTACAAGGCAGTAGCTATCATTGGTCATTCTGTAACATTCTTTTTTCTTTGGCGTACCAGAGTTAACATTTGATTTCTTAGAACTTGATATTGCTTGCCTCTCTGCCAATCTGTTAGCTACTTGAATCAGTGGATCACTTGAACTGTGGATAAACCTCTTGATTTGACCCATATTGTTCTCAAACGTGTACGTTGAACAATAGTGCAATGATCTGTTGTAATTTGCAACATCAGTGAGATGTAGCAAGCAATGCACATTATGAGATGAAACTCATGCTATACAGGCTGCTACCTTTTTCAACAAAATATGTTAACAGCTCACCTGCACAATCACGATGCTCCATTAGGTTTTCACTGTACAAGATGCGCATTCCAATAATAAGTGAAAGGAAGTGAATATATTTCTCTTTATCGAGAACATATTTCAAAATCACTGGTCCAGTATAAAGCAAAAATGTTTGGAATTCAGTTGCTTTCCAGTGCTTCAGTTCATCTGGGGCGGCAGTGGCTCAGTGGTTCATGTAGGTTGTCTACAAACCAGAAGGTTGGTGGTTCAATCCCCGGTTCCACCTGACCAAGTGTCGAAGTGTCCATGAGCAAGACACCTAACCCCAGCTGCTCCCTACGAGCTTGATGGCGCCTTACATGGCTGACATCGCCGTCGGTGTATGAATGGGTGAATGTGAGGCAAAATGTAAAGCTTTGGATAAAAGTGCTATATAAATGCAGTCCATTTCCATCTAACCCCCTGGGTGTCCTATTGAATTCAGGAGGTATGTGATGTCGGACAGCTTGATGAAAATAAGTAATGGTCCTAAGATGCCCATCTGATAATCTATGGGCCAAAGGACCTTCTTTCCACAGCATCAACATTCGCTTAATCACTCCTAGATCTACACAATGCATGGGATGTATTGGGAACTGCCTGATCATATCAGAGATTTCCTTTATACAAAAAAGAATTTTGCTCTCATGAACTCCCTTTACATCACAAAAGTCACAGCCATAGCGGCCATTGAACTGAACTATTCCTTTCATGAGGGCTCGTGCTGGTGTATCACATATGATGTTTTTGAGGACAATTCTCTTCCTTTTAAAGCCTGTTTCCATCAGTTCTTGCAGCTCCTCCATAAAATCCCTCAAAAACTCCAAATAATTTGGTTTCTTTGCTCCAGATCACAGAGCAACAACAAGTGACTGTTTTTCACTTCATCAATGTTGATGACAGCACACTGATGTGGCCACATTGTGAGGTTTTTGGACTTGAAAATGGGTAGGCCATCAAGATTCAAAGAAATCTCAAAGTGGTCGTATTTTGAAGTGTCTTGCTCAGACAGAGAATGCGTAAGACCTTCCTTTAATCCAAAATGTGTGTATTTGCCACCTATCAAAAACAAGATTTTACAGTTCAGTGAAATTTCTGAATAATATTGCCAAATGAGTGCATGGACATTTTCAAAGTTAAAATGTACCTGATTTTTTTGTTATTCTCAAACTGCCAGAACGAGGTGTTTTCAATAGTGTTCGTCCGTCTGCTGGAACAGCAATGTCATGTTCCTTCAAAATCTTAAGCAAATGAGTGAAAGAGGTCATGGAGATGTTGAATTTCATTGCCCACTCAGACAACTTTTTCTCCAGAGACAAAGATAGCTCTGAGTTACTTTCACTGGTAACATCCATGGAATCATTTAGTTTATCAATTTCATACCATAGCACGTGATCTTGCATATTAATTATGGTATTCTGTTGTGATTCTGCTCCACAACATTCAGCATATTTCCTCTTTGTTGTCATCTGAGTCGTTTTTGTTGCTGTCTTTTCAATGCCTTAATTTTTGTTTCCAAGTCCTAACAGGCCAAAAAACACTTCTGTATTAGTAAAACATTATATGAAACACATAAATCTTTTACAATTTTGTTTTATTTGAGAGGACAACCTTAGCCACTCTCACTGATTACTGTATTTGATAATTGTTTAAGAAGTCTTCTTTAGACAATTGTTGTGTATCCTAAAGAAAGTGTGTATCATAAAGCACTTTAAACTACACTTTTGTAGATCTATACTTTATATTCCTAATGATGTAGTGTTGCATCTGATGTCTGGGTAAAGTTGCTTGTTATGTTAATAAGAGGATGAATGTCACTTTGAGTTTTGGTAAATGGGAAGTGACATTGAAGCTTTTAACATAAAACAGCTACAGTTCCGCAGATAGAAGTTGTTGTTAAAAAACTAGTCATGGGGAAATAAGGCTTTTTATCTTTAATATGAGTGTCTAAGAGTAGGCGTACTTCATCTTTTTATCCAAAGAGCAATGATAGTTTACGCTATTCCACCAGTGCAGCATTCTTGCTTACTGTTGTTTTACAGTGCTTGTTAATTATTGAAATATAAGTATAAATTAAAAAAATTAATATATTGAAATATAAAGTTAGTAATGTTGTAATGATCTGACACAACAGGCCTAACAATTCACAAATACTGATATGCAAACTAGCTGTAGCTAGCAATTTTGGTGTGATTACTGAAGGTAAAATGGCTGGTGCACATGTAGCATGTGTGAGCAGAACTCTGCTAAAAAAAAAGACCAGACCACATTGCACATCTAAAAGTATGTAAATAGGCCACTCACCATTTCTGCGGTGTAACAATACCATACACAGCTTTTTCATCTTCTTTACATATTTTATGGTGGTTGGAAGACCAGCTTAGATGGTGCATTTACCACCGCCAACTGGACCGGAGTGTGAAGCATTCACAATGCTTCTCTGCAATTCAGGTGTACGCAATACTTGCCCTTGATAAATGCGGCGGCTGAAAATGATCGTCATTAGAATAACACGCCCCTATATATTCAAGTCTCCGCCTCCCCCACGCCCTCATTTTACGCCATGGACACACGGAAGACAGCAAAGAAGCGGAACTTCTCCGATGTGGAGATTGAGACCATCACCAGGGAAGTGGAAAAAAACTATATTGTTTTATTTGGGAGTGTTTTATTTCTTAATATAGACCAGTAGTGATCGAGTTAAGTATGAGTGTTCATGTTTATTGTGGGTGAAAAAAAAGTGGTCAGATATAAAGATTGCTACAAAGAGGTGCGTCTCAGAACTGAAGAAGAGCCAGAGTCAGACTGGGGGAGGCCCACCGGATCCAAGCCTCCAGCTGACACCGAACGAGGAGCGGGTGGCAGCCCTCATCGGAACGGCGTCTTTAGAAGGTATCACCGGTGGTGGAGATACCGACGACATTCATGGTAAGTAAACTTTAATTTGATAGGCCAATAAAAAAAAATAAAAAAAGACACATCCATAGTTAACCAATTTTATTTAAATTTTGTTTTGCAGATGATGGCACTGCAGGCCCCAGCGCCTTCGAGGCATCTCCCCCTCAGCCCATCCAGGAGCCTGAGCACATCCTTGCGCCCCACCCAGAGCCTGAGCAGGTGCAAGCGGGGGAAGCCGAGGCCCGTCCACCAGCCTCTCGTGCGCCACGTCCAAGGGTCCTGATGGATGAGGTTTTGGAGAGACAGACAGAAATTTGTAGACTACTGGTTGAAATTAACCATTCATTGGTATCAATAAATACGACATTAAATAAAATAAATGAAAACTTAAAAATATAAAAACGAAGTCTGTGTTATTTTAACTTACCCTTAAAACCGCTGAACAAGGTCCCGTCTGAGCTGAACAGCTCCTAAAGCCGGTGGTGCTGCCCACTGCTCCACTGGCACTTCTGGGTCTGGGGCCAGCGCGTCAAATGGCACACGGTTTTGCTGAGCAATGTTGTGCAAGACGGCACATGCCAAAATTATGTTGCACCTTCTGTGGTGAATAGAGCAAGGTTCCCCCCTGCATGTGCCAAGCAGAGCCATCTACCTTTTAGGAGCCCCACGCAGTGCTCCACAGTGGCTCGTGTTCGTGTATGCGCGTGGTTGAAGTTGCGCTCCTGAAGCGTCACAGGGTTTGGCACAGGGGTGATCAAAAAGTCCAAAAGAGGATAACCCCTGTCACCTAAATGGGAAAAGAGAAGTTATGAAACGAATATATTTTGCAAAAGAAATGTACTCTTATTACTCACCTAAAAGATAACCATGACCCCTCAATGCGCCGTCCTGCAGCCGTCTGCGCACGCTGCTGTGCTCGAAAATGAAGGCATCGTGGGTGCCTCCAGGCCATCGTGCCACAACATTTAATAGGCAGAGTGTGGCATCACAAATAATTTGCACATTGACTGAATGATAATTTTTGCGGTTGATGTATGCGTAATCATTAACCAATGGTGGTTTCAGACGCACGTGGGTACCGTCAATTGCACCAATGACATTTGGAATCCCGGCAATCTCATAAAACCCCCTTTTAATCATTGTTTGCTGGGCATTGTCGTATGGGAATTGGATGTAGTGTGGGATGAGAGTCCTGATGGCAGCCAGCACGGATGGCAGAATGCGGCTCATGGTGGGTTGGGATATGCCAGACCTGTCAGCAATCTCCCGTTGAAAGGTTCCAATGGCCAAGAACCCCAGTGTGGAGGGAACCTGGACTGGAACAGGTAAGGCCCTTGACCGCCGGGTCTCACGTTGGAGGTAGGGCTCCAGGTTATTGCACAGCTCCAGGAGAAGATGCCTTGAAAGACGGAATCTGCTCATCAGCCATTCCTCTGATTCATTCAGAAGATCTCACCTATCTTGAAACACTCTTTCCCTTCTCAAGGGCGCATATGCATCTTCTAAAAGCACCAGGTCAGCCATCATTGACAATTGGTATACGGTGGAAATCCAGTTTAAATAGCTGTTTGGATGAGAAATTACCTATCACAATGCATTATTTTACAGCACGTGTTTTCAAACAATTACCATTTAATTTCGTATCACGGCACATGTATTAGGGTGTACAATTAGGGATGATGATATGATGTGGAGTACCATTCATTCACATTAATAATTGCATGACAATTTTTAAGATTCTTATTATTATTATGATTTTTATTAGTAATGACGCGTATTGTTATTTAGAAGAAGAATGTCGTTATTATTTATTTTATTATTATTATTATTATTATTATTATTTAAAAGAAGAAGAATGTAATTTTTATTATTTTGTGAGTCTGAATTATTTTCAGTCCGTGCGCAGCTGTCGGGCCAGGCGGGCATAAACCGTCAGGTAAAGCGCACAGGCTCACGACTGGAGGAATACATGCCTAATCAAATGCTTTGGTATAGTCACACAAATTAAACATTGAAGTCCATGTTGCACAAAAATAAACACTAAAGTTTATAATTACTATGTTGTTGTTGTTGTTTTTTTACAGTGGGTCATAATATAGCATATATTTGTCAGTACGTTTTGTGGTGTTAGGAATTGTTTTTCTGCACATTTTCGCACATTTCGTGCGTACACCACCTCCTGAGCTGGCCTAGGATTTGAGCGTGCCGTACGCCAACGTCCATATTGATAAATCTCAAAGTCACCATGGGTTTGGGTGTACCTAAGGTGTACGCTGGAAATTTGGTGTACGCACTTTTAATAAATGAGGGCCAATATGAGGATCAGATGAACTCACCTTGAGCTCAAGCTTCACACACATGCTGAGGATCACAGTATGAGGATCAGATGAACTCACCCTGAGCTCACGCTTTACACACACGCTGAGGATCACAGTATGAGGATCAGATGAACTCACCTTGAGCTCACGCTTTACACACATGCTGAGGATCACAGTATGAGGATCAGATGAACTTGAGCTCACGCTTTACACACATGCTGAGGATCACAGTTATGAGGATCAGATGAACTCACGTTGAGCTCACGCTTTACACACATGCTGAGGATCACAGTATGAGGATCAGATGAACTCACGTTGAGCTCACGCTTTACACACATGCTAAGGATCATAGTATGAGGATCAGATGAACTCACGTTGAGCTCACGCTTTACACACATACTGAGGATCACAGTATGAGGATCAGATGAACTCACGTTGAGCTCACGCTTTACACACATGTTGAGGGCCTGCTGCCTGCCTGCCTCTGGTTTTTGTAGATCTGTATAGCTGTGCGTGAATCTGTATTTGATATATTTTCTTTGTTATCTACACTGCTAAATATAACTTACTCATCACCATAGAGTGTTTAACTATCAAATTAAATGTGACATCACTAGCTTTTAATCTAAATCACTACCACACGTTAGCTTTTCGCTAGCCTGGTAGCTTTTGATCCTGGCACCCGGATCTCCTGTTTTCTGAGTTCTTTAGACAACTGTGGTGAGTTGGATTATTAAATAGACTCCATCAAACATTGGATTCATCAACAAATACGGTAAGCCATGTCTTCTGTTTAGCATATCTGTCTCCGTTGGCGAACAGGGCTTCACATGTGATAAATGTAAGGAATTAATCAGGCTGACGGAGAAGATTTTAGATTTAGAGACACACATCCAGGCTTTATGTGAGAGTAGTGAGAATGTAACAGCTTTAGATACTGCTTTGGATGAGACTAGCTTAGTGAACACTCATTGTTTGGTTCCGGCTGAGCCCTTGCAGCAGGGCTGGGTAACTGTGAGACGGCATAGTCGCGGATTAGAACATCAAACAGGTTCTCCCCACTCAGTGACGCACCCACTGAGGATCCTGCTGAAAGCCCTTTGAGCCCTGCACAGGCCCTGCACAATCCTTCTTATAACACACTCCTGCAGTCATTAAAATAGTTCAGCTTTGTTTGTAATGTCCAAGTAGTTATAATTCGTTTAGTTTCTTTATTAAAGTTAATTTAGAAAAATGTTTGGATAATTTGTTTGTTTGTTAATTTTTTTAAAAGTGAAAACCAAGCAGTCAGCGGCCGACAGTGGGTATAAGGTTAGGGGTGTAAAAAAATTCAGGGCCTGTAGGGCTCTAAATCGTCGACCCAATCTGGCAACACTGATCACACATGTAGCCTACATTTACATTCCAATAAAGGTTATTGATAACATTACTTATAGGCAACTAATCATCATATCTTCCGCTTCAGGAAACACATGTTAATGCTCAGCAGTACACATATGGTATATTTCCATTGTACTAAAATGCATTCATTTTCAATGGGTATATATGAGGCTGAAACAGGTAGCCAGTGCCTCCCAAATTTTTCAACATTAACATTTTAATATAACATTATAGTCATTATGGCCTTTAGAAAAATGTTTATTGAGGAGGTGGGGTAGGGCACTAAAGGCCCCTGTGGTGTGGCCTAAGCTTTTGTCTTTAATGGCATTTTTTTCTTTACATTACTTTTACTTTTATACTTTAAGTAGTTTTGAAACCAGTACTTTTACACTTTTACTTAAGTAAAAAGCTTGAGTTGATACTTCAACTTCTACAGAAGTATTTTTAAACCCTAGTAACTATACTTCCACTTGAGTAATGAATGTGGGTACTTTTAACACCTCTGATCAAAGCAAATTTAAAAGTGCTGGCTAAAGCTAATCGTAAATTCTCTACGATTATTATTCACGTCGGCACTAATGATGTTTGACTTTGCCAGTCGGAGATCACCAAAATTAACATTAAAGAGGTGTTTAACTCGCAAGTATGATGTCAAAGGCAATATTTTTCTCTGGTCCCCTCCCTGATAAAAGGAGTGATGAAATAGTTAGCAGATTATCATCACTCAATGGCTGTGGTGTCAAGTGGTGTCCACAAAGTAACATAGGGTTCATAGACAATTGGAAAAGTTTTTGGGGCAGACCTGACCTGTTGAAGATAGACGGCATTCATCCCTCCTGGACTGGTGCTGCTCTTCTCTCCAGTAATTTGGCACATAGTCTTAGAGCGAAACCTTGACTCACTGGGGCCCAGGTCAGGAAGCAGACAAACTGGCTAAACCAACCGTCTGCCAGCTGTCTCACGTCACCAGAGTCAGTTAAATCACAGCACATAGAGATTCTATCACCTAGATATCACATAGAGACTGTGTCTGTTCCCTGAATTAGTAAATACAAAAAACAATCAAAACTATTCAACAGTAAAGATTTAATTGATGTCCAACAAATAAACAACAGATATAATACAGACAAACAATTGATAGAGCTCGGGTTGCTGAATATTCGATCCCTTTCGGCAAAAACGCTTATTGTTAATGATATGATTATAGATCATAACCTAGAAGTGCTGTGTTTGACAGAAACCTGGCTAAAACCTGACGACTACATTACTTTAAATGAGTGCACCCCCCAAGATTATTGTTATAAACACGTTATAAAACATTGTTATAAATTCGCTGTTTTTTATCAGAGTTAGTACTGGCTGCAGATAAAGTACTAATTGTTGGTGATTTTAATACCCATGTTGACAATGAAAAGGACACATTAGTATTGGCATTTAGACGCATTCTAAACTCTATTGGAGTTAGACAACAAGTATCAGGACCCACTCATCAGCGTAATCATACTTTAGTTCTGTCAGAAAGACTCGGGAGAATTAATGCTGTAACAATAACATTTATTTAGGAGCTCAGCAAGCAATCAAGTTCTTTGGCGTAGGCCCTATTTGTGATTCGCATTCCGAGGGTATGGAATCTGCGTATCCTGCCTGAATACAGAGGCAGGGGCGCAGCTCATCCCCCGCACAGTAAGAAAGGGGGCCATCTGGTGGTGGTGGGGTGGATGGAGGGAGAGACATCCTGAAGTCTTCAGGATAGAGGGGAGATCCCGTCTGGTGGTGTTGAGGATGATATGAAAGCCTGGCTGGTTGTGTAGGGGGGGATGGAGGAAAGTTCCCATCCTGGTGGTGGTGGGGAGGATGGTGGTGCTGAAGCGGTAGTATCTGCAAATGTGATACACCCTTATGTGATACCACAATTTAATGTTTATTTTATATGCATTTAAGTGGAGCAATGTAGTGTTTAATATAATTGCAATTTGCATCTTGTAGTTCAATATTAATGTTAGGGGGGGAACCAAAGAAAGCGGAACCAAAGTGCGGGTATCGGTGCATCGCGGGACCTAGGTGACGGACGCCACCCCCGTCTCTCATACAGAGATTTGTGTATGAAGATGGCGGTTCGTTCTTTCACTCTCTGATCTTACCATTCTGTTTTCCAGGTTGGTATTCTGTTAACATATGATAATAACTGTGTTCCCCTGAAGCGTATGTTATGTATTGAAACTGTGATGAGTTGGTTATGAAATTTTCAATGTATGAAGCCGAGTTAAAGAGCCGCGTTTATAATCGCGGGAAAACGTTTCGGTAACAATGCCGCGAGCGGCTGTGTAACATGAGTATTGTGCTGAATGAGTGACACTGGTGGTCTCACTTCCTGTTAACGTTATTTTGTGTTTTTAAGGTATCCTGACAGGTTATAAACTATAGTAAATGTTAAGAGAAAAGGGGTATGTTGTTTAAAACATAAAGGGGAATTTATTATGAAAGTGTTATAAGTTGAACAGTTTTCCCAAAGTGTAAAATTCATGTTGTGACTCTAAAGTCATGTAAATATTCATTTAATGCCAAAGAGGGTTTATGATTTACATTACTAAATTAGTATTACAATGCATTTTGTGAGTTAACAAGTAAACAGATGTGTATAGACATGTATATATATAAATATATATATATATATATATCTATATAGCTTAAAGTATGATTTATCCTTGTGACATTACTGCACTTTAAAGAAAGTGATGCTTATTTTTGCTAAGACATGATTACTTTGTGAATGTGAGTGTGAAATGTCACATTGTTATGTGGAGAGTAAAGAGAAAACTATATTGACAAGTTTAAATTGAAATTAACGGATAGACTCTGACATTGAAACATGTTTACACTAAGGGAATGTTATTGTTTTATACCATGATTTGATACATTTGTAATAAAACATACAGAGATTTGTGTATGAAGATGGCGGTTCGTTCTTTCACTCTCTGATCTTACCATTCTGTTTTCCAGGCAGTCAACTAAGGGAGTTGAGAGTAGTGAACCCCAACCAAAATCATTTGTTACTGCAGTTACACTATTTTGAAACTCGTAACACAAACTCAAACATGAGTAAGTACAACCTTTATATGCTCTGGTAAAGATGTGATTGGATAGATGAGAAGGTAATTAGTGACGTAACGATTGAGTCTTCCTGGCAGAACTTGCGCTGGCTTCATTTCTGCCAGAAAGACTAAGAATTAATGCTGTGACAATAACATTTATTTATGAGCTCAGCAAGCAATCAAGTTCTTTGGCATAGGCCCCATTTGTGATTCACATTCCGAGGGTACGGAATCTGCGTATCCTGCCTGAATACAGAGGCAGGGGCGCAGCTCACCCCCAAAGATAGGTGGAAGGAGGATCCACCATGAACTGGGCCCACCCCCAAAGAACGGTTTATGAAGTATACTCACGGGTCCTTGTTCCTGAAGTTCCTAATGGAGAGAAAGAAGAGAAAAACCGCCGCTGGCCATCTTTTGATAGGACACGTGGGCCACAGGCCATCTTTTGATAGGACACATGGGCCACAGGCCATCTTTTGATAGGACACGTGGGCCACAGGCCAATCTTTTGATAGGACACGTAGGCCACAGGCCATCTTTTGATAGGAGATGTGGGCCACAGGCCATCTTTTGATAGTACACGTGGGCCACGGGCCATCTTTTGATAGTACGCATTGGCCACAGGCCATCTTTTGATAGGACACAAGTCCAACAGCCAACATCTGATAGGACGCATGGCCACAACCATCTTTTGATCGGACATAAGTCCAACGGCCAACTTCTGATAGGACGCATGGCCACAAACCGTCTTTTGATAGGACATGCACCACAGACCATCTTTAATATAGTCCAAGACCACTGAAACATAACATCCTGCCAATTCGGCTCGGAACACCACCACCAGTAGTTGAATAGGAATTTACCTAAACCATTAATGGAGAGCTTGCTGAGCTTCGAGGATGATTTTTGAATCAGGTTTTATACAGACTCGAAAGCAAAAGAAGACCATCTGCCCAGGATTTGGATGGCTGCTGAAGTGGCTGCCCCGATCCTAAAGAATGTCTGGTATAGAGGAAAGACTGCAAATTATAAGGACAATGAGGGGTGTGGGTCTAAAACCCGGCCTGAGATAGAGGAGCGCCGTTGTGAAAATATAAATCTTAGCCGAACATTAAGAAAAAAGATCATGGATGTAAGGGTAGAATACTTACCGTATAATATTTAATTAAAAGGACTTTGATGATAAAATGTAACTTATCTGATGCTTATTACGACGCATGGGTAATCTTAGAATTACCTGAAGGTTTAGCATACTATATAGGTTTAAAGTGCTGAAGAAAACCATCTTGAGTAGGGCTGCACGATAATTCGCTATGTTGCACGCAATTTGGCAGAGGCTGTGATAATTGCCTGCGCAGCTTCTCAGAGCGGCACAGCCGCGATCGGCAGCAGCGCTGCACCGCAAGTCAGAGGGCCCTCTTGCGCAGGGAACTCCAAGGGCTTGAAGAATACATTTACAGGAACAAAGCCACACAACTAAAAGGGCTGAAATTGGTGAAAAGGCAAAGTAGAGATGAAGGCTATGATAGGCCACCTGCACAGAGACCATGTTAGACCACACACAAGTTCATCATGCTATAGATACTAATGAAAACAGGATCAGTGAGCAGTAGTAAATTTGAGAAGCATACCGCCACCTGTGATTGCATGATAAGTATTACTTGAAGTTGGAGTGTTTGAGCAATTTGCATCAGAACTTGCTTGTACTATAGTGGTGATGGCGACGATGTACGCAACACCATGATAGAGGGAGCAGACTCTGCATGTTTGAGCTGCATTTGTAGCAAACTGATCCAAGAGAATGTCCTATTCATATACGAGTTAGAGAATCATAGTTCTTTGTATCTGCAGTTGGAGGAGTTGAAACCATTGGCGTGACTTACACTCACGGCTTGATAAAAGTAGCCATCAGCACCTGTTGAGGGAACCCACAAGAGAGAGACCTGAACAGCATGACCGATGAGTAAAACAAATAGATCAAAATATATAAACTATTGAGGACCTCAGGATATGCCCTTCAGGAAATAAGTGTATAATTATATGTTGGCACTTTACTAGCTAATGACCATACTAGCTACCCTTTAAAACCTATGAGAACGATCACTAATGACACCCTAAACCCTCACGGTCTTCCTCTGAGTCCGCACTGTCACGACGTAATGTCGCTTTGACTGCCGGGTAGAAGTCCTCTGCGTAGCTCGCAAACTTGCGGGCTCAGCTGAAGTGCGCATCGAGGACGCATCGCAGCTGCAAAGGGGGCGCTCAGGAGCACCCTTCTTTTAAGCTTAAATGACAAATGGGACACCCTACGGTACCGCGGACCCAAAGGACACGCGCCATTGTAATTTTGCCTGCGAGGGAACACATTCAACAGATGTAGAGTAGATGTGCAATAGATTTAATTCGCAGTGTAGTCAGATTAGACAAACATTTTACATTAGAGAAGGATTTTGGCTGCAATTAAGCATTGACAGTTCGTGCATTTATAAAGGGAGCACCCTCCGCTCACTTACTAAATTCAAAGATTTGATAATTATGTTTCTGCGCTGTGGTTTAATTGCTATACAGGATGCAATCATTGTAAAGACAGTTAATTTGTGCACAGAAGAAAATTAGTGCTTCTATCGAATAACCAGCAGCAACCTTGTTTTGATGCAAACCTTAACCGGCTTTTGCACAGTAAATGCAAGCGAGAATACACGTATGCGTTAATATAATTGAATCACTGTGTCCTAGCGCATCTGACAGAAAATATACTGATGCAGCTGATGAAAGCTATTTCGAATATCATTGCATCATAAATAATCCATTATGGAAACGCCCAACATGGCATAAAGAAAACAGACCAACCATATATTGTCGCGATTGTGTGTTTATTGTCTTCGAACGCGTCTATCTGCATAGCGATCTCTGCAAGGTTTGTTTATGCCAGGGACTTCCTGGAATGTCGCATGTTTGTCTGTTCTTCATATGCCATAAATGGACTGAATGTTCAGTAGCACAGCTTGCCAGCACCCTCCAGCTGCCAGTATGAGCCGAAAACATAGTACAACATTACTCATAATGATTGAAGCACAGATTTTGGATAAAGATTGAATAAATAATACTCCTCTGTAAAGAACTGACTCAAACATATGAGAATCTAGTGATAATACTCCACATCTGCACACATTTGAACTAGAGGGATGTTTTGTCGGGATCCTCATGACGACCGCAGGTTTGTTTGTTTTTGTTTCGTTTCTTTGAATGAGAACAGATGACACACATTACAATCACAAGGTATCGATGGCGATCATCGCAAGGGGGTAATCTAGCGCACGGAAAGCGTTCCACCCCTAGGGGCTGCCATTGCTAACCAAGCCATCACCTGCTGTTAGCATCCCATTGACTCCCATTCATTTTTGAGTCACTTTGACAGTGAATAACTTTACATCTGAGGCGTTTAAGTTCTAAAAACGTTTTTGAATGTTCTAGGAATGTTGAAATGTCCAGTTTGTGGAACGTTGTATTAACGTTCTCATTAGGTTATAAGAACGTTAAATAATGTTCTTATAAGGGTGTTGAGTATGATCAAATAAAATATTCCTGTCTTCTCCTTTAATGTACTTGCTTTTGTTTATTGACATCTTATTCTTTCTTTAAAAAAAGCTAAAACCACTTTTATATTTATATTACATTTATATTTAATACATAATTAGTTTACTAGATTTTTCTTCTGATTGTAAAAAAATAAAAATATACACGGAAATAGCATTTAAGTGTCATTAAGTTGTTTCTGGATATACAATTATGTATCTGAAGTTTGAGAAAAAAGCTGTATGACTAATTTGTAATGACTAATACTTTTTTTAATGTAGTAACATTTTAAAAACGTTCCATTAACAATGTAAGAATAACGTTTTATAGCTAACGTTTTTAGAACGTTTCTCAATAGCGAATAACGTTGTCACAACGTTCTAATAGCGTTACTGCAAGAACGTTTTTTGATACCTTTGAGAAAACTTTCAGAGAACATAAGCCAACGCTCTGAGAACGTTCCCTGTTAGCTGGGAAAGAGCATCTTCAAGGAGCACATTTGCTACGTTTCTTCCTCATAAGAAAGGAAGCAATGTAAATTATGCAAGACGTTTTCCAACACCTTTGAAAATTTTTGCAAAACATGTCTGCATGAACTCTCCAGAATGACAGCCCACTTTAACTTGACAGTATTTTATCAGTTTAAATTGTATGTTGTATGCGACTTACTGCTTGCGAGAACAGAATTAGATGAGATATCCATGTAGTGATGTCGGTGCTGTACTTTTAAGAACTACTCAGAGCACATTAACGTGTTCATTTACCTCAGCAATCTCGTAATGCTGAGCCGATCCGTGATTCAGCTTGCTTTAGTTCGTCCCGAACCCCCGACAAAATAAGTGCATGTTACTTAAACCCCATGATATTACCACGCATTCGTGAGGAGACTGATAGGGGATTAACTCTGTCATCTGTTCTGTTCAGCTAAACAATTATTAATGGCAGACTGTGGGTAGTGTTTGAGGCATTATATGGTCAGTTTACAACACAAACAAGCCACAACACAACTGATCGCGTTGTGAGAGCAGGTGCTGCGTCCTATGCGTGTGCGTCTGAAATACATACTTGCAACAATGAGAAAGAGAACGATAGGCATACTACACCTGATCGTCATTGAAAAATGCATAACCATATCCCAGCGATGAATGCTGATGTAGGACGCCAGAATGGTGATGAAGAGCGCAGACGTATCTTTAGATAACCTGCACAGATAGTCCTCCGTGAAAGTGATTGTCTGAATCAGAACGCAAGTTTCGCTCTCCTTAGAAAGGAACGAGCGTCTATTGCCGCGACAGTCCAAGGAAATGATTGCCGACAAGGACTTAAACGCTACTGTATTGCAAGTTTTTACTTTATATTAGGCCCATTGATCGACCATGACAAGACGAGACCGTCAACTAACTGTCAGCGTCAGCATCTGCGCACCATGCTGAAGCAGTAGTATCTGCGAACTCAAACATGAGTAAGTACAACCTTTATATGCTCCGGTAAAGGATGTGATTGGATAGATGAGAAGGTAATTAGTGGCGTAACGATTGAGTCTTCCTGGCAGAACTTGCGCTGGCTTCATATCTAATAATGTCACACTGAATAAATGTTGATACCGTTAAAATTCTGCAGCAGAGCGATGACATCTCAGATCATTACATAATATAATGCATACTTAATATACCTAAGGCCAGAGGTGGGACAAAGTCATTGTTATGCAAGTCACAAGTAAGTCTCAAGTCTTTGCCCTCGAGTCCCAAGTCAAGTCCAGTCAAAGATGAGGCAAGTCTCGAGTCGAGTCAGAAGTCAAAACCAACAAGTCTCAAGTCGAGTCCAAAGTCCTACCATTTTAGTTTCGAGTCACTTATGTCTGTAAGATTTGTATTTATTTAAACCTCTTTTTATACAATGAAATTAAACAAATACAGTAAAAAAAAACAAAAAAAAAAACAGAAAATGTAAATTCATGTAAAGCCATGTCATCATGGCTATCAAAATCCAGTGTTCTGTATTTTGCGTACGTGAGTTTTTGTTTTAGGTGGCTATTGTAGATATATAAAAAAAAAAAAAAAAAAATGTGTACTGTGCTAATTAATTGAGACTTCTTACAGCTCTTACTTGGCCTTGTTTGTTTCATTGCTTCTATTGCTCTCCCCTTTTTTGTAAGTCGCTTTGGATAAAAGCATCTGCTAAATGATTAAATGTAAAAAAAATTCACAGAAAATGCTTGTATTTCAACAGCACAATGCACTAGAACAATGCACAGCAGCTTCAGTCCTGTATTGTATTGACCTCAGTTCAACTTTCAAATAGACATGGGTCCTTTTAGCCTAAACTTAAGGCCATTATGGGAATATTGTTTAGCTTATTTTTTATTTAATTTGGTTTACTTTAATAATTTAATTGATTCAATTATTTTGTTTTGCTATACTTTTTATGCCAGCTTGCCATGGCCCCCTAGCATCCCCTCGCTGTCCCCACTACTGCTATAAAGCATATGACTTCAGTTTCTTGAGGGAAAGGGCTTTCTTATGATTTTTTAAGCAGTGAAAATATTCTTAATATTGCATACACTGAAACTGAAATATTATTGTATACCGTAGTGTATAATAGACGAAGAATATTGATATGAGTAGAGTAGTTTCAAATACAACATGTGAGGCTATAAGGGATTTTCTGACATCTGTTTCATATTCTTCTCAGGTATAAAGAATACCTAGAGGTATTCTGGCTGGGGGGTCCAAAACAAGCCCATTATTATTATATTATTTATTATCATCACTATAATTTATGATTAATAATGTATCAATAAATGAGCCTGCAACATATTAAATTGAAATCTCTTGGAGTTTAAAAAGCAAATACAGATGGGATTTTACAAAATTTTTCAAGTTGCAACAAAGACTGTGAACAGAAGAGGTTTGGAGATGGAAAAAGAAAAAAGGGACGTGAAGGAATATGGTAACTCCAGTCGGAGTTATTGCACACATATAAGGAGCAGTGGTGAACATGCACACTATAACCCATAAAAAGGATAAGCCCTGCATCTCAATGTGCAATCTGCTCTAAATAGTATTGAAAATTACTAATGTCACATAGCTACTATTTAGGATTAATATGCACTTTTTTACAGTCTATGATTGGGAGTTGGTGTCACGGTTCATGTATTCCCTGTCTCTTGGGTGCATGTTGAATGTAGGTGAGGGCGGAGCCTGGGATTGGCTCATCACGCACCAGTGGCTGATCACCTGCACCAGCTGCAACTCATCACTTTCACCCTATTTAGTCTCTCTGTTTCTCTCTTGCCTTTGTCTCTCTTGTTGGATGTTTCCCCTTGTGTCTCCGTGTCGGTTGTTGTTTCCCCCTTCCGCGAAACGCTGGATCCCTTCCCGGATTGCCTGCACCGATCTCCTGAGTCACAGCTGCTCACAGCCTGCCCATGTCGCCAACAGAGCCTCTCTCACTGCTCCGTTATCCGGACTTCTTCAGTGTTCTGAGTTTTGAACGGCGGTGTGGGAAAACCAACATCCTTGCTGCTCCTCGTTCCAGACGCTAGCGGCGGAGATGAGAAGGGTGTTTGACCGAGCGGTGACCGGAAGAGAAGCAGCACGTCAACTCGCAGAACTCCATCAAGGTAACCGCTCGGTCTCGGATTATTCCATCGAGTTCCGCACCCTGGCCGCCGAGTGCAAGTGGAACGAGGAGGCACAGTGGGACATGTTCCTGCATGGGCTGGCTGACCGCATCCAGAAAGAAATTTTCATGATCGACCTTCCGGAGAAGATTGACGGACTGATCGAACTTGCGTTGAGGGTGGATGCTCGTCTAAGTCAGGTGAGATCCAGGATGGAGTTTCAGCACAGGAGTGTTGAATGCCCTCAGGCCAGCGCTGCGGATGCGGTCAGCTACACCTTCGACCTGGAGCCCATGCAGGTGGGTCGAGCTCGGCTCTCCTGGGAGGAGAGAGCGAGACGGAGATCCCGTGGTCTTTGCCTTTACTGCGGCGGGACTGGACACCTGCTAGACTCCTGCCCGGTAAGAGGACCACGCCCGGCGGTAAGGAGAAGGCTACTGTCGGGCGGGATCTCCGTGGAAAAGACCTCATCCTCCACTCTCCTTCCGGTGAGACTGCTGTGGGCAGCCCAGGAATTTTCCAGCCCAGAACTCCTCGACTCGGGAGCGGAGGGTAACTTTCTTGACTCTGCCCTTGCACACAAACTCAAAATACCCACCATTGCACTTAAGAACACCATCTCTGTCAACGCACTCAACAGACAAGTACTCCCTGACATTTCATTCACCACTGAACCACTTACACTGATCACTTCCGGCAACCACACGGAACTCATTTAATTTTTTATCCTGGACTCCCCTTTGGCTCCCATTGTCCTCGGTCACCCTTGGCTGGAGTTACATAACCCAAGGGTTGACTGGGGACAAAACTGTGTCTGCGTGGAGTGATAAATGTTGAGTCTTGTTTGGTGTCTGCTTGTTCGTCTGTGTCTCGTTCTGTTATTCAGAGTAAGACGGTGAATCTGTCTAACGTGCCTCCGGAGTACCTCGACCTGAAGGAAGTGTTCAGTAAGTCCCGAGCTGCTTCTCTTCCTCCGCATCGTCCCTATGACTTTGCTATAGATTTACTCCCAGGTAAGTCTCCGCCTAAGGGCAAACTATACTCTCTTTCTATTCCAGAGAGGGAGGCCATGGAGAAATAAATTTCTGATTCTCTAGCCTCAAAATTCATCCGCCCTTCCTCTTCTCCAGCAGGGGCGGGGTTCTTCTTTGTGGGGAAGAAGGATGGTTCTCTGCGACCTTGCATTGATTACCGAGGGCTGAATAACATCACGGTAAAGAATACCTATCCTTTGCCGTTGATGTCTTCAGCTTTCGAGAGGTTACAGGGAGCATCCGTCTTCACGAAGTTGGACTTACGTAACGCTTATCATTTGGTTCACATCAGGGAGGGGGATGAATGGAAAACCGCATTTAACACCCCCAGGGGGCATTTTGAATATTTGGTCATGCCTTTCGGCCTTTCCAACTCCCCAGCGGTTTTCCAGGCACTTGTCAATGATGTGTTGAGAGACATGGTCGACCAATTCATATATGTCTACCTGGATGACATTTTGATTTTTTCTTCGTCTCTCCAGGAACATGTTCAACACGTCAGACGAGTGATTCAGAGGTTGCTAGAGAATGGGCTTTTTGTCAAGGCGGAGAAATGCGCTTTTCATGCACAGTCTGTTCCTTTTTTAGGGTACATCGTGTCATCGGAGGGAATGCGCATGGATCCCGACAAGGTTAAGGCTGTGATGGATTTGCCAAGTCCAGATTCCCGTAAGGCCCTACAGAGGTTTCTGGGGTTCGCCAATTTCTATCGGCGTTTTATTCGCAATTTCAGCCAACTAGCCGCACCTCTGACTGCCTTGACCTCTCCCCGAACGACGTTCAGGTGGTCTGATACAGCCGAGGCTGTATTCGCCAAACTGAAAAGCCGCTTTGTTTCGGCTCCCATCTTAGTCACCCCTGATTCCACATGTCAGTTCGTGGTAGAGGTCGACGCATCAGAGGTGGGGGTAGGAGCGGTTCTTTCACAGCGCTCTCCCTCAGATGACAAGATGCACCCGTGCATGTTTTTCTCCCATCGTCTTTCTCCGAACGCAATTATGACATTGGTAACAGAGAGTTGTTGGAAGTCAAGTTAGCGTTGGAGGAGTGGCGTCATTGGCTTGAAGGGTCGGGGGTACGTTTTATTTTATGGACGGATCATAAGAACCTTGAATATATTAGATCTTCTAAAAGACTCAACTCCAGGCAGGCTCGGTGGGCACTTTTTTTCGGAGGTTTTGACTTTGTTCTCTCGTACCTCCCCGGGTCTAAAAACATCAAACCCGACTCTTTATCTTGTATTTTTGATGCTTCCGAACGCCCGATTACTCCCGAGTGTATTTTGCCAGAGAAGATAGTTATCTCTACACTCACATGGGAGATCGAATCGAAGGTCAAAGTGGCCTTAGAAGGGGTAACGCCCCCGCCCGGCAGCCCACCGAGTCGTTTGTTCGTTCCGGAGGGGTTAAGATCCGAGGTCCTCAAATGGGGTCACTGCTCCAACATTGCTTGTCATCCAGGGGTAAACCGCACTAGCAGTTTAATAAAGCAACGATTTTGGTGGCCACTTTTGGCTCGCGACATTCGCAGTTTTGTTTTGGCTTGCTCGGCCTGTGCGGTTGGTAAGACATCTAACCAACCTACTCATGGGTTACTTAAGCCGTTGTCTGTTCCTTCGAGACCCTGGTCCCACATCGCTCTAGATTTTGTTACCGCCCTCCCAGGGCAAGACGGTCGTTTTGACCGTCGTGGACCGATTCTCGAAGGCAGCACATTTCATTCCCTTGCCCAAATTACCCTCAGCCAAGGAGACAGCAGTATCTGTAGTAGACCACGTCTTTCGGTTACATGGCCTCCCGATGGACGTGGTCTCCGACAGAGGTTCCCAAATACGTGTCCAAATTTTGGCAGGAGTTTTGTAAATTACTAGGAGCCACGGTTAGTCTGTCTTAGGGTTATCACCCCCAAAGCAATGGTCAGACCAAGAGAGCCAATCAGGATCTGGAAAGAGTGTTGCGATGTTTGGTATCCAAGAATCCTTCATCCTGGAGCCAACAACTCTCTATGGTTGAGTACGCTCATAACTCGTTACCAGTGTCATCTACGGGCCTTTCGCCATTTGAGTGTAGTGTAGGTTACCAGCCACCTATTTTTCCTAGTCTGGATTCCGAGGTCGCGGTCCCCTCTGTTCACGCCTTTATCCAGAGGTGTCATCGCACATCGACCAGAGCCCGTGAGACTCTGCTCCAGGTGGGAGCGCGCACCAAGGCTAAGGCCATTCGCCACCGGTCTAAGCCTCCCGTTTACGTCGTGGGTCAAAAAGTGTGGCTTTCTACCAAGAACATTCCTCTCCGCTCCGTATCTAATAAACTTGCTCCCAAATATATCGGCCCGTTCACTGTCACCAAGATCATTAGTCCGGTGACAGTCCGCCTCAAACTCCCTCTGGTGTACAGGAGGATTCATCCCGCCTTCCATGTATCCAAAATCAAGCCTGTTTTTCACTCCCACCTTAATCCGCCAGTCCCGGTTCCTCCACCGCCGCGACTCGTAGATGGGGAACCAACGTATTCAGTTAATCGCATTCTAGATTCTAGACGGAGGGGACGCGGTTTCCAGTACTTGGTGGACTGGGAAGGTTACGGTCCGGAGGAGAGAAATTCTGGATCACTCCCTTATTGATGATTACAATCAACAGGTAAGGTCGGCTGGGAGCGTCAGGGGACGCTCCTAGGGGGAGGGGTACTGTCACGGTTCATGGATTCCCTGTCTCTTGGGTGCATGTTGAATGTAGGTGAGGGCGGAGCCTGGGATTGGCTCATCACGCACCTGTGGCTGATCACCTGCACCAGCTGCAACTCATCACTTTCACCCTATTTAGTCTCTCTGTTTCTCTCTTGTCTTTGTCAGAGCGTTGTTGGATGTTTCCCCTTGTGTCTCCGTGTCGGTTGTCGTTTCCCCCTTCCGCAAATGCTGGATCCCTTCCCGGATTGCCTGCACCGATCTCCCGAGTCACAGCTGCTCACAGCCTGCCCGTGTCGCCAACAGAGCCTCTCTCACTGCTCCGTTATCCGGACTTCTTCAGTGTTCTGAGTTTTGTCTTCTGTGACACTATCTGTCTAAATAAACTGAGTTACTTGCTATTGAATCCTGCCTCTGTGAATCCGTTACAGTTGGTGCATAGGAAAAAACTGGGAGCGCTGCAATACATGAGACATTTATAACAAAATACATTCGAACCATACCTAGTGTTATTATTAGTAGCCTATACTTTTTTTTCATAATAAATAGCCTATATTATAGAAAAATATTTTAAAAATTAAATTAGGTGGCTCACCTCCCTGTTTCCTCTCCATCTTTGTAGATCTCTGCTGGTTGCATTGTTTGTAAAAAAAAAAATTATAACATCACATTACATGCCTGCACGTTGAACGCGAATTTTCTTCAATGAAGGAAAGAAGGAGACGGGATGTATGAGGAGGAATTACTACAGCATTTGTATCGTTGCACTATTGCTATTAGCTGTGAGAAGACAGTGTCAGGCAATGTATTTGGACAAAACAGCGACCATAAATGTAAAGAAATTAAGTTGCTTTTCATATTTTCCTAACAAGCATCCACATTTTTTTCAAATAAGCCTAAAAAACTGCAACCCGCAACTCAAGATTTTTTACTGCGACTTGCCAAAATAAGAAGCCCAAAGTCACATTGTGGCAAGGGGGCGTGGTTCAGCGAGGTCTGCAGCAGGAGAGAGAGCCGCGGGACAAGCGGTAAGTGAGTGGGTTGGACGCAGATTGATAACACCTGTCTCTTGTTCCAGTAATGGGCGTGGAGAGAGGTTAAAACGCTGGCGGAATCGGAAGCCAGGGAGAGAGAGACGGACTGCTGACGCACCCCCTAAGACTCTGAGACTGATCCGGAAGCCGGAAGTACCGCGACCCGGAAGTGAAACGATTACTGAGTGAATGATAAAGAGAGTCACACTGAAGTGTGCAAGTGACTATTTTGAGTTTAATAAAAGCCGTCAGCAGTCTAAAGCCGACCCCTTTGTCCTCTTCCGTCCTTCCTTATCGAACTGTATTACACTGGTGCCGAAACCCGGGAAGGGAGTAGGACCGAGCCGCTGCCATGCAAACATCGTCCTCCAACCCACTTGCGGAGATCATCTCGTCCCTCGCGGTCCTGCACCGCGAGCAACATCAGGCACTGCTGGACCTTAGGACGGATCAGGAACGAAGATTCGCGGCGATTGTCCAAGGCCAGCAGGAGTACCGCGAGAGGTTCCGGAGCTGGCTCGACCGGGAGGCTCGCGCCGAGGCCGCCGGGCAGACCGGCGCACCGGTGCACATGCCGTTGCACAAGATGGGGCCACAGGACGATCCCGAGGCCTTCCTGGAGTTATTCCAAAAGACTGCGGAGGCCTGCGGGTGGCCCCGTGCACAGTGGTAGGTGCGCCTCATCCCTCTACTATCCGGAGAAGCCCAGGCGGCCGCCCAACAACTTCCGGTGGTGAACCTCCTGGTCTACGAAGATCTGAAGAAGGCCATCATCCAGCAGGTCGGTCGGTCTCCGGAGCAGCACCGTCAGCGCTTCCGCTCCCTGGACTCGGGCGAGACCGGCCGGCCCTTCGCAATGGCCCAGCAGCTCCGGGACTCCTGCCGCAAGTGGTTATTGGCCGGCGGAAGTGGCGTGGACCACGTTGTCAATCTGGTGGTGCTGGAGCAATTCATCGCTCGGCTCCCCAAGAGAACAGCCGAGTGGGTCCAGTGCCACCGGCCCACGTCGCTGGAGACGGCCATCCATCTGGCGGAGGACCACATGGTGGCGTGCCCTGGGGTCGGCGAACCCCCTCTAACATCTGCCTCTCTCACTCCCCCCTCTGCGTCTCTCCCTCTCCCCTCTGTCTCTCTCTCTCGCCCTGTCCCTCTACCTAGGTCCCGCCCACCGGGCCCCCCTCGTATTCCTCCCCGAGGCCGGGGAGGTATGGGCCCAGGGCAGTTCGGGAACTCGAGGGCCCCCCCACCAAACCTCGATCCATCAAAGCCTGATGCAGCCGGGGGCATTGGATACAAGCCGCGTGGTTAAGGTGCGGTGTGTGCACGGGGATGTGGTGGAGTATCCGGTTGTCCCAATCAGGATCCAGTTCAGGGGAGAAAAGCATAGCGTAGAGGTGGCGGTTAGTCCCCACCTCCGGCATCCGCTAATTTTGGGGACAAATTGGCCCGCATTTTCGGTTTTATTGGGGTCGTTATGTGCGGATGCCGCTTGGGGAAAAGCGGCACGGGTAGGGATGGCGCGAGTTCAGGTTGGGGAGACTGAGACGGGACCACTGGGAACGGCTCCAGAGGAACTGAGCGGCGTCGAGAGACTGATTCTCTCGGACCGCGATGACTTTCCTCTGGAGCAGTCCCAGGATGAGACCCTCAAACATGCCTTCCAACAGGTCCGATCTATCGACGGCCAGTCTCTCCAACCCGCATTGCCCGTCACCTACCCCTATTTTGCCATGTTAATAGACCGGTTGTATCGAGTGACCCAAGACACTCAGACAAAAATGGATACAACCCAATTGTTAGGTCCTAAGAGCCGCCGGGAAATGCTTTTCCGGGCGGCTCATGCCAATCCGATGGCGGGCCACTTGGGACAGGCGGCCACGCTAAATCGCCTCATGACCCGATTTTTTTGGCCAGGCATTCATGACAACGTGCGCAGGTAGTGCGCGTCTTGTCCGGAATGTCAGTTGGTAAACCCACTGGCCGCTCCAAAAGCGCCATTGCGCCCCCTCCCATTAATGCAGGCCCCCTTCGAAAAGAATTGGGATGGACCTCATCGGGCCATTAGAGCGACCCGCACGCGGGCATCGTTTTGCGTTAGTCATCGTGGACTATGCAACACGATACCCGGAAGCAGTGGCTCTCTGCAACATTTCAGCAAAGAGTGTTGCGGACGCTCTGTTTTGCCTTATCTCCCGGGTGGGGGTTCCAAAAGAAATCCTCACCGACCAAGGCACGGCGTTTATGTCACATACATTACGCGACCTGTATGGATTATTGGGCATTAAATCCATTCGAACAAGCATCTATCACCCACAAACGGACGGCTTGGTCGAGCGGTTTAATCGCACCCTTAAATCCATGATCCGTAAGTTTGTATAGGAAGACGCCAAAAATTGGGACAAGTGGTTAGAACCCCTCATATTCGCTGTGCGGGAGGTCCCGCAAGCCTCCACGGGATTTTCCCCCTTCAAGCTTCTCTGCGGACCCCAGCCTCGGGGGGTGCTGGATGTCCTGCGAGAGACTTGGGAGGAGGGACCTTCTTTGGCGAAAAACGAAATTCAGTATGTACTGGACTTGCGAACAAAACTCCACACACTGGGGCGGCTATCCAGGGAGAATTTGTTGCAAGCCCAGGACCGCCAGAGCCGGTCGTATAACAGGGGTACTAAACTACGCAAATTAACACCGGGAGAGAAGGTACTTGTATTACTCCCTACATCGAGTTCCAAATTAATGTCAAAGTGGCAGGGGCCGTTTGAGGTCGCACGACAAATTGGGGATCTCGATTATGAAGTGATACGGTCCGTTAGGAACTGGGCTCGTCAAATCTATCACCTCAATCTCCTTAAGAAATGGAATGAGGTGGAATCAGTGCTGTTGGCAACGGTGATCGGGGGAGAGGATGATCTCGGGCCAGAGGCGAGCATCAAAGCACAATCAGTCGCGCTGGCCCCTGGTGGAGATCACCTCTCACCGTTCCAACTCGCTGATTTATCTAAGTTACAGGCGGAGTTTGCCGACGTGTTCTCGCCCCTACCGGGACGTACCGACCTGATTCAGCACCATATCGAGACAGTTCGTAGCCGGCCGTATAGATTTCCTGAACACAAGAAAAAGGTGGTTCAGGAAGAATTGGGTGCAATGCTTGATATGGGAGTAATAGAGGAGTCCAACAGTGACTGGGCGAGCCCGATAGTTTTGGTCCCTAAGACCGACGGCTCGGTCAGATTCTGCGTGGACTATCGCAAGGTGAATGCTGTGTCGAAATTCGACGCATATCCAATGCCGCGGGTTGACGAGTTGCTTGATCGGCTGGGCACGGCTCGATTTTATTCGACATTGGACTTAACGAAGGGCTATTGGCAGATCCCCTTGTCTCCATTGTCCAAAGAAAAGACAGCTTTCACCACGCCGTTTGGATTGCACCAATTTGTCACACTTCCATTCGGGTTGTTCGGGGCTCCCGCCACCTTTCAGCGGCTCATGGACAGGATTTTGCATCCCCATGCCGCATATGCTGCTGCCTATCTAGATGATATCGTGATTTACAGTCACGATTGGCAGCGGCATATGCAGCATGTCAGGGCGGTCCTGAGGTCGCTGAGAGGAGCGGTGCTCACGGCCAACCCGAAGAAGTGTGCAATTGGGCGGGTGGAGGTAAGGTATCTGGGCTTCCACTTGGGCCATGGACAGGTGCGTCCCCAAATTGATAAGACCACTGCGATTGCGACCTGTCCGCGGCCCAAGACCAAAAAGGAGGTAAGGCAGTTCTTGGGGCTGGCGGGATATTATAGGCGGTTTATTCCCAATTATTCGGACCTCACCAGCCCTCTGACTGACCTTACTAGAAAGGGGCTACCAGATACGGTCCAGTGGACGGAGCTGTGCCAGCAGGCCTTCACCCAAGTTAAGGCTGCTCTGTGTGGCGGGCCGCTTTTACACTCCCCTGACTTTTCTCTCCCTTTTGTGTTGAAGACTGACGCGTCGGACAGGGGGTTGGGCGCAGTCCTGACCCAGGAGGTGGAGGGGGGAGAGCGGCCGGTGCTATACATTAGCCGCAAGCTCTCCAAGAGAGAGGCTAAGTACAGCACCATAGAAAAGGAATGCCTTGCCATCAGGTGGGCCGTTCTCAACCTCCGCTACTACCTCCTGGGAAGGGAGTTCACCCTTTGTTCGGACCACGCTCCTCTCCAATGGCTCCACCGCATGAAGGATACCAACGCGCGGATCACCCGTTGGTATCTAGCTCTACAGCCTTTTAAGTTCAAGGTAGTCCACAGGCCGGGTGCTCAGATGGCTGTGGCCGACTTCCTCTCCAGGAATGGGGGGGGGGGGGGGGTCTGCAGGCCGGACAGCTCCCCAGCCTGAGTCGGGCGGTGGGGGTATGTGGCAAGGGGGGCGTGGTTCAGCGAGGTCTGCAGCGGGAGAGAGAGCCGCGGGACAAGCGGTAAGTGAGTGGGTTGGACACAGATTGATAACACCTGTCTCTTGTTCCAGTAATGGGCGTGGAGAGAGGTTAAAACGCTGGCGGAATCGGAAGCCAGGGAGAGAGAGACGGACTGCTGACGCACCCCCTGAGACTCTGAGACTGATCCGGAAGCCGGAAGTACCGCGACCCGGAAGTGAAACGATTACTTACTGAGTGAATGATAAAGAGAGTCACACTGAAGTGTGCAAGTGACTATTTTGAGTTTAATAAAAGCCGTCAGCAGTCCAAAGCCGACCCCTTTGTCCTCTTCCTTCCTTCCTTATCGAACTGTATTACACACGTGTTATACACAGACTTGATACTATGGATACTGTTGAATCAAACCAACGTGGGACTACAGTGATTGGATGTGGTGCATGCAGCGCGCGTGCTCTCTGCATGCATACAGGTGCAGATTTTTTTCACAGATGCACATACAATGAGAGCGGTGCGGCCGAGTGAAAAAAAAAATTGCCCCAGGTTTTCTTGGGAAGTAGCAAGTCTTCTAGAGTCAAAAGGCGCAAATCCAAGTGAAGTCACGAGTCATGGATGTTAAAGTCCAAGTCGAGTTGCAAGTCTTTGTACATTTTGTCGAGTCAAGTCCTAAGTCATCAAATTCATGACTCGAGTTTGACTCGAGTCCAAGTCACATGACTCTAGTCCACACCTCTGCCTAAGGCTGCAAAGCCATCCACTTGCTTCAAATTTGGCAGGACTATAACCGCTGAAACTAAAGATTGCTTTGTTCATAATCTTCCTCATCAGTTCCATCTCCTCAGCATTTCAGATAGCCAAGAGGAACTTGATGTTGCAACAGAAACTATTGACTCTCTCTTTACTAGCACTTTAGACATAGTTGCTCCCCGGCGCTTAAAGAAGATTAAAGCAAATAATCCAACGCCGTGGTACAACGAGCACACTCAGGCCCTTAAAACAGCAGCCAGAAAAATGGAGCGCAGCTGGAAGAAAACAAAACTGGAGGTTTTTCGCAATTTGTGGAAAGAGAGCATGATGGCATATAGAAAGGCCATAAAAACTGCTAGATCTGCTTATTTCTCAACTCTTTTAGAAGAAAACAAACACAACCCTAAGTATTTATTCGATACAGTGGCTAAACTATCAAAAAATAAAGCTTCAACTTCTGATGTTTGTAAACAAAACAGCAGTAATGACTTTATGAACTTCTTTACTAGGAAGATTGATAATATTAGGAATAAAATTATAACCATGCAGCCGTCTACTACATTATCACTTCAGACAGAGCATTGTAGTGTCACTGAGGAAAAATTACACTCATTCACTACTATAGGAGGAGAAGAATTTGCTAAACTTGTTAAATCATCAAAATCAACAACATGTATGCTTGACCCTATACCGACTAGGTTATTAAAAGAGATACTTCCAGAGGTCATAGATCCTCTGCTTAATATCATTAATTCATCTTTGACATTAGGATATGTACCGAAAACTTTTAAGTTGGCTATAATTAAACCACTTATTAAAAAAACGCAACTTGATCCTAAAGAATTAGTCAATTACAGGCCAATCTCGAATCTACCGTTTCTATCAAAAATACTAGAAAAGGCTGTGTCTTCACAATTATGTTCCTTTTTAGAAAGAAATGGTATATGTGAGAATTTCCAGTCAGGATTTAGACCGTATCATAGTACTGAGACTGCTCTAATTAGAGTTACAAATGATTTACTCTTATCATCTGATCGTGGTTGTATCTCTCTATTAGTGTTACTCGATCTTAGCGCTGCATTCGATACTATCACAATATTCTTCTGAATAGAATCGAAAATTATGTTGGCATTAGTGGAACTGCTTTGGCATGGTTTAAATCGTACTTATCTGACCGTTATCAGTTTGTAGCAGTAAATGAAGAGATGTCACACCGATCACAAGTTCAGTATGGGTTACCGGAAGGCTCAGTGTTAGGACCGTTGCTTTTCACCCTGTATATGCTACCACTGGGAGATATCATTAGGAAGCATGGCGTTAGTTTTCATTGTTATGCTGACGATACTCAGCTCTATATTTCCTCACGCCCTGACGAAACCTACCAATTCACAAGATTAACGGAATGCATAGCTGATATAAAAAATTGGATGAATAGTTATTTCCTGCAACTTAATTCAGATAAAACTGATTTTTTAATTATTGGACAGAAAAGCTCCACAAGTAGTAACCTAGAATACTGTCTAACACTTGATGACTGCTCTGTCAAACCTGGGTGTGCTCTTTGATACCAATCTTTCACTTGAAAGCCACGTTTCTAGCATCTGTAAAACCGCATTCTATCATCTTAAAAATATATCTAAATTACAGCACATGCTTTCAATGCAAAATGCTGAACAGTTAGTACATGCGTTCATGAGCTCAAGGCTAGATTATTTTAATGCTCTACTGGCTGGTTGCCCTGCTCGCTTAATAAACAAACTCCAGCTAGTCCAAAATTCAGCAGCTAGAGTTCTTACTAGAACCAGGAAGTATGATCATAATAGTCCAGTTCTGTCAACACTGCACTGGCTCCCTATTAAACATCGCATACATTTTAAAATCTTGCTTATTACTTACAAAGCACTAAATGGTTTAGCTCCCCGGTACTTAAGGCGAGCTTTTAACACATTATACTCCATCACGTCTATTGCAGTCTCAAAACTATGGTCAGTTGATAATACCTAGAATATCTAAATCAACTGCAGGTGGTCGATCCTTTTCCTATTTAGCTCCTAAACTCTGGAATAGTCTTCCTAGTATTGTTCGGGAAGCAGACACACTCTGTCAGTTCAAATCTAGACTAAAAACACATCTCTTTACTATGGCATACACATAGAACATTTTTAACTTTCATTATTCAAATCAATTGACTGATTGTTAGGCTGCATTAACTAGGTCAGCCGGAACCGTGAACACTTCCCATAACACCTGATGTACTCGTTACATCATAAAAAGAGTTGCATCTACACTAATGTTAGTCTCTCTGTTTACCCCGAGGTTTATCCCGGATCTGGGCCCTGTCCGGATTGGATGGTGGACCTGCCTGGACATGACCAACGCATCCTGGAGTGTCTGCTCAGCCGTGTCAATTGGTGTCCCCTCCGAATTTGCCTCACCAGCACTACATGCTCAAAAACCCGTCTCCGGCGCAATAATTCCGATCTTTCATGTATTCATACTCTTGTGTAATCGACGCCCCATCCTAAATAAATCCGTCTCTTCCTTGATACCCTGAAATTTTGAATATTCCAATCTAATATGATTTCTGACCTGTAAGGTTGCCAGAATAATAATCTTACACGGTGTGTTAATAGGCCAGAGGAGAACTGGCACCCCGACTGAGTCTGGTTTCTCCCAAGGTTTATTTTTCTCCATCATGCCCTGATGGAGTTTTGGTTCCTTGCCACTGTCGCCTTTGGCTTGGCTTGCTCAGTTGGGGACTCTAAAATTTTGATTAAAGTTATTCAACTAATTATACAAATAAAATTTATGAATTAGGTTTTATTTAATTCTATAAACTATAATACTGATATGCCAACATTGTAGCTATATGATAAATGAAAATAAGCTGATAACATCACAGTTTTCTCCAGAACGACTATACAGCCAAATCTAATTTTGTTGCAATATTATCCTCTTTGACACTGTGAAGCTGCTTTGACACAATCGTGATTGTAAAAGCGCTATATAAATAAAGTTGATTGATTGGTTGATTGATTGATTGATATCCCAACGCACACCCTCTCCTGAGTATTAATCACCTCCACCTGCACCTCGTCAGCACCCTCATTAACATGAGCACTTAAGCACCACAGTCACTGTCATTCACTGTCCAGTCTGGTTTATGCAAGGTACTCAACCAAGCTACACACCAACGGACTCACCTTGCTACTCTGACCAAGTCTCCAATGTAGTGATAGCAAAGTGAAGCTTTCTGAACCAGTGAAGCTTTCAGCACAGTTGTATCAGAAAAAGGTTCATTACGCGAAGCTTTTCAAGTCAGAGCTCAATGAGGACCTCTGCTGGTGAAAGTGAGGGAAAGCGCTGTGTCGCAAAATGTTTTGCAACTGATGCGTTATCTAGAAGCAAATGAATTAATGTATTGATTAATAAATTAATGAATTAATCAATATATTATATATGACACAATTTGTTCCATTGCATACTCCTAGTAACTTAAACCAATAAAGATATGATTTTGTATTGTGAATGTGAACATTTTTCCTGTTTGTAAACAAATAAAACTCACGAATAAAGGAAGTATGCTAAATAAATGCATTCACACAAGGAAAAACACACACACACTTTCACATGATTATAGAAGGATAGGCCTATACTTGTCTCTAATGTATGAAGTCATAGGTTAGTGCGGATTAAATCAATACATATAGGCGTCAGAACAAAAGCCAAATAAATGATCAACCTTATTGGGCGAAATCAAATGAAAGTGTTCCCACATTTCAGAACGCCCTCTCTTTGCAGCAGGTTCCATAACAAACTCACGCAATACAAAAAATCCGCTCAATGCAACGCAATACACCTCAACAACCCACAAGGGCACGCCCTGTGTCGCGCATTTTTAAACCTTTCTGAATCAGTCACGTGGGGTGTTTGTGAAACGAAGCTTCGGATGTCATTGGCCACGTGGTTTTGATAGAACGAATCAAGCATCGATACAAAGCTTAGAGGTTTCTGAAACGGATTTCAAATTTTGCGAAGGAAAAAGACAAGGATAGGTAACAGGTAACGTTTGCTGTTGTGCAGTCATGGATGAAGATTCTGAAGAATCGATCATGGAGGGCAGAGAGGAATATACAGAAGTATACTCAAGGAAGAAAAACTCAAAACGCAAGAAATCTGTTAAGGAGCAGGAAGATAGTGGGGATATGGTGTTAACTGTAAAATATTTGAATAAAAAAAGAACAAAACAAATCAGGAAAATTCAAGAGAACAGATTGTACAAAATACGGAGGAGAATGGGTTCAAAGTAATGCTGACATTTGAAAAGAGCTCAGGAAAACATCTGCATCCATTAGGACTGTCCAAAGCAATCGATAAAAGTATCGGAGCGGTTATCATGGCCAAATGTTTAGGGCAAGGGAGAGTGTTGATTATAATGAAAGATGGAGGGCAAAAAAACAAGCTGCTCAAGATGAAAGAAATGAATGGGGAAAAGATCATGGTCAAAGAGATTGGCGTATCCAAGAATGAAAAGGGAGTAATATATGGAATTCCAACATATATACCTACTGATGAAATTCAAGAAAATATAAAAGGAGGTAAAGTGGTTGATGTGAGAAGATTATATAAGACTAAAGAGGGACAGCGACAAGATACTATGTGTGTCTTGCTGACATTTGAAGGAAAAATGCCTGAAAAGGTACAAATGAGATTATTAGCTATCCAGTAAGAGTGTATGTTCCAATGCCACTAAGATGTTTTAAGTGTCAGCGAATTGGACATGTGGCTGCAGTATGTAGGGGAAAAGTAAGATGTGTTAAATGTGGAGGAGAACACGAATATGACAAATGTACTGAGGTGAATGGACTCAAATGCTGTAACTGTGGTGGTCCTCACAGTGCTGCAATGGAGGATGTGAGGTTCAAATGAAAGCTAAAGAAGTCCAAAAATATAAGGCTGAGCATAAAGTCACTTATGCTGAAGCTGTGAAGGTTTGTGGAAGTAAAGTAGATAACGTGGAAAAGGTAAGGGAACAAAACAATCAAGAGTTCAGGAACATAGAAACAACAAAAACAAAAGAGAATGAGAATAAAGGTGAGGGTGCTATTAAAGATAATGTATTAATATTGACAAAAGAGAACTTTCTAGCCTTTATTATAAAGGTTATAAATGTCACTGCTATGTTACCAAGTAGATCAGCCAAGATCAAAACAATTCTAGAGGCTGCATCAGAATTCCTAGGGATATCTGGGATTTCAGCAAACACGATACATGAGATTCTGACTCGATCAGTAACAGTAGAAGCTTCTCAAGTTTCTGACTAGCTTAATGACGGTAACTATATTACAATGAAATGCAAGGAGCCTTGTAGCAAACGGTCAGGAATTCAAAAAAATTGTGTTAGATTTAGAGAATAAGCCAAACATTATTTGTGTACAAGAGTCATGGCTCAAGCCAAATCTTCAATTTGTGTTACCAGGTCATACGTCTGTTAGGAGGGATAGAGTGGGGAAACAAGGTGGAGGTGTAGTAACTTTTTTGGAAGAAGGAACCATTTATAGGGAATTAGAAGAGATTAAGGATATTGAATGTGTTGTGGTAGAGGTATTTCTTGAAAAAGAGTCAATTATATATAATGTTATATATAATTTTTATAACCCATGTAAGAAGATATCAATAAATTTGTTTGGAAAAATTGAAAAATGCAAAAAGGAATTATGGTGTGGTGATTTTAATGCACATAATGGGATGTGGGGAAGTAAAAATATAGATCACAATGGGGAAGTAATGGAACCAATTATGGATGATAGAGGGTTAGTATGCTTAAATACAGGAGAAGGCACTAGGTATAATATAACAGATCAAATATAGATTTAACATTAATATCAAATGGAATGGCTGAAATATGTGAATGGAAAGTAAGCAGTGAGAGTACAGTTGGAAGTGATCATTTTCCAATTGTTTGTAAAATACATGTAAATGGTAGTAATACTGGATGTTTTTTACGAAGAAATGGATGTATGAGAAAGCAGAATGGAATTCATTTAGCAAGTATTGTGAAGCATATAAGGATACACTGGTTGAAGATTCGGTAGAAACATTCTGCAATTCAATTACTAATTTAATTATGGAAGCTGCAACAATATATATACCACAAAGAAATGCAGGGCAGAAAAATAAAAATATATTCCATGGTGGAAAGAAGAATGCAGTAATAAAAGAAAGAAATAAGGCATTTAAAAAACTTAGGAAAAATATGAATATGAGTAATATGGTGGAATATAAGAAAGCAAGAGCTAAAAAAAGAATAATAATTAAGAATGCCAAGAGAGAAGGATGGAGAGAATTTTTTTTGTACCATAGGAAAAGATACTCCTTTGGATAAAATTTGGAATATGTTAAGAAGTGGATACAGTGGCAGTAACAGATATAAGTAAAGCAAATATCTTGGGTAAGGTATTAGAAAAAGCACATAAAATAGAATTGGGAGAAGAATATGAATTAAGAAGAAGACATATTTTAGATAAAAATCCAGATAATGAAGAAGAGAAATAGTAATAACAGTTGTATAGATTCAGAATTCACAATCAAAGAACTGAAAATAGCAATACAAAAATGTGGCAATATTGCTCCTGGATGTGATGGGGTAAGTTATTTAATGATAAAACATCTGACAGATAGTGTATTACTAAAGATACTCAAGTTATATAATAAAATATGGACAGAAGGAATACTCCCAAAAATATGGAAACAAGCTGTAGTTATCCCAATAGGAAAACCAGGTAAAAATCCAACAAACCCTGGAAATTATCTACCTATTGCTTTAACTTCAAGCTTATGTAAAATAATGGAGAAGACCATAGTGTATAGATTATATTATGAGCTAGAAAAGAAGGGTAAATTATGTAAATATCAATGTGGATTTAGAGGTAAAAGATCAACAATGGATGCATTAATTAAGGTCAGTAATGAAATTGAGAAGGCATTTAAAATGAGAGAAATTATGGCAGTAGTATATTTTGATATAGAAAAGGCTTATGATACAGTATGGAGAGAGGGTTGTTAATTAAAGCATCAAAGATAGGAATAGATGGTAAAATGTATAATTGGATATCACAGTTTTTATTTGAACGAACATTTATAGTACAAGTGGGAGCATGTCAGTCCTCAGTTTTTAAAGCAGAAAATGGTATCCCACAAGGGAGTGTAATAAGTCCAATTCTTTTTAACATTATGATTAATGATATTTTTGACAATGTAGGATATGGTGTGGGTTGTGCTTTATATGCTGACGATGGGACTATTTGGAAGAGAGGTCGAAATGTTCGTCAAGTAATTTCAAGTATGCAAATAGCAATAAATAAGGTGGAAAAATGGAGTATAGAATGGAGTTTTAAAATGTCAACAAGTAAGTCAAATTATATGTTATTCAGTAAGAAAAAAGAAGTTTATAAAGATATTGGTTTGGTATTATATGGAAAATCACTAGAACAAGTAAAGGTCTTTAAATATCTTGGAGTTTGGTTAGATGAGAAATATACCTGGAAAAAACATATTGAGGAAATGGATAAAAAGTGCAGGAGGACCTTAAATGTGATGAGGGGAAAAGCTGGCAAAGAATGGGGAGCTGAAAGAGAATCAATGTTAACATTATATCAAGCATTGATAAGATCTATAATTGATTATGGATGCATGATTTATGGTTCAGCTTCAGAAACATTATTAAAAAGATTAGATAGAATACAATATAGAGCTCTACGCATATGCCTAGGAGCATCAAAAACAACACCAGTCAATGCGCTATTAGTAGAGGTGAATGAAATGCCACTGAGATTAAGGAGAGTCAAATTGTCCTTGGTATATCTGACATCTTTAAAGGGTTATACTGGAAATCATATAACTAAAGATGTTTTAAATAATTGCTGGGAATATGCCAATAACAAAGAAAGAGGATATGGATGGAACATACATCAGTTAGAAGAGAAACACCAAACTGCAAACATAGAATGTAGTGTGTCTCCTGTATGGGGAGAGGTCCCAACAAGGATAATTCCTGAGGTTACAATTGATTTAGAGATATTAGAGAAGAGAAGAGAATGGGAGGAGATGGGTATGATTAAGTATAATGTAAATCAGTATATACAGGAAAGATTTTATGCAAGTATGCATATTTATACTGATGGATCCAAAGACCCCAAAACAGGGATTACAGGAGTAGGAATATATATCCCAGAATTTAAAATAACCATAAGTAAAAGATTAACATCTAAATTATCGATTTATTCTGCAGAAATGGTTGCTATTATAATAGGATTAACATGGGTAGAGGAAGTAAATCCAGACAGAGTAGTGATATGCTCTGACTCTGCAGTTTTAACATCGTTATCAACTCATCAATCATCTAGAGAGGATTTGATGTGTAAAATATTTACATTATTATGGCGCATACAGAGAAAAGGAGTGGTAGTAGGACTTTACTGGGTGCCAGCACATGTAGGAATAGCTGGTAATGAGTCTGCAGACGAATTAGCAAAAAATGCTTTAAAAAGGGAAGAAATTTATTATAATGTTCCTCTAAGTAAATGTGAAGTTAAAACTATTATTAAGGAAAGTATTATTAAAGAATGGCAAGACAAATGGAATACTGATAACAAGTGAAGGCATTTATATAATATTTAAAAAAAAGGTAAATACTAAAAGAAATATAAGTGGTAGAAATAGGAAAGAAGAGGTAATAATAACTAGGATGAGACTTGGACACACAGGGTTGAATTCTTCATTGTTCATAATAGGATTACATGAGACTGGTTTGTGTGAAAATTGCGGGGAAAAATAAACGGTGGAGCATGTAATATACGAGTGTAAAAGGTATGAAGAAGAAAGAAAGGAATTAATGATATATTTAAACAAAAAAGGTAAGGTAAATAATAATTTGGAATATATACTAGGATATGATTTTAATAGAGACAAAGTAGGATACATGACATTAATAAAATACTTATATAAAACTGGGTTAAGTGAAAGGATTTAAATATAGAACGCGGATGATCTAGTCAATTCTGGATCTCAGGACACCACATAATTAGACTGGAGGAGCTGAACACGCAGCGCCAGGTGGGTCCTGGGAAGAAGGAATAGGATAGAGCATTGTTTTTGGTTTAGGTTTTTTTTTTTTTTTATGTAAGTAGGTATGATAGGAAAAGAGTAAAAGCAAGAACAATTTGATGAATAAACTGCGACTGCATAACAGCAAAAGTAGGTGGCGATATGCACATAGTATGCAAAGCGCCAGTAAACAGAAGAAGAAGATACAAAGCTTCACAGAAAATAGTTTCATTTTTTGACACACACTTCGGAGCTTTGGTGTCACTGTTAACATCACTACTCCAATGACTACCCTGTGCCTCCTTCGTCTAGAATCTCCTCGTCCTTCGATCTCCAGTGTCCTGTGGCTAAGTGTTCCTCATATTCCATTGTCTGTCTCCATCAGATGATGATGACAGCCAGGTGAGAGATGCGTAGAGACTCACCCTGCGTCCCAATTCGCATACTATCCATCCTAAATAGTATTCAAAAATAGAATTAGTATACCAAATCGTAGTATGTTGAAAAGGGTATTCCAAAGATTCCCGGAGTGTTTACTATTTCCGGTCCGAATTCGAAGTATGGATCGATGGGCACTCTAACGAATCCTCGTCCAACTCGCAATGGGTTGTGGGCAATATATTGCCCACAACCCATTGCGAGTTGGACGAGGATTCGATTAGAACTACAAACCTGGCTAAAAAGCGTTAAAAAACTACAAAAATGACGGATGTGCGAGTCAGACGGTTAAGTAGAGAAGTTTAGATAAATGGGTTTGAGTGACCAACTATCAATATTTAACCTGACAAAAATATATTTATTCAGTGTTGTCCACATTATATTTCACCTGCAGCAGCATTGTGAACTTTTTTTTTTAATGACACGTTTGGCCATTAACTTTTAAATGCATCATTATATTTAAACTGCAAACACATCAATCAATCAATCAATCAATCAACTTTATTTATATAGCGCTTTTACAATCACGATTGTGTCAAAGCAGCTTCACAGTGTCAAACAGGATAATATTGCGACAAAATTAGATTTGGCTGTACAGTCGTACTAGAGAAAACAGTGATGTTATCAGCTTATTTTAATTTATCATATAGCGACAATGTTGGCAGATCAGTATTATAGTTTATAGAATTAAATAAGACCTAATTCATACATTTTATTTGTATAATAAGTTGAATAACTTTAATCATATTTTTAGTGTCCCCAACTGAGCAAGCCAAGCCAAAGGCAACAGTGGCAAGGAACCAAAACTCCATCAGGGCGTGATGGAGAAAAATAAACCTTGGGAGAAACCAGACTCAGTCGGGGTGCCAGTTCTCCTCTGGCCCATGAACACACCGTGTAAGCCGTGTAAGATTATTATTCTGGCAACCTTACAGTTCGGAAATCATATTAGATCGGATTATTCAAAATTTTCAGGGTATCACGGAAGAGACAGATTTATTCAGGATGGGGCGTCGATTACACAAGAGTATGAATACATGAAAGATCAGAATTATTGCGCCGAAGACGGGTTTTGAGCATGTCGTGCAAGTGAGGCAAATTCGGAGGAGACACCATTTGACACGGCTCAGCAGACACTCCAGGATGAGCTGGTCATGTCCAGGCAGGTCCACCATCCGATCCGGACAGGGCCCAGATCCGGGATAAATCTCGGGATAAACAGAGAGACTAACATTAGCGTAGATGTCACTCTTTTTATGATGTAACGAGTACATCAGGTGTTATGGGAAGTGTTCCCGGTTCCGGCTGACCTAGTTAATGCAGCCTAACAATCAGTCAATTGAATTGATTAATGAAAGTTAAAAATGTTCTATGTGTATGCCATAGTAAAGAGATGTGTTTTTAGTCTAGATTTAAACTGACAGAGTGTGTCTGCTTCCCGAACAGTGCTAGGAAGACTATTCCACAATTTAGGAGGTAAATAGGAAAATGATCGACCACCTGCAGTTGATTTAGATATTCTAGGTATGATCAACTGGCCAGAGTTTTGAGACCACAATCGACGTGATGGAGTATAATGTGTTTAGAGCTCGCTTAAGTACCGGGGAGCTAAACTATTTAGTGCTTTGTAAGTAATAAGCAAGATTTTAAAATGTATGCGATGTTTAATAGGGAGCCAGTGCAGTGTTGACAGAACTGGACTAATATGATCATACTTCCTGGTTCTAGTAAGAACTCGAGCTGCTGCATTTTGGACTAGCTGGAGTTTGTTTATTAAGCGAGCAGGGCAACCACCCAGTAGAGCATTACAATAATCTAGCCTTGAGCTCATGAACGCATGTACTAACTGTTCAGCATTTTGCATTGAAAGCATGTGCCGTAATTTAGATATATTTTTAAGATGATAGAATGCAGTTTTACAGATGCTAGAAACGTGGCTTTCAAATGAAAGATTGGTATCAAAGAGCACACCCAGGTTCCTCACTGACGACGAGGGCTTGACAGAGCACTCATCAAGTGTTAGACAGTATTCTCGGTTACTACTTGTGGAGCTTTTCTGTCCAATAATTAAAAATTCAGTTTTATCTGAATCTGAATTAAGTTGCAGAAAATTACTATTCATCCAATTTTTTATATCAGCTATGCATTCTGTTAATCTTGTGAATTGGTAGGTTTCGTCAGGGCATGAGGAAATATAGAGCTGAGTATCGTCAGCATAACAATGAAAACTAACGCCATGTTTCCTAATGATATCTCCCAGTGGTAGCATATACAGGGTGAAAAGCAACGGTCCTAACACTGAGCCTTGCGGTACCCCATACTGAACTTGTGATCGGTGTGACATCTCTTCATTTACTGCTACAAACTGATAACGGTCAGATAAGTACGATTTAAACCATGCCAAAGCAGTTCCACTAACGCCAACATAATTTTCAATTCTATTCAGAAGAATATTGTGATCGATAGTATCAAATGCAGCGCTAAGATCGAGTAACACTAATAGAGAGATACAACCACGATCAGATGATAAGAGTAAATCATTTGTAACTCTAATTAGAGCAGTCTCGGTACTATGATACGGTCTAAATCCTGACTGGAAATCCTCACATATACCATTTCTTTCTAAAAAAGAACATAATTGTGAAGACACGGCCTTTTCTAGTATTTTTGATAGAAACGGTAGATTCGAGATTGGCCTGTAATTGACTAATTCTTTACGATCAAGTTGCGTTTTTTTAATAAGTGGTTTAATTATAGCCAACTTAAAAGTTTTCGGTACATATCCTAATGTCAAAGATGAATTAATGATATTAAGCAGAGGATCTATGACCTCTGGAAGTATCTCTTTTAATAGCCTAGTCGGTATAGGGTCAAGCATACATGTTGTTGATTTTGATGATTTTACAAGTTTAGCCAATTCTTCTCCTCCTATAGTAGTGAATGAGTGTAATTTTTCCTCAGTGACCCTACAATGCTCTGTCTGAAGTGATACTGTAATAGACGGCTGCATGGTTATAATTTTATTCCCAATATTATCAATCTTACTAGTAAAGAAGTTCATAAAGTCATTACTGCTGTGTTGTTTACAAACATCAGAAGCTGAAGCTTTATTTTTTTTTGATAATTTAGCCACTGTATCGAATAAATACTTAGGGTTGTGTTTGTTTTCTTCTAAAAGAGGAGATGAGAGTCTCTGACCCACACATGGCACATGTGTCTGACCCACACACGGACATGAGGAGAGTCTCTGACCCACACATGGCAGATCAACGAGCGGCTACATTTCTCTCCGATACGGTAGGAGACTAATCTGAATGTGGAGGATTTGAACTCTGACGAATCTGATGATGATTGACAGGGCAGTTAAACGGTGACGGGTTGCACGTAACTAAGCGACAGAGTCCGTTAAAGATGGTGAAGTAGTATGTCCTGAAGCTTGCATACTTTCTGCTACACACTCTTTTCTTCACAAAAATAGTACATACTTTTAGGACGTAGTATAAGCAGGCGAATTGGGACACAGCATCAGAATGACGAGTCTCTACGCATCTCTCACCTGGCTGTCATCATCTCAAGACCCCAATCTGCACTGCACTCCACTCTGCTCACTCTACTGGTCTGCTCAATAAACCATTTCATATAACATCTTTGTTTCCGCAGTTCTGTACCGTAACACTTACTCAGTCTATCAGTATTCTCTGCCAATTTTAATACTTTTTTAATTAGTGCCTTTGCCTAAAAACTTTTCGATATTATCAATATTGGTGTATGACACTGCTACCTGACACCAAAAACATTGCACATATCCTTAGTTTTACAATATTAGTAGCCAGTGAATATGCAACATTGCATCTATTGACAGTGGTTCCTTGCCACTGTCACCTTTGGCTTGGCTTGCGCATTTGGGGACGCTAAAATTATGATCCAAGTTATTCAACTAAATACACAAATTAAACGTATTAAATAGGTCAAATTTAATTCTATAAATTATCCTAATCAAATTTTGCTGCAATATGTTTAACACTGTGAAGCTGCTTTGAAACAATCTTTTACTTTTACATTTATGCATTTTATCCAAAGCGACTTGTATTGCATTCAAGGTACACATTTTTACATTATTAGTTCTTGCTGTCCATGGAAATCAAATGATCTTGGCGTTGCTAGCGCCACGCTCTACTGGTTGAGCTACAGAAAAGCAATCGTCATTGTAAAATTGCTATATAAATAAAGTTGGTTGATTGATTGATCTAAGCAGCAGCAGCAAGCAGACAATGTAGTTTGTCATGATACAGAGACAAATAGCATGTGAACTCTTTAAAATTAAATAAGCTTTCACTTTGTATTCAGCTATCTGAAGGATCTACATTAATTCCTAGTATCCTAGTTTTGTTCAGCAGCATGTAGCCTAGAAAAGTCAGATTGTAATGTTTGTTAGCGACTAGTATTAACAGCTAGTATGGTATTAGTGTTGAAGGGGGGAGTGGGCCGACACCCTTGCCTCTTCATCATATGCCTCTTCATCATATGCATCTTCATCATATGCATCTTCATCATATGCATCTTATCCTTTTGAATGATTTTTAATAACCTCATCAATTAAATAATCAGTTATTATCCTTTCAAAATAATGAATTATTGACAATCAATTTTATTTGATCATTAATACATTTAACTATTATTTAATATGATTTTGACTCTATGTCTGCTGTATGGTGTCTAATTTGCTTTCCAGAGACGGTCTGACAAAGACAGTCTGACCCCTATCTATGTGCCCTGACATAGATAGCCTGACCTCTATCTCTGGGTCCTGACCAACAGAGCCTTGGAGAGAAAGTTAGAACTTCCAAGAGGTGAAACCTGCCTGTTGTTAGTAACCCCAGGACAGGAAGGGGTGGGAGGATTTGAGTCTCCCAATTTTGATTTCTTCCCATTTATATAGTGTGATTTTTCCCATTGATAGAAGTACATTTTTGTCTTTATATTTCTTTATATTTCTTTATAGAATGAAGTAGATGACATTAGCTATACTTTTCTTTCTAGAGATCCGTTTGTCATGTGGTGTTGATATCTTGTTCTGTTGATAAGCTCACTGCTGCGCTAACCTTGGAGGAGAGATGTGCCCTAGAGTCTTGTGTGTGTGTGTGTTACATGTTCTGTGCAGGTCTATGGAATGGATTGGACCGCTTTTCTCACACCCTAGACCTCTTGGCGTCTTTCTAGGACTCCCCTGAAGTCAACACTACCCCAATCTTGGGATTGTCTGATGTATACATCCTGATTAACAACAACAACATCTCCTATCTATTCTCGCGTGACACATTGTTTAGACTTTATGCCAATCAGTAATATTCCACGTGTTTGTAATGATGTAAATTATGCCCTTGAAATTGGTATAACTGGTGTGGTAATTTTGTGTAGAGTAGAGTCTGGTCTGACACCGCCCTGAGAGACTCTGAAGCTGACTCTACTGATGAAACTGCAAACTATTCTTCAGTAAAATTCTCTCCGATGATTGAACATCCTGACTCCTGGTCTTCATTTTGCATATCTGGTCTATGGGTCAAAACTGTAACCCCTAACAGTTTTTGGTGGAGGATGCGGGCAATAATTCCTTGGTGACACCCCTGGCAAAACAACAAATAAGGTAGTATTTATTTATTTTATTATTTGGATAAGGTTGTCTGAATGGAAGAGATTGGAGAAGAAGAGCAGTGTGCTTAGCTTCATTCCGCTGGTGAAGAGTGAGGCATAATTATACCAAAGGTTAATAGTATAAGAAGTCGCTGATAGCATCGTGACGTGCTGAAGGCATAGGTAAAAACGGTAGCAGACAGTGCAAAGAAGCGGACTCAATAAAGGGGAGGCCCTGCGGGGCAGTGGTAACGTCCTCTACAGGAGCCCGTCTTGGACCAACTGGTAAGGTCCAGGAGACATTGCGAACCTTCTCCATCTCTTCCATCTCAGATAAAGGGACCCCCTTGTTTAAACAAATAAAATAGATTCAGGAGTTGTTTGCCAGGGATGCATCTGGAACGATATCGAGTAGAATAAAATAAGACCCAAATTGGTAAGGACCAGTATATGTGACCAGGAGTAAAAAGATACTTTGTGGTTTCATGAGTAGAACTCACTTCTATTCTATTAAAAACTAATTTGAGGATAAAAATAAGATTCATTGCCTTACGTTGCTAAAAACCTTTTTTGTGATCAAGAAAAGATTGTTTAGAAACAAAATAGGCGTCAGATAAACCCAAATTTATAGCCGTTTGTGCTCGCTGTAAAATGGGAGGCGTACCAATGAAATCAATCCCTAATGGGGCTAATGAGTGGTACGACCTGGATGCACGTGACAGAATAGCAAAATTAAAGGAAGTGCAGGTGGGCCATGATCAGGGAGGTTTTAATAAGGGGCTGGGAAAGTTTTGTGACAAAGTAGAAAATGCTGCCAAGTCTCTTCCTCCCTCTATCCCAACTGACTCTTACCAGGAAGTGCAGGTGGCCCCCACTCAGGGATCCGCCCCACTTCCTGATAACAGAGAGGAGGGACCGCATGAAAAGGCACGCCCAATATTGAATGCACAGGTTGAAATCCCTCCCCCGTGCAACCCAGAGGTTCTTTCCGCACAAGCAAAAAGTAAATTAACCACAGAGGTCAAAAATATCAGATTGTCCTCTGTTGAGGCATATGAACCCCGAAAAACAGTCTTTGCCGCCCCAATCCGACATTCGGAGTGGGACGACCAGAACACTGAAATGGGGGCTGGGCATGAATATGGGTCATTGACCAGACTAACCCCAGCTGAGAAAAATGGTTTGCTTGCGGGGATAGAACCTTTCAAACTGTACAGCCCAAATAAAGTTTTATGGGATAAGATAGAAGCCATTGCCAGACAACAAAATCTGGGCATTGCTGACATACAAGCACTGGTGGAAGGATTAATTCCTACCAGTAAACTGAAAGCTGTACAAACAATTAGACCCCACCCCTTCGTTCCTTCAGACTGGACTGAGTACTGCGAGGCCTACTCCACTTACAAGTATGAGGTTGAAGAACTTTTAGGTCAGGGGTCATACCCCTGGACCAGTGTAACCCAGGTCAAACAGAGAGTAGGGGAAAGCCCTTTAGAATATGCTGACCGTTTTCGCATAGCCTATGAAACTTACTGTGCTGTAAACTGTAAGCCTGAAGATTGTGAGTGCTCCCTTGTCCTTGAATCTGCCACAGGCAGCCTGAACGTGCTTCCCTTATCTCAATCTGGCCGCCATTGTAAACAGAGATGCGCAGTGACTGATGTTGACAAAGAGACTGAAACTCAACCTGAGTGGAAGTTTTTGATTTCTAAATTTCCTGATGTTTGGGTAAAAGATACATTTGATTGTGAGCTTGCCCAAGTTCAGTCACTGAGCATCCCAGGACCCATGCATGTAGCCAAACGACAATACCCTTTAAGAAATGAGGCTCGAGAGGGTGCGAAGAGTGTGGTAGACAGATTATGCAAACAGGGTATCATAATACCATGCACCTCTCCGACAAATTCACCGATATGGTCCGTGAAAAAGAGCGACAACTCTTGGGGTCTCACAACAGACTACACCGCGTTAAATGCAGCTTCCGAAAAGATGCACCCCCTTGTCACAAACCCCGCCATGATCCTTTATGAAATCGGGTCTGAACACTGTTATTTCACTGCACTGGATATTTCTAACACTTTCTGGACTTGCCCTCTAGCCAAGGAGGACCAAGGAAAGTTTGCTTTCACCTGCAGGGGTCGCCAATGGACATGGTGCCGTTTGCCACAAGGATTCTGCAACTCTCCAACCCTGTTTCATCAGGTACTGGCATCCTTCATTGATCCGGTAAGAAAGACTTTTGAAAATGATGGATCGTTTGTCCTAAAATATGTGGATGACATTCTGATTGCCAGCCCAAGCAATTTCAAACATTTAACTGCTGTACGAACTGTTTTGAATGCTCTGAAAGACGGGGGATTCAAAGCCAACTTGACAAAGGCACAGCTGACACTGCCCGAAGTGACTTTTTTAGGGCAGATTGTTGGGGTGCACGGCCGACGAATCACTCCAGAAAGATTCAAAGCCATCGTCGAACTTCCAGAGCCAAACATGGTTACTGGTCTAAGGCAGGTAATGGATCTTCAGAATTACTGCCGCCAGTATGTTCCTGAATACACAGAACTGTCTAAACCCCTCACAGTATCTCTTAAAGGGGGAAAACCTGGATCCGACCTGATCGACTGGACGGAGGAGATGGAGGAGGTGTTCGTGAGTATCAATGAAACTCTCACTTCCTCCCCAGCACTGAGACATGCTGACAGCAGCCAACCTTTTCCCCTGTGGACATGGGTGGGAACCCGATCATACTCTGCTGCCCTCGGCCAGAGAGTTCCAGGCCGAAATTCCTATGGAATGGTAGGATATTATTCTGCTCCTATTCCTGTTTCTATGGCAGGTCAGCACCCCTGCCTGCTGACATGTGACTGTGCAGAATGGGCTGTGAAAGCCACGGAGGACATTGTGACACATCAAAAGGTGATACTGCACACAAGACACCCGATTTTGAAGTTATTGACAAACACTTGCTTGAGCTCTATTTTAAATCAAAGACGAGCAAAGGGGGAAACCACTCTTCTGAGTAAGAATGTGGAAATTCAAATTGACAATGAAAATGCTGTAAACCCTGCCTCCTTGCTTCCAGAAGAAGGAACTGCCCACAACTGTGTCCATCTGATCGAGAATGACAGCCAGAGCCCTCTCCAGGCCGAACCATTATCTGATGCCATGAACTTGTTTGTTGCCAGGTCCAGTTTTCATGAACAAGGACAACGCTCCACAGGCTGGGCTGTGGTAAATGAACATTATGAGGCTGTTGAATGTGACTCTCTTTCAGGGGGAGGGGCTCAGGTGGCAGACCTGGTCACTCTCACGCGTAAACTTCAATACGGCAAGGCCTTCGGGACAGTCCAAGATTTCGGACATGTGTGGAAACAACGGGGGTTCCCTACCACCACTGGTCAACCCATCTCTCATCAAAAGCAGGTACAGAAACTCATGTCTGCCTGTGATTTTCCTGCAGAAGGAGCTGTTATCAAAAGAACAGGACGCTCTACTGATAACGCCCCAGAATCCAAGGGCAACCAAGCTGCTGATGCTTCTGCCAGGCTGGCTGCACAACAGACAGAGACATGCGTGAGTGTAATGGCTATCTCTCCCCAGGAGAGTGAGCCACCCCGAGACATTTATGCACAGGATAAAGATTCTGAAGTGACAGAGCAATGGACAAAACTTGGTGCACTGATGAACTCAGATGAACTTTGGAAATTCAATGAACGTTTTCTCTGCCCTGTTTCTGCTCGAACCCAGCTCATGTCGTTATATCAAGGGTTGGCACATGCTGGGCCTGAGAAACCATATGCAATGATTTCTAAAACATGGTGGTGGCCAGAGATGAGAGCTTCTTGCAGGGATTTTTGCAGATGTTTAGTTTGCTTTAAGGTTAATTCTTCAGCTAAGCTAAATATCCTCTTAGGTCACACCCCATGTCCCCAGGTTCCATGGACCCATCTTCAGATTGACTTCACTCTACCCCCTAGTGGGGGCTTTTCATACATCTTAATGATTGTTGATTTGTTCTCCAGATGGGTAGAGGCTTTCCAGTTGAAGAACTGCACTGCAGATGCAACTGCCTTGATGCATCTGCACATGCTCAAACTAACCGTTGACATAACTGTTTGGATGTGTGTGTTCGTTTTAGTCTTCTCTATCTGTGCAGGTCCTCTTGCCGAGGAGCAAGCTGAATCCTGCCGAGGAGGACAGGAGGATGCTGACACTAACGAACAATCTGAGAAGCAAGCTGACAAAGAAACATGTTGTACCCCTAATGTGAGTGGAAGGTGTGAGAGCCTCGGAATGGGGACTGGTCTTTTTAGTGGCCAGCATGTCCGTGATGAGGTGAAGAGACAAGTGTGACCCGTCAGGGAAGCATGAGTCACCACTCAACCTTCCATAGAGACCTCACTTGTAGACCAGACGTGGTGGTATTGGACCCCACATTGGTCTTAAAACGGGGGATTGAAGGGGGGAGTGGGCCGACACCCTTGCCTCTTCATCATATGCCTCTTCATCATATGCATCTTCATCATATGTATCTTCATCATATGCATCTTATCCTTTTGAATGATTTTTAATAACCTCATCAATTAAATAATCAGTTATTATCCTTTCAAAATAATGAATTATTGACAATCAATTTTATTTGATCATTAATACATTTAACTATTATTTAATATGATTTTGACTCTATGTCTGCTGTATGGTGTCTAATTTGCTTTCCAGAGACGGTCTGACAAAGACAGTCTGACCCCTATCTATGTGCCCTGACATAGATAGCCTGACCTCTATCTCTGGGTCCTGACCAACAGAGCCTTGGAGAGAAAGTTAGAACTTCCAAGAGGTGAAACCTGCCTGTTGTTAGTAACCCCAGGACAGGAAGGGGTGGGAGGATTTGAGTCTCCCAATTTTGATTTCTTCCCATTTATATAGTGTGATTTTTCCCATTGATAGAAGTACATTTTTGTCTTTATATTTCTTTATATTTCTTTATAGAATGAAGTAGATGACATTAGCTATACTTTTCTTTCTAGAGATCCGTTTGTCATGTGGTGTTGATATCTTGTTCTGTTGATAAGCTCACTGCTGCGCTAACCTTGGAGGAGAGATGTGCCCTAGAGTCTTGTGTGTGTGTGTGTTACATGTTCTGTGCAGGTCTATGGAATGGATTGGATCGCTTTTCTCACACCCTAGACCTCTTGGCGTCTTTCTAGGACTCCCCTGAAGTCAACACTACCCCAATCTTGGGATTGTCTGATGTATACATCCTGATTAACAACAACAACATCTCCTATCTATTCTCGCGTGACACATTGTTTAGACTTTATGTCAATCAGTAATATTCCATGTGTTTGTAATGATGTAAATTATGCCCTTGAAATTGGTATAACTGGTGTGGTAATTTTGTGTAGAGTAGAGTCTGGCCTGACACCGCCCTGAGAGACTCTGAAGCTGACTCTACTGATGAAACTGCAAACTATTCTTCAGTAAAATTCTCTCCGATGATTGAACATCCTGACTCCTGGTCTTCATTTTGCATATCTGGTCTATGGGTCAAAACTGTAACCCCTAACAGTGTTGTGGTTAAGTAGACATTGCAGCTGAGTTAAATCATTTGTTGGCTAAAGTATTGATCATGCATCTGTAGGGGTTCAATCCCTCACTGCCTGGCAGCACCAACCACTGGTAGGTCATGTGACCTGTTAGTGTTTGGTTGGCATTCAAGATAGATGTGTTGGACATTGACTGCATGTAACCGATTAGTGAGAGTTTCTGCTTTCAGTCTGGAAGGAGCTGAAAACAAGATGTGAAGTCAGACACTTCCCGATGTGATGCTTATAACTTATTACAGCTGAAGTTAAATAAATGTACTATTTGTCAAATACACAGATGTTTCAGAGACATTTCCATTTAATATTTTATGTACTGCTTAGAGTGTCAGTTCGTACAAGGATAAACTTCAACATAAACCTATAAAATCTATGGGTCTACATTTTTTTTATCGTTTTATTTTGATAAATGACAATATAACATTGCGACTACATGAAAAGATCTTTTACTGTTATATAAATACAGATCTGTGGGCATAAGTGCAACTGAAGGTTTCAGAATAAACACGAAAAACACGTGATTGTTGTCATGCGGTGAATCTGGCCAAACGTGGAACAGCTCATCATCAGAACACCTCCGTAGCCGGTCTGGAGAAGCTGTGCCGCTGAGGCAGCCCATCTGGGGCCTGCAACATGATGGTAGTTTAACAAACTCAGGGTTAGTTGATAAAACCAAACCAATCTATTCAGGCTTGAATGCTGATCATACCATGATGCTGATCATCAGCTTTCTCTGTCAATTCAGGCTTTGATCCTGAGTTCAGGAGATTCGCTGTGACATCAGCAGTGAACAGCCAATCACACGGTGAGGATCAGTGGAACTGTGATTCACTTCTCGCGAGAGAAACAGTGAGATTCATTTCAGAATATTGCATGATTGAAAAAAATTAAGAATTTTCAACAACAACAATTTTCAACTGTCAAAACAAATTTACACAGCAAGAAAAGAGCTGTCTATGAAAGAGTACAACTGCAAGTAAAATCTTATACGTCAATGCAAGTAAAAGTTATGAAGTTAGTTTAGTTGATATAAAGAGAGAATTGAACATTTAAGCTCACATGTAGTCCTTTTATAGCTTTATTTATTGATTTTAAAGCTTATTTGTATGGCCTTTATATAGGCTATTTATATTAATTTTAAAGGGGTCATATAATGGTACATGCACTTTTACAAGTTAATTGTATGGAAATGTGTGTTGGCAGTGTCTGTACACAACCATCCTATAATGATAAAAATTCTTCCAGTGTTTTTTTTTTTTTTTTTAAATCACCTTATTTGTTTTCCACTGTATCAAATCAAGCCCTTCGACCATGTGATGCCAAACGGTCAGAAGGCCCTCCCACGACTGTTGATTGACAGCAGCATTTCAACACAGACCTGCCCTGAGCAAGCTTTTGAGTCTGCCATTGTTGATACACTGGAGTAGAATGGCGTCTAAGCGATTGTGGTGTTCTGTTCTTAACTGTAATAACGAACATAGCAGTCATTTTGATGTTCGAAAATCCGAACTGCTGAAGACGCAGCGGCTGAGTTTTGTTTTCGAAGGGAATATTCTCCCGATCAACGGCAATGCTTTTAGGTTTGAATCATTTCTCACCAGACTGCTTTATAAACGAGGGTCAGTATAAAGCAGGTTTTGCTAAGAAGCTGCTCCTGAAAAATGGATCGGTACCAACTATTCGTGTTTTTGCTGCATCTCCAGAAGAAGTGAGTGTAGTTTGAAATGCTTGCACGCTTCACGATGAATGCGGCTAAAGTTTATAGGGTAAATTAAATTTTCGGCATGCTTTCTATGGTGGAATGTAACGAAGTACAAATACTTCGCTACTTTACTTAAGTACAGTTTTCACGTATCTGTACTTTACTTAAGTAGAATAAATAGTGCAAACTTTTTACTTTTACTTCGTTACATTTTGCAGCAATTATTATACTTTCTACTCCACTACATTTCTACAATGTTTCGTTACATTTTCGTTACATTTTCTGATCAGTTTCAGGGCTCGAGATTAAGGCTTGCCCGGAAAATAATATATAATGTACGTTATAGGCTAATGAATTGACGGTTGCGCTGTTGAGGCTCGCGCAGCCTCCCGAGGAGAAATGGAAACAAATCAACCACGTTCACACAAAGAAACTCTATGTTAAGATCCTGCCCAAACAATCGTGATTTTTATGGCATTTATTTCATTTAGCCTATTCAGATATCCTACAGAAGTAGCATTTTGTGTATTTTTTTTTAAAAACTTTTTGTCAGTATTGGAAACTCCAACAGTCTTTTAATTCGTTTGAAAGTTCGTTTTATTGACAAGATGCAGAGATTTCATCCGTTTTGAAACAATTATAGAAATTAAATTGTAGGCCCTATATACATTAAATAATTTTTCTTACTACATGTCATGTTTTGTGTGCAGCTATTCTTTTTCTGATTAACTTATTACATTGTAAAAATAGGATGAATGACGTTTGAGAGGTAACAACCCGATTTTAGATTTAATTATAATATTGTACATGAGTCAAGAAAGTGATTCGCTGTGTGAGGAAAGTCAGTCGTCCTGTGAGGAAAGTGATTCGCTGTGTGAGGAAAGTGATTCGCTGTGTGAGGAAAGTGAGTCGCCTGCTGCGTGAGGAGAGTCAGTCGTCAGCCATGTGAGGAAAGTACTTATACAGATCCACCAGCCTCTCAGTGGGTAAGTCAGTAGTTACTGGCTATAGTATAGTGATTTCCCAAGACAAGTTATTAGTCTTATTTTTGGACCTCCCGGCCTGCCATACAAATTAGGATTTTTAACTCCAACCATTTCTATGAGAGCCACTATGAGAGCCACTATGAGAGACAAAACACAGACATACAAATCCATATTAAACCCTGTTGCTTGTGGCGACACATTAATGTCTCAGGACACCGAAACCGAACAGTATTTATGTTAGTTTGTTTGTGTTAGTAAAAACAAAAACAAAACAAAATTCCAATCAAAATGTAGCAAAACTTTGTTCACTGTTATGGGTAGAAAAGGGCTTGGCCATAAACTGGGCCCTGGAATGTGCTGTCAACTACATTATTTTGTCATCCTTATTTAGTTTTAAAGAGGTAAATTTTACATATAAACCCTGTATGTCAAATGTTTTTTGTAGAAGCAAATGTTTCAAGTCAATAATAGACATGCTATTTCTCTAAAGCGAGAAATCTCTGATGTCTTCTGATTGACCAAAATCTACTTAATTTTTTTTTGTGGAGAAGATGAGAAACAATCATGTAAGAGCAAATAATCTTGCTTCTTACTAGCATGTTAGTTTGCATAGGAATTGTTATTTTTTATATATTGTTGAGTTAAATGTTACATTTAAACGTTACACAATGCATTTGTGCATTTATTTTTCATCCATATTTCTTTTATCCACTGAAGATAAAAACTGGTAATTTTTTTTGGCATTATTCCATTAGAGTGCAAAGTATCAAGCAAATTTTGGAGAATAATAATGAACTGAATTTCAGATTTCAAGAATAAATAAGCATAACACAATACATACTAACAGAGATAATTCCTGATACAGGACTCATTCGGATGTATAGTATAAAGTAACGCAAGTCTAAAAATAGAGCTAAAAGACATCAATGCAATGATTCATAATGATATGTCACTTTATTATACTTAATTTCTTACACAACCTTTTTTTCCCTTAGCACTCCCAAAACTTCCTTTCTGCTGGAATAAATTTGGAATTTTAGCTTTTATCTGATCCATACGATATGCTTTAGATTATCACCCAACATTTGTTTTACGACATTTACAATGAATGGAATTTTTTTTTTTTTTTTTCAGATTTAATGTGCTGCATAAAATGTACAGAAATTTAAATTTTGAAGCTATCTTTATGGAAAAATAACAAGTGTATGTGTATATATGTTTTGTGTGTGTGTGTGTGTGTGTGTGTGTGTGTGTGTGTGTGTGTGTGTGTATGTATGTATGTATGTATGTATGTATGTATGTATGTATGTATGTATGTATGTATGTATGTATATATATATATATATATATATATATATATATATATATATATATATATATATATATATATATATATATATACACACACACACACACTCACACAGTGGGTACAGAAAGTATTCAGACCCCCTTACATTTTTCATTTTGTTATATTGCAGCCATTTGCTAAAATCCTTTAAGTTAATTTTTTCTTCTCATTAATGTAGACACAGCACCCCATACTGACAGAAAAAACACAGAATTGCAGATATTTTTGCAGATATATTAAAACAAGACAAACTGAAATATCACATGGTCCTAAGTATTTAGACCCTTTGCTGTGATGTATTTAACTCAAGTGCTGTCCATTTCTTATGATCATCCTTGAGATCCTTTAGAACCTTGGCCAGAATCTGTCAGTTACAGTAAAAAATTCAGTACTGATTACAGCAAACCCATGCCCAGTTGAATTAAAACCCAAAATGTAATTTTTGTTTAAGATGGCTTTCAGTTTAATATAATAACGATGCACACATTAAATTCAACATAAATCATCTATACAAACACGCACGCACGCACGCACACACACACACACACACACACACACACACACACACACACACACACACACAGTAAATGGCTTATGCGTTTACACGCCATCTTTTTGGTTACTTCAGACTAGGGATGCACCGAAATCCAAATTCTTGGCCGAAAGCAGAAAAAGAGGAAACCAAGGCCGAAAACCGAAACACCAAAATAAATTATGCCAATTATTAGTACCATTGCATTTATCGCTATGACAGATTTTATGCACTAAAACCAAGGCATTGCAATTGCATAAATTAATATTAAAGCTTCAAATAATAAATTGTTTACAAATGCAAATAATTATTTAGCACATCGCAACAATGCACAGTATAAAATAAAATTCAAACTAAAATGTTTAACTTGACCTCACTCATGTGTACATTAAATAATAATGTACAGAGCTACTGGCCTGCAGAAAGGTACAGAAATTGAATAAAGTAATCAAATGTAAAATAACTGCATATTTAACTGTCTAAATTAAAGATTAATCCTTATTTTAAAAAAGCTATTCAATCAAGAGCAGTGAGTGATGTCCTTATATTTTGTTAAACAGACAGCAGTAAAGGCTACTGCACCTTTAAGACCTAATCTACGGTTGTGTGTCAGTGTCAGTTCAGTCTCGACTGTATACTGTAACAGTTAACTTAAGGCATATACAGAATATGTCTGCTATCAAGATGGACATGCTGACATACTATTTGAGTGAGTTTGTCCGTTCAAGTGCAAGACTTGAAAGATAACTAAATATTTATGCACTGTGAGACGTGCGCTTCTCACAACGCACTCAAGTTCTCATACCTTCTTCTGGCTCTATAAGCGGGTGATGAGGGAGAAAATGACTGGTCATATTCAGACATATGGCAACACTTGCATGCATTGAGCAAAGTTAAACAAGAGAGACAGTTTTTGGCTGTTTTTCTTTTATTATCGCTATTGTTGTAGTGTATCTCTGAGAAGCCAGCATGTGTATCCGACGACAGAAACATAAACAAAGCATTATTTTCAAGTTACAACCCATATTATAGATGCCTCATCAGATGTGAGATGAACCACATAGCCTACGTCCACACTGCAGACATGTTGCTTTAGACAAGCACGTGTAGGTCGCGGTTTCTTATTACATCATCACAACATTTCGGCCGTATTTTGGTGATTAAATTCTTTCGGTGGCCGAATTCAAAATTAAAACATATAGTTATATTTATATAAACAGTATATTTGTATTGATGGTGGTATTACAATCCCCGTTCCTGCCCAATTCCGGGTAAAAAAAATTCTGCTCCTGTCCCAATCACATGATTAATAGAGATTTTATTTCCCATTCCCGAAAAAATGTCAGCCTCTACACCTTCATTTGAGTCCAGCTGTGTTTGATTATACTGATTGGACTTGATTAGGAAAGCCACACACCTGTCTATATAAGACCTTACAGCTCACAGCGCATGTCAGAGCAAATGAGAATCATGGATCAAAGGAACTGCCTGAAGAGCTCAAAGACAATTGTGGCAAGGCACAGATCTGGCCAAGGTTACAAAAAGAAAAATCTGCTGCACGTAAAGGGGTGATAAATTGAGGAATCAACTTTTCCTTGAGCTTTTGATATATTAAATGTCATGGTAATATAAGAATATACTCTGTTTCAGAGCTGAAAACTTCCTTCTTAGTTAAAGAAAAGCTTTTAGAGACACCAGAATCAGCAAACAGTCCTGTGAAGTACACAGTCGCTGCATAAGCTTCCTTCAGATCTGATATTAAGAATGAGTGGTTGAACTTTATTTTTAATGAAGTTCCAGCTCATGTGGGCAGGGCCGCGTTATCCTAATGGGCAACATGGGCTGCAGCCCAGGGCCCCGAACACCAGGGGGGCCCAGAGACAATTCTCTTTTGCATTATATTTTTTTTTTGGATCGAGGTAATTATGCGTAAGTTGAGCATCGTTGTCACACACCCGTATCGAGTCCCACAGCGGACACCCAGTACATCATCACCTGAACATGTCGAACGGAAATGTAAGAAAATATGACATTGGAAGGGGCGAATCTAAGAAGACCATTGCCATGTCCCCAGCAAGCAGCTAGTGTATCCCAAATTCCCAATGTATAAAATATAAAATGTTTCCTCTACCGATTTACATCAGCGGCGCTTCAAATGTGAGGAGAGAATAGCAAGAAAACACGTCTTTCTGTTATTGTGTAGCCTAGTAGTCCAACAAATGACTCCTATGAACTGCTTAGATCTGCAACACAAATAGTTTGATCACGAATAGATGACTCTATCGCCTGTTTCACGCATAGTCCGTTTGCAGTGCGTATATATATATATATATATTATTTTCTTTCCCAATGTTAACGGATTACAGCTTCCAGGAGCGGTGTATCTGCAGCAGCGCGTCGATCGTTTCTGCGCCGAGTCCATCTTTTGCCGTGCTGCACGCGCTGAATTAAAGTGATAGAGCATTGTGCGCATTAAAATAAACATGCATTGAAGTAAAAAAAAAAACTGGTTATTTCACCACAGATGCATATCAAGTCTAATCTGTTTCAAAGTCAACACATGAGTTTTTGCCTCAGGTAAAGCAAGGAAAACGACATTTTGGTAAGAGACATAATGGAGAGCTCTCGTCCTGTCTTAAAGGTGGAGAAACAAAGTTCTTTATGACCTGCAGGATTTCTTGTAAAAAGGTTTAAAAATTAAAGAAATCAAAGACTAGGGGGGAAAAAAGAGACTTTTTTGTCTAGTAAGTTTTAATGTAAAATGTTTTTGAATTTAACATTGGCCTATTAAAATTTTAATTTGCCACTGCGTGATCAACGTAACATATAATAAATATGAAGTAAATATAAAGTGATTAATTGAATAAAACATTGTTTAAATGTAGGCCTAGTGCGTTTAAATGTGACATTTATGAAAGGGTGTATTGTGATGCTGACAATAATCAGTATTGTTTGTCTTTGTAAATTAATATTGATATGAACATGTAATCACTTTAAGTTTCCAGTCCAGCTATCAGGTTCATGAAAAAATGGCAAGGGCCCCGCAAAGGCTTAGCCCAGGGCACCGCAAAAGCTTAACACGGCACTGCATGTGGGGAAGACACATTCACTTCAGTTCACTGCGGAATCGTTTGTAAACAAATCTCCGGTCGATGCTGGATTTGGATCCGACATGAATGGTGCAACACACTGATGTAAGTAAAACGTGTTTTTAAATGTAATAGTACTGCATTGTTATAGATCATTTTGCTTATGTGTTCTAACAGAGCATTTAGCACGCTGGACACGTATGGGCCATCGCTCGCAAAGCCCTGCAGGCCGATGAATCTCATTATTTTCCGTTCTTGTTCTGCCCTAAGTCTCTCTCTCGAATTGACATCTGAAGCGCGGCGCGCGCCAAACGTGTATGTATGTGCACATGGTTCGCGCTTATATCGTCCAATCTTGCGGGCTATGTGTAATATTATGGCACGTCATCCTCAATAAACCCGTCTCCGGCACAATAACTCAGATCTTTCAAGTATTCATATTCTTGTGTAATCGACGCGCCATCCTAAATAAACCATCTCTTGCATGGTACCCAAAATTTTGAATATTCCTATCTAATATGATTTATGACCTGCAGGGTTGCCAGTATAATAATCATACACTGCGTGTTAATAGGCCAGAGGAGAACTGACACCCGACTGAGTCTGGTTTCTCCCAAGGTTTATTTTTCTCCATCATGCCCTGATGGAGTTTTGGTTCCTTGCCACTGTCGCCTTTGGCTTGGCTTGCACAGTTGGGGACACTAAAATTATGATCCAAGTTATTCAACTAAAAATATACAAATTAAATGTATTAATTAGGTCATATTTAATTCTATAAACTATCCAAATCAAACTATCCAAATCAAATGTTGTTGAAATATTGTCCTGTTTAACACTGCGAAGTTGCTTTGAAACAATCGTCATTGTAAAAGCGCTATATAAATAAAGTTGATTGTTTGATTGATTAATATAAAAAATAATAGTCCAATCAATCGTGGGTCAATGAGAAATAAAACATTGTGTTTGTTTGATAAAGACATTTACGAGCCCTGTGATCAAGATAATCATTCTGTTCACCGCTTCTCCCTTACTCTCTCGCCTCCGTAATGTTAACTGAACTGTAAGGGGAGATTAAGCTCATTAAATATGCAAATATTATCCAATCCTAGCCGTGGGCGTTTACTTTCAAGTCTACAGTGCTGCACGCCCATCAAAACCCAGTGTTTTCGAGAGAGCCTCAAAACCAGTGTAGAAAATAGCCTATTACTTATTAGTTAAGATGTTTTTGAATGTAAAATTTACACGAACATCATTAGTTGACCTCAGACAACAGTAAAAAAAAAAAAGCCAGTTCATGACACCCTTTACGTTCCCAAGAGCACAGTGGCCTCGGTAATCCTTAAAGGGGGGGTGAAATGCTGTTTCATGCATACTGATCTTTTTACACCGTTAAAGACATGGAATCCCATACTAAACATGGACAAAGTTTCAAAAGTTAAGGTGGACGTTTGATGGGAGTATTTCTTTGTCAAAAATACTACTTCCGGTTAGTCATAAGTTTCGGCAAGTTTTTTGCGACCATGCGTCCCCTTTGACGTTAATGGGGGCGGGATTTCCTTGTATGGGCCTTACGGACAATTCTACCGGAAGCGTGTGAGAGAGAGAGAGGGAGAGAGAGAGAGGGAGAGAGCGAAAGTAACAGGCTATGCCCATCAAAGCGCTGGCTCGTAGGCTGCGCTGCACAGGTGATGTGCACAATTAACAATGACATCAAAAAGTGCGTTTTTGGTTGCCAGACCAAGACAGTCCTGCACAGATTCCCCCAAAACCCCGCGGTAAGGCAACAGTGGATGTAATTTGCTTTTCCGGATCAGCAACTGAGTTGCGCGAATGTTTATATCTGTTCGCTGCATTTCGGTGCCGACTGTTTCATAAACAAGGCCCAGCTTGACGCCGGATTTTCCAATCGCCTAATGCTGAAGGATGGAGCAGTCCCAACGTTAGAACCGCGGGCGGTGAGTTAGACTGCTTCAAATGTCTGTGTCTATGCTCATCAAGTAGCCCAAACATGATCACGTATAGTTACTATATATATTACTATATATAGAAATTGATCAATGGAGCATGCGATGTGTAGTGCGTGTACATTTGTTTAGCTGGCCACTATATGTGTAACTTTATGTTTGTGTATTGTAAAAGCACTCAACAATACACAAAGAGGGGGGAAATATGTTGAACTAAATAACCACGCTTCTTCATTCAAATGCGCTACTATTCCGTGTCTTATGTAAACACTAACTTAACCTGTCTACACAAACCACGCGTAAACACACAAACACACGTGCACAACTGCACTTCCCACATGTACACCTTCAAAGACAAAAATACGACGATATAATTCAAGTATAAATATGTAAATAACACAAGCCGCTAAGCATATTATATAGTTAGTGTATATCGTACCACATAGAGACGTCCTGCTCTAGTCGTTTTTGCTGCTGCTCCTGTTCAACTGCAGCCTCTGGGTCTGATTCCGGATCATAGATGTATGGCTGTATCTGATTAAAAGCCATATTTTTATTTTGAATAAAGTTTTTTTCCCGCTGTTAGGGATGACAGCTTTACGACGCACTCGACTCAACTCAACACAATAGCAGCGCGCTGCTGCACACGTCATTATTTAGCTCCGCTCACACGACACGCCCCCACCCGCTCGGCTTTTTTCGGAAAGACTCGGAACAGCGCATCTTTCTTATATAATTATAAAAAAAATAAAGACTTTTCGGAGATATGCAGGATGCAATGCTACTCTATAGGTACTCAAGATTGACATGACACTGACTGAAACTGAGTGTTTCACCCCCCCTTTAAATGGAAGACGTTTGGGACGACCAAAACCTTTCTTAGAGCTGGCCGTCCAGTCAAACTGAGCTATCGGGGGAAAAGAGCCTTGGTGAGCGAGGTAAAGAAGAATCCAAAGATCACTGTGGCTGAGCTCCAGGGAGCAGTCGAGAAATGGGAGAATGTGTAGAATGTCAACCATCACTGCAGCCCTCCTCCAGTTGGGGCTTTATGGCAGAGTGGCCCGACGGAAGCCTCTCAGTGCAAGACACATGAAAGCCTGCATGGAGTTTGCTTAAAAAACACCTAAAGAACTCCAAGATGGTGAGAAAGATTCTCTGGTCTGATGAGACCAAGATAGAACTTTTGGCATTAATTCTAAGCAGTATATGTGGAGAAAACCAGGCACTTCTCATCACCTCTCCAATACAGTCCCAACAGTGAAGCATGGTGGTGGCAGCATCACGTGTGGGGGTGTTTTTCAGCTTCAGGGACAGGACGACTGGTTGCAATAGAGGGAAAGATGAATGAGGCCAAGTACAGGGATATCCTGGATGAAAACCTCCTCCAGAGTCGTCAAGACCTCAGACTTGGCCAAAGGTCCACCTTCCAACAAGACAATGACCCTAAGCACACAGCTAAAATAGGAGTGGCATCACAATAACTCTGTGACTGTTTCATGTCATTCACTGTTTTTGACTTGAATGGCCCAGCCAGAGCCCTAATTTAAACTAAATTGAGCATCTCTGAAGAGACCTGAAAATGGCTGTCCACCAACGTTTACCATCCAAGAGACCTGTGGAGACCTGCACTCCTGCGGGAGTACCGCGGGACCCAGCTCAACCAAGTGCGGTGCGGAACAATATTTGATGGGGAATGCGGATGCGGGCGGCAAGATATTATCATGTGCGGGTTGCGAGAAAATAAAATGATTAGTGGGACTCCCGCAAAGTGGAAATATCTAACAAAATAAAATAACTAAAAAAAACAAATAAACCTTTATTTATAATAAAATACAAATTATTTACAGGCGCATGGTCGGAAGTTAACTCTCACGTCGTTCATAGGTGCGGAACAGCCAAGCCTACAGTGGCAAAATGTCTGCACCACAAGAATTTGAATTGTTTAGTGCTACAGATATTAGTAAGTTATTAAAGCAAGGGACATGCAAAACTACTGCTCTATTTTGTTATTGAGGATATTTTTGTTGCTAAGCAAAGAAAGCAGTATTAGCCCCTAGGCTACTTTTCCTTTGAACATGAAATAAAGCAAGTTTTATTATTATTATATAATGTATTAGGCTATACTATAGTATATACTATACTAACAAAGCTTAACCTAACCTAATTATTATATGCATATATTTTTTATTTACATTTCATACTTTTTTTAACTGTATTTCGATGCTCTAAGTTCCTTGTTCGTGTTCATACATTTAATTAAACGCAAATAAAACGAAACATTTGTTTATTTTTCCTACTATATATATATACACACACACACACACACACACACACACACACACACACACACACACACACACACACACACACACACACACACACACACACACACACACAGGTCCTTCTAAAAAAATTACCATATTGTGATAAAGTTCATTATTTTCCATAATGTAATGATAAAAAGTAAACTTTCATATATTTTAGATTCATTGCACACCAACTGAAATATTTCAGGTCTTTTATTGTTTTAATACTGATGATTTTGGCATACAGCTCATGAAAACCCCAAATCTCAAAAAATTAGCATATCATGAAAAGGTTCTCTAAACGAGCTATTAACCTAATCATCTGAATCAACTAATTAACTCTAAACACCTGCAAAAGATTCCTGAGGCTTTAAAAACTCTCAGCCTGCTTCATTACTCAAAACCGCAATCATGGGTAAGACTGCCGACCTGACTGCTGTCCAGAAGGCCATCATTGACACCCTCAAGCGAGAGGGTAAGACACAGAAAGAAATTTCTGAACGAATAGGCTGTTCCCAGAGTGCTGTATCAAGGCACCTCAGTGGGAAGTCTGTGGTAAGGAAAAAGTGTGGCAAAAAAAAAACGGTGCAAAATGAGAAGAGGTGCCCAGACCCTGAGGAAGATTGTGGAGAAGGACCGATTCCAGACCTTGGGGGACCTGCGGAAGCAGTGGACTGAGTCTGGAGTAGAAACATCCAGAGCCACCGTGCACAGGCGTGTGCAGGAAATGGGCTACAGGTGCCGCATTACCTAGGTCAAGCCACTATTGGGCTACAGAGAAGCAGCACTGGACTGTTGCTCAGTGGTCCAAAGTACTTTTTTCGGATGAAGGCAAATTTTGCATGTCATTCGGAAATCAAGGTGCCAGAGTCTGGAGGAAGACTGGGGAGAAGGAAATGCCAAAATGCCTGAAGTCCAGTGTCAAGTACCCATAGTCAGTGATGGTCTGGGGTGCCATGTCAGCTGCTGGTGTTGGTCCACTGTGTTTTATCAAGGGCAGGGTCAATGCAGCTAGCTATCAAGAGATTTTGGAGCACTTCAGGTTTCCATCTGCTGAAAAGCTTTATGGAGATGAAGATTTCATTTTTCAGCACGACCTGGCACCTGCTCACAGTGCCAAAACCACTGGTTTACTGACCATGGTATTACTGTGCTCAATTGGCCTGCCAACTCTACTGACCTGAACCCCATAGAGAATCTGTGGGATATTGTGAAGAGAAAGTTGAGAGACGCAAGACCCAACACCCAGGACGAGCTTAAGGCCGCTATCGAAGCATCCTGGGCCTCCATAACACCTCAGCAGGGCCACAGGCTAATTGCCTCCATGCCATGTTGCATTGAAGCAGTCATTTCTGCAAAAGGATTCCCGACCAATTTTTGAGTGCATAACTGAACATAATTATTTGAAGGTTGACTTTTTTTTTGTATTAAAAACACTTTTCTTTTATTGGTCGGATGAAACATGCTAATTTTTTGAGATTGGGTTTTCATGAGCTGTATGCCAAAATCATCAGAATTAAAACAATAAAGGACCTGAAATATTTCAGTTGGTGTGCAATGAATCTAAACTATATGAAAGTTACATTTTTATCTTTACGTTATGGAAAATAATGAACTTCATCACAATATGCACATTTTTTGAGAAGGACCTGTGACCTGTGTGTGCGTGTGTATATATATAGGAATATATATATATATATATATATATATATATATATATATATATATATATATATATATATATATATATATATATATAGGAAAAATAAACAAATATTTCGTTTCTCTGTATCTATCTATATAGCGGGATAAAACTTGATTGTTTGAAGGCGGGAGCGGGAGAAAATAATACATATTTCGGCAGGAGCGGGTGGTCCCGCGCAGGTCTCTACCTCTCTAACTGACAGAACTAGAGAGGATCAGCAAGGAGGAATGGCAGAGGATCCTCAAATCCAGGTGTGAAAAACTTGTTGCATCTTTCCCAAAAATGGCTGTATTAGATCAAAAGGGTGCTTCTACTAAATACTGAGCAAAGAGTCTGAGGGTCTTAGGACCATGTGATATTTCAGTTTTTATTTTGTAATAAATCTGCAAAAATGTCAACAATTCTGTTTTCCTGTCAATATGGGGTGATGTATGTACATTAATGAGAAAAAAAAATTACTTAAATGATTTTAGCAAATTGGTGCAATATAACAGAGAGTGAAATATTTAAGGGGCCTGAATACTTTCCGTACCCATGGTATATACAGGTCCTTCTCAAAAAATTAGCATATTGTGATAAAGTTTATTATTTTCCATAATGTAATGATAAAAATTGAACTTTCATATATTTTAGATTCATTGCACACCAACTGAAATATTTCAGGTCTTTTATTGTTTTAATACTGATTTTGGCATACAGCTCCTGAAAACCCCAAATTCCTATCATGAAAAAATTAGCATATCATGAAAAGGTTCTCTAAACGAGCTATTAACCTAATCATCTGAATCAACTAATTAACTCTAAACACCTGCAAAAGATTCCTGAGGCTTTTAAAACTCCCAGCCTGGTTCATTACTCAAAACCGCAATCGTGGGTAAGGCTGTCCAGAAGGCCATCATTGACACCCTCAAGCCAGAGGGTAAGACACAGAAAGAAATTTCTGAACGAATAGGCTGTTCTCAGAGTGCTGTATCAAGGCACCTCAGTGGGAAATCTGTGGGAAGGAAAAAGTGTGGCAAAAAACGCTACAGAAGAGGAAGAGGTGACCAGACCCTGAGGAAGATTGTGGAGAAGGACCGATTTTATACCTTGGGGGACCTGCGGAAGCAGTGGACTGAGTCTGGAGTAGAAACATCCAGAGCCACCGTGCACAGGTGTGTGCAGGAAATGGCTACAGGTGCCACATTCTCTAGGTCAAGCCACTTTTGGGCTACAGAGAAGCAGCACTGGACTGTTGCTCAGTGGTCCAAAGTACTTTTTTCGGATTAAATCAAATTTTGCATGTCATTCGGAAATCAAGGTGCCAAGAGTCTGATGGAAGACTGGGGAGAAGGAAATGCCAAAATGCCTGAAGTCCAGTGTCAAGTACCCATAGTCAGTGATGGTCTGGGGTGCCATGTCAGCTGCTGGTGTTGGTCCACTGTGTTTTATCAAGGGCAGGGTCAATGCAGCCAGCTATCAGGAGATTTTGGAGCACTTCAGGCTTCCATCTGCTGAAAAGCTTTATGGAGATGAAGATTTCGTTTTTCAGCACGACCTGGCACCTTCTCACAGTGCCAAAACCACTGGTTTACTAACCATGGTATTACTGTGCTCAATTGGCCTGCCAACTCTCCTGACCTGAACCCCATAGAGAATCTGTGGGATATTGTGAAAAGAAAGTTGAGAGACGCAAGACCCAACACTCTGGATGAGCTTAAGGCCGCTATCGAAGCATCCTGGGCCTCCATAACACCTCAGCAGGGCCACAGGCTAATTGCCTCCATGCCACGTCGCATTGAAGAGGTCATTTGTGCAAAATGATTCCCGACCAAGTATTGAGTGCATAACTGAACATAATTATTTGAAGGTTGACTTTTTTTTGTATTAAAAACACTTTATTTTATTGCTCGGATGAAATATGATAATTTTTTATAGGCATTTTGGGTTTTCATGAGCTGTATGCCAAAATCATCAGTATTAAAACCATAAAAGACCTGAAATATTTCAGTTGGTGTGCAATGAATCTAAAATATATAAAAGTTAAATTTTTATCATTTTGTTATGGAAAATAATGAACTTTATAACAATATGCTAATTTTTTGAGAAAAACCTGTACATAAAGAGAAAGACAGAGAAGAGAGACAAAAAGGGAGGATGGAGGGAGAAAGAGAGAGATGGAGAGAGGAAGGGAGGGAGAGAGAGAAGATAAAGGAAAGGGCACAGTGTAACATCAGGATAGTTATGTTTTCCCCCCATAAATGGTTTGTAATGGTCACAAAAGTACACTCCAGATTTGCATGTGACCTCATAGAATATTGCTACAGGCTATATACAGTAGAAAACAGGTCATTAATGTTCAACAGTCAGCCATCGTGTATTATGATGTTTTCCCATATTATTACACTTAAATTTTGTAGAGGCATTAAAGGGATAGTTCACCCAAAAATGAAAATTGTCATTTAGTCACCCTCAAGTTGTTCCAAACCTGTACGATTTTCTTTGTTCTGCTGAACACAAAAGAAGATATGTTTGTAACCAAGCAGATAAAGCAACCATTGACTACCATAGTAGGGGGGAAAATACTATGGTAGACAATGGTTGCTCCATCTGCTTTGTTACAAACATTTTTCAAAATATCTTCTTTTGTGTTCAGCAGAACAAAGAAACTCATACAGGTTTGGAACAACATGAGGGTGAATAAATGACGACAGAATTTTCATTTTTGGGTGAACTATCCCTAACTCAACCGGTTATTTATACAACAAGCAAAGCCAGTGTTTATTGTTTGGGACTTGTTGGTATGATGCATAGATTGTACACATTTTCCCCCCAGAATAACAGTAGAAAGGAGACTTTTAGTACAAATAATTTTTTGTAATAATATTTAAAATGTACCAAAAATTGGATCATAACTAGTTTCCTATGCATGATCATTAATAATAAATGTTCAAAATAAACAGTAAGAGGCTCAAGAGGAGAGCAAAGACCACATCTGATGAATGTGCAAGTCAACTGTCTGACATCTGAAACAAACATCAAACTGTTTCGGGAATGCCTGTTCCCAAAACATTTGCAACTGAAACACTATCAACATCTCTGAGAAAAGCAATTTCATGAATTATGAAATGCCCATTAAACAAATTTCACTTGTTCTGAAAACAAAAAACACAATTAAAGGTAATGTGTATGTGACAAGTGTCTAAAGGTCCCTTCATAAATATCAAATGAACAGTTGCAGGGAAAATGTAAACACTGTATAAATAAAGCAACAATGAAACAGAAGTCATACACACAACCTTACCTGATCAGTTAAGGCCCAAGTGCAGAGGGTATGCAGTCATTCCCAATGTCCCATAATCCATGCTCCATAAAAAAAGTTATATTTATGCCAAATGCAAAATAAGCATCCTGACACTTAGGCCATTTAATTATGTCTGCACTCACAATGCAAAGAGGAACGACAGGCAACTATTTAAAAAAAAAAAAAAAAACTCCAATTAGCATTCCTCCTTATTTTCATTTTGTAGAACAATCTTTAATACATATGTACATAAATCCTGAATCCTGCCAGAGGCATCTTGTGATCAAAGTCCAACATTTACAGTACACTGTAAAGTGCACTGGGGTGAGATGTTCATAAAAAAGAGGTTCAGAGATGACTGCCAGAGCTGGACTGATGTTCAAAGCATCCCAAAGCCTTCACTCCCCTCACTGATAGCCAGCTTCAGCAACTTGTGGAGCTCCTCGTATGAGTCATACGTTGGTAGGCACAGCTGGTTAAAACTGAACAAGAGAGAAGGAGTTAAACATGTAATCCCTATAAATACTTCTGACAAAACTACCGGTTTATTCATGTTCCAAGAAATTAATAAATAGTTTCAAGCTTGTTTTTGTTTTTATATTAAGCTGTATTACCTCAAACAGATTGGTTGTAAATTGTAAAGTTTGTAAATATTTAGAACAGTACTTTGCTGTCAAGGCAAGAAACATTTCATAGTCATTTTCAAGTTATAAATAATTTTTATAGTTATAATTCTTATAACTGGTGTGAGAGCACAACAAGGCTGTGAACGTGCTGGCATAGCAACGTTATACTTTCTGCCTGTGTGTCCCACAAACAACATCTTGTTAAAAGCTTGGGACATACTCTGCAAGAACAAAGATATTAGTTAGTTTTCTCGAGGTGGCAAGAACAAGAACAAAGTTCACGAGAAAAGCATTAACCACGCCCACTTTAAATGTATGACCAATAACAATAGCCTTATCCTCAATAAACCCGTCTCTGGTGATGACTCGATCCTTCAAATATTCATATTCTTGTGTAATCGATGCGTCATCCTCAATAAACCCATCTCTCGCGCGATACTCAGAAATTTAGAATATTCCGATATAATATGATTTCTGACCTGTAAGGTTGCCAGAATAATAAACCATACACTGTTTGAAAATAGGCCAGAGGAGAACTGGCACCCCAAATGAGCCTGGTTTCTCCCAAGGTTTATTTTTCTCCATCATGCCCTGATGGAGTTTTGGTTCCTTGCCACTGTCGCCTTTGGCTTAGCTTGCTGCCTTGCTCAGTTGGGGACACTACAATTCTGTTATTCAACTAAATATCCAAATAAAATTAATGTATTAGGTCTTAATTAATTGTATAAACTATAAAACTGATCTGCCAACATTGCCGCTATATAACAAATTAAAATAAGCTGATAACATCACTGTTTTCTCAAGAATGACTGTACAGCCCAATCAAATATTGTCCTGTTTAACACTATGAAGCTTCTTTGAAACAATCATCATTTTAAAAGCACTATATAAATAAAGTTGACTTGACTTGAAAATAGTTCTCGGACACCTGCGAGAAAAAATTTCTGCTCAGGCGATGTGTCAAGAACAAGCTGTGAGAACTCCCAAACCAGGACTGCGAGAACAAAAATTACACCATTTTGTTTGACACCACAACTTTTTTCTCTGTTCTTGCAGAGTATGTTGTAGCCTTAATTCTGATTGAGGACACGCTGTATACTGCATCCTTAACAGGAAGTGTCCTCCGGAAGACGCAGCCTTCGAAATTAAATGAAATTCACAGAGTCACAGCTATAGTGTATCCAGTGCTGGATTGGAAGAAACCTGTTTTATCTAGGGGTAGCATCAAAGACTATGTTAACCAAAAACATTCCATCATCAACCTACGTGTATTTTATTTACCATAAAAACTATTACTTTCATAAACACTACATAACATGTTTTACACTACTTCTAAATGCAACTATGTTTGCATTTGGTCCACACAATGTAGGACATCTCAGGATTATGTTACATTGTGGGGACATTTGGTACAATCATATAATTGGTATAATCATCAATTATAATAAATTTTAATAAAACACAAAACATAAATCATAAAATAAAAGAGTATGTATTATACTATGTATTTTAATATCCCTGTTGTTCTCCAGTTGCAATTTTTTTTTTTTTTTTTTTTTTGTATTATAGTGTTATTAGTTTTATACCTGTTAGGCTATGACAGCCATCATATATCCTGACAGCTGATGCAAAGAGGTGAATTTATATCTACACAAAAAATAGAGCCAAGGCTCTGCCCCGGTATAGTATGTGTCGAGCCATTCATTAGTCTGGTTGTTTGATGAGAAAAAGATTAAATGTAACAGGTTAAGAAACCATAGAGCTGTAGCAGCGCAGGACTTTTATTCTGCTGTGAGGAACTTTAGAAAATGATGGAATAGTTTGATCTTCGGCTGACCAATCAGCAGAAAGGGGCGTATAATTCCCGCCCAGAAATCAAATATTCAATCAGTTTTTTTCTTCTTCTTCAATTTTCTACCTCTGAATGTTTTTGTTATATGTTTATATATATATGGAATGGATGGAAGATACCCTGATTGTATAGGCTATATTAGGTTGTTTTTACTTTATGATCTACAGTAAAATAGAGATACTGATACACATCCCAAACTTGTTTTCTCAAGACATAACCATCAATAGACAGGCATAATTGTGTGTATTTGATCGTTCAAGGGCAATAAGCCTAGAAACAGAACATATTTGGTACTCAACCGAGCACTGACAGGCGGCAAACACGAGCACAGAATCCGCAGCCAGTCTGACATTGGTCCACGTGTCAGTACTGAATCGAGTTTGTGGTTTACTTCGCTTTCATTAAAACAAATGTTGTGCTATTAGGCAAATAAAATGTTTTATTTGGTAATTCATACACCTTGCATAATTGCTTCACCCGATCCTTGACGCTTATGCAAAACAGCAGGTGAGAAAGATTTGCCTTCGCTTTCACAATCGTGGAACAATTAGCTGAAGAATAAAATCTGTTTTATGTGTCTGTGGTGCAATCCGAAAGAGACTCGCCCCAATAACAAGACAGCTGATTGGCTTTGTTGTCAATTGTAATTTTAAATATATTTGTGTAGTCAAATTATATTTGAACTAGTGAAAGAAAAAACTAAAAAAAAAAAAAAAAATTCTAAAGCGAGGAGCATTTCAATGAGCATTAAAAGTAGGGTTACATGGACATAGGAAAATGAAGACCTTTTATTTAATTCTAATTAAATATTTAAGTAATTATTTAAAACCTAGTCATGTCAACTTTATATAGCTTTCAAAGCAGCTTCACAGTGTTAAACAGAAAAATATTGCAACAAAATTTGATTCGGCTGTATAGAACTAAATACATCAGTGAATTTAAGACTTTTTAAGGCCTAAACATTTTTTTGGTGAAATTTTAGAAATTACCCTAGATGTAGGTGCATATGTTTAGCAAAATGTTCCTCTCTAGAGTCTATTAATTTCACATATATTTCTGGGAATTGGATTTTGGTCCTTCTGTGGATGTGAGGGAATGTTTGGTGCATTCTCACCAGGTGTGTGCGGTGGGCAGCGTGCTGTGTGTGGGAGCTGCTATGATCTGGAAAGAGGGGCATAGTGTGTTGAAGCCGCCAGGTGGGAGCTGCGAGGATCCAGTGGTGAACTGCAATAAGCGTGCCAGTTCTTCCTGTGTGAAGGATGACACTACTGCCCAGAACCACTTCATCACCTAAAAGAACAGGATAATTAGGATAAATTCAAACTTTCATCCCCTGATGTGATCTCTTTATGTGGATATTTATATTTAGCATATTTATGTGAACTCAAACACATTCCCAATATCAAACCATTATATATAAACTAAACAAATATAAAATATACATATACATAGAGATAGACATCAAACATTATAGGATATCATAATGTGAATACAGTGCTGTTCACATTTTTGACACCAGTCTGCTTTTCTGTATTTTAGCATATTTTGAGTCTTCAAGCACAACCTATAATGCATAAAAATGACCAGTCATAAACAAATAGCTCAGTCCTTCTAACTGATTGGCAAGCAAGGGGCAATGGCCACTACAAACATTTTGAACATAGTTGCGGTCCATCCACGATCCAGAAGATTTTGCAAAAAATGACAGTGTTGCTTTTATGCCACAAGATAGGAGGTCACATTCCAGAAGGAGCACCGGTTGGAAAAGTCAGACCACTTAACGGCGTAAGTGTTCATGATGCTCCTAGAGAGTTGTGAAGACTCCTGTCGAGTGGCCAAAGATTGAGGCTTTGCAACTCAGGTTAGGTAAGACAAATTGTCCCTAACGTTTGGGAAAAGAGGACCCTCCTTAGCGAAATTGACAAAGGGGCTGACATCAGCAGCTGCATCATGTGAACCAACACTTGTTCTACTCTTGGGGGCACAAGCAAGACAGAGCATCTGTCCCCCTGATTTGGCTTATGACCTGAGCTACTGGAGGGAAGCATACAGGTGTGGACAGGGCCACTCGTGGGTCAACAAATCATGCTCAATTGAGAATAACGTTGGGCAGTGGGAGTATTCTTTCTAGGCAAAGAGATCTACTTCTAGTCACCCAAAGATACTCCAAATCATCTGCAGCATCTGGGGGTGGATCCTCTATTCCTTTGAGATGGTCTGATGAGACAGATCTTGCTCAAAAAGCCTGGCACTGCTCTCACTGCGGGTTCTGCTGAGCCCATAGGAAGAGGCGAGTTGGTAACCAGGCGTGACCTGGTGATTTATGAAGGCCACCACTGTCAGGACCAGGATGTGGTGCCTCGTCAGATCTGGCTGGAAGGTTCTGACATAGGTAAGGCTCTGGAGCGACTTTACAACTCACAAGGCGCGTGAAAGCACACAACAGTAGCTCCCTCCATGCACCTTGGAAAGCTCTTAAAGGTGCCCTAGAATGAAAAATTTAATTAACCTTGCCATGACCAAATAATAAGAGTTCAGTACATGGACATCACATACAGTGAGTCTCAAACACCATTGCCTCCTACTTCTTATGTAAATCTCATGTATGAAAAACACCACAGAAAAATAAGTGATTCTCAACATAAGGCCAACCGTGACGCAAGCATTGGGGATCATTTATATGCACGCCCCTAACATTTGCATCTGTCCAAACACGTCCATTGTCAGGCGGAACTGACAGAGCTGAATCATCGGGACTGCAGGTAAACAAACGACACTCGAGGAAACGACAGTCATTTGACAAGGCTATTCATTTTGTAAAAATATAAGATATATTTATATTTTTGAGAACTGAAGTAGGCCTATGATGTTTTTGCATGCTTGTTCAGAGTACATCACAGTCACTGCATAGCCTACATTGTGACTACATTATATAAACATGCAATATCATTGACGAAAAAAGACAAGTCTAAAATGTAGACTGAATGACACTTTAAGCAGAACATGTCAAATGGAGATTGCTGATTTATGCTGAAATGCAGCCTACTTTTTATTGGTGTTTTCAGATCATCTGCGCACGAGAGAGCGCTCGCACATTTAACACATTTAACATTTAACACAAACAGTTTTGCTGCTCATGGTGCTGCTTAATTTTTGTGGAAACCACCATACCATTCAAACATTTGTGGTAAAATTAAAAAAATAGAGAAATTAATACTTTTGTTGAACAGACATAGGCTACATTACATTAATCACAAGTGATATTTTTAATATTACAAAAGATAATAATGTTAAATAAAATTTAATACATGCAAATAAATGCTGTCCATTGAACTTTCTATCATCAAATAATCCTGAAAAATAAAATGTATCATCATTTCTGCAACATTAAGCAGCACAACTGTTTTCAACACAATAATCAAAAATGTTTCTTGATTATGAAATCCTCATATGAGAATGATTTCTGAAGGATCATGTAAGACTAAAGACTGGAGTAATGATGATAAATGCAGCTTTGATCACAGGAATAAGTTACACTTTACTATATTCACATAGAAAAAAAGCTGTTTTCATTTGTAATGGTATTTCACAATATTACTGTTTTAACTGTATTTTTGATTAAATAAATGCAGCTTTGTTGGGTGGGCAGAAGATAAACATTTAAAAAGCTGTCAGTTAGCACTGCATTATTATTAATATGATAGGCCTACTTTATTGTCAATACATAGACTACATTTAGATGACTTGAAAAACACATAAAAGCATATATTGTCGCAATCGTCTGATTGTCGTCGTCACGTTTCATCCCTCATAACGATTGTTTTCCTTCAGCTGCAGCTCCAGCGTGACAGTACGTTTCTACGAATCCGCTTTTGGACTTTCTTTTAGAGCGCCCTCCTCATATTTAGATACGAATAAAACGACAGGTCATGCATAGATTTTTTTTTGTCTCTGAATTTAAATCTTGATGTATTCACAGTGGTATAAATACACTTGCACCTGACCTCAAGAAGCAATCAACCGAGGTTAGAGAAAGCGGTCTTTAGCATCCCTGTTAACTTGCCCGCCCTCGCGCAGGTAACGCCGATTCGAATTCTGCTCGGAGCGGGTTGACTAGGATCGGGGAGACCCAGTAAATGGGGGATGAAAATACACTTTTTTTTAAAAGTGCGGGAGACATGCGTAATCTACGCCCATGCTTGAATTGAAGACAAAGCCTGCTTCCTTCCATCCGTCAGACTCGCGTGGTAGCCAGGCGTCTCATTCAATGGCAAGCTCAGTTGACACTGTGTGCTTCAGGATTCTGACGCAAGTGCCAAGCTTCCGATTGGCCCAGAGAAATGTCGGTTATAAGAATTACCCAATAATGTTTCGTATGGAGAGAAAACAGTATCAAAACCTTCCACAAATGTACATGAGAGATCCACATTCGCGTTTACCAATCCACAAATGCACGCGAGAGATCCACATGCGTGCGCACCAATTCACAAATGCACGCGAGAGATCCACATGCGCGCGCACCAATTCACAAATGCACGCGAGAGATCCACACACACAAAGCAATCCACAAATGCACGCGAAAGATCAACATGCGCGCGCACCGATCCACAAATGCACGCGAGAGATCCACACACACAAAGCAATCCACAAATGCATGCGAGAGATCCACACACACAAAGCAATCCACAATCCACACACAGCAATTATATGCATTATTGTCTTTAGTCTTTTTTCACAATCCACAAATGCTTTATCTGTACCTGTAATTTAATGCACAGTAAATCACGAGTCTTTTGCATTGGTGTTCTTCTTAGAATGTCCCTGAATATGTGCTTTTGTACCTGTGGAATGTTTTGAGTCTGTCGTTCCGTGGCCTTGATTCACAAACGCACAGAAGCCTATCCGTATCTGTCCCAAAGATGCGATACAGTGTTCTTCCTCCAGAGGGCGCTTACCGGCCTTCGAACTGAATCTTCCAAAGGGCTAAATTCATTTTGTTTTCTGACTTGGTGAGACAACTGAAGTCTAAACATTTTTCACTAAATATCTTATACATAAATACAAATATAGAAAACAAACCTTTTTTTATTCTTCAACATGAGATCAGAAAATATGTAGCCTATTAAAAAAAAACATTTGGATAACAGGAAAGCTTTTAAGTCTTTAAAATGATTTCTGTAACTGTTGGTCATTACTAGGTACTTTCAGTACTATTGCAAGTGCTGTGCCAAGTGTGAGACTGAACAGGGCAGGCACGTGCAGAAGGGGGAGCTTTGGGTGCTTGAGCCCTAGCCCTTTTTCAAAATAAATCAAAAGTGCCCCTCTCAGACAAATATCAATGATAATATTTGTGGGCAATAAAACAAAATAAATTTGACTTATAATAACATGACAATGTGTACAATATTAACAAATGGCTCAAAAGTCGGAAAATGTCTGTTTATTTTTTCTTATCAGTCGGTCTAAGTGTTGCCATGGGTTGCATGCGATTTACTGGTTGATTTTCCACAGCTAAAACGCTTAACGTGAAAAACGCTTAACGTGGCTTAATGCACTAAGACTGTTAAAAACACACCAAACTCAGGAAATATCATATTAATTGAGTATACTATGCACAAAAAATCAGGTGAGCCCAGAATATGAACGCAACGCGTTTTATTACACGTTAAGCGTTTTTCTCCCATAGAAAACCATGGAAACGCTTACGTGGCTTAATGCACTAAGACAGTATTAATATGATATTTCCTGAGTGTTTTTAACACTGTCTTAGTGCATTAAGCCACGTTAAGCATTTTCTTAAAATGGTTTTCTATGGGAGAAAAACGCTTAACGTGTAATAAAACGCCTTGCGTTCATATTCTGGGCAATGATATTTCCTGAGTTTGGTGTGTGGAGGAAGAACACTGTATCGCATCTTTGGGACAGATACGGATAGGCTTCTGTGCATTTGTGAATCAAGGCCACGGAACGACAGTCTCAAAACATTCCACAGGTACAAAAGCGCATATTCAGGGACATTCTAAGAAGAACACCAATGCAAAAGACTCGTGATTTACTGTGCATTAAATTACAGGTGTGTAATTTACACATAATTAAATGTGTGTGTGGATCTCTTGCGTGCATTTGTGGATTGCTTTGTGTGTGTGGATCTCTCGCGTGCATTTGTGGATCGGTGCGCGCGCATGTGGATCTCTCGCGTGCATTTGTGGATTGCTTTGTGTGTGTGGATCTCTCGCGTGCATTTGTGGATTGCTTTGTGTGTGTGGATCTCTTGCATGCATTTGTGGATTGCTTTGTGTGTGTGGATCTCTCGCGTGCATTTGTGAATTGGTGCGTGCGCATGTGGATCTCTCGCGTGCATTTGTCAATTGGTGCGCGCGCATGTGGATCTCTCGCGTGCATTTGTGGATTGATACACGCGAATGTGGATCTCTCATGTACATTTTTGGAAGGTTTTGATACTGTTTTCTCTCCATAGTTTCGCATGTCTAGTCTACAGAACTGTAGAACCATTTATTCTTCCCTTGTGAGTCCGATCGGATCATCACTCTAGTGATGTCCGGTTCACAAACAAATTCCGATCTTTCATGTATTCATACACTCTAAAAACTCCAATTAATAAAATGTTGGAAGAGCAAAAAAATATATGTTGAACTAATTTTCTTACTTGTGCTTAGTTAAGAAGACATATTATATTAAGTCTGCAGAAATATATTTGAAAAACATTAAAGGGGGGGTGAAACACTCAGTTTCAGTCAGTGTCATGTCAATCTTGAGTACCTATAGAGTAGCATTGCATCCTGCATATCTCCGAAAAGTCTTTATTTTTTTTATAATTATATAAGAAAGATGCGCTGTTCTGAGTCTTTCCGAAAAAAGCCGAGCGGGTGGGGGCGTGTCGTGTGAGCGGAGCTAAATAATGACGTGTGCTCGCTGCTGCTATTGTGTTGAGTCGAGTGCATCGTAAAGCTGTGTCATCCCTAACAGCGGGAAAAAAACTTTATTCAAAATAAAAATATGGCTTTTAATCAGATACAGCCATACATCTATGATCCGGAATCAGACCCAGAGGCTGCAGTTGAACAGGAGCAGCAGCAAAAACGACTAGAGCAGGACGTCTCTATGTGGTACAAGTTATACACTAACTATATAATATGCTTAGCGGCTTGTGTTATTTACATATTTATACTTGAATTATATCGTCGTATTTTTGTCTTTGAAGGTGTACATGTGGGAAGTGCAGTTGTGCACGTGTGTTTGTGTGTTTACGCGTGGTTTGTGTAGACAGTAAGCGGACTGGTTTTGCACGGCAGGCTAAGTTAGTGTTTACATAGAAAGACACGGAATAGAAGCGCATTTGAATGAAGAAGCGTGCTTATTTAGTTCAACATATTTCCCCCCTCTTTGTGTATTGTTGTTTGGAGTGCTTTTACAATACACAAACATAAAGTTACACATATAGTGGCCAGCTAAACAAATGTACACGCACGACACATCGCATGCTCCATTGATCAATTAACTATACGTGATCATGTTTGGGCTACTTGATGAGCATAGGCAAAAACACAGACATTTGAAGCAGTCTTACTCACAGCCTGCGGTACTAACGTTGGGACCTTTATCATTGGGACTGCTCCATCCTTCAGCATTAGGCGATCGGAAAATCCTGTGTCGAGCTGGGCCTTGTTTATGAAACAGTCGGCACCGAAATGCAGCGAACAGATATAAACATTCGTGCAACTCAGTTGCTGATCCGGAAAAGCAAATTACATCCACTGTTGCCTTAACGCAGGGTTTTTGGGGAATCTGTGCAGGACTGTCTTGGTCTGGCAACCAAAAACGCACTTTTTTGGTGACATTGTTATGTGCACATCACCTGTGCAGCATCCTACAAGCCAGCGCTTTGATGGGCGTAGCCTGTTACTTTCGCTCTCTCCCTCTCTCTCTCTCACGCGCTTCCGGTAGAATTGTCCGTAAGGCCCATAAAAGGAAATTCCGCCCCCATTAACGTCAAAGGGGACGCATCATCTCAAAAAACTTGCCGAAACTTATGACTAACTGGAAGTAGTATTTTTGACAAAGAAATACTCCCATCAAACAAGGTCCCATCAAACAAAGTCAGACAAACTTTCTCTCATTAGCTATAGGCCAAGGTGCCGTGGTGATGATTTTTATACGTGCAAATTTACTGAAACATGTCAAACGTGTAACTTAATGTAGGCCAAATAATGTACGCTATTTAGGGTTACGTGGTTGTGTTGAACGTGATTTTTTTTCGTGTTCCAACTTTTGAAATTGTCCCGTAACTTAAGGGAACAACATAACCATGAATACTATGATAAAATGGCCCTAGTCACACATGCAAGTAAATTCTTAATATTGATAAAATGTATAAGAAAATAATTTTTTTAATTTATTTATTATTTTTTCTCTTTCTTTCTCCAACAGGGTGTGACCAAGATATCCATTGATGCTTTGTTGTTGGCAAAGTTTCTCATCCAAGCCACTCAGTTCTTCTTAAAGGGATAGTTAACCCAAAAATGAAAATTCTGTCATTTACTCACCCTCATGTTGTTCCAAACCTGTATGAGTTTCTTTGTTCTGTTGAACACAAAATAAGATATTCGTAAGAATGTTTGTAACCAAGCAGATGGAGCAACCATTCACTACCATAGTAGGGGAAAAAATACTATGGTAGTAAATGGCTGCTCTATCTGCTTTGTTACAAATATTCTTCCAAATATCTTATTTTGTGTTCAGCAGAACAAAGAAAATTATACAGGATTTGAACAACATGAGGGTGAGTAAATGATGACAGAATTTAAATTTTTGGTGAACTATCCCTTTACCAGCTGAAACACTGGCAAGTAGCAAGAATGCTCCACTGTATCTACTTTGACTGTGTGTGTATTTTCAAAACTAAAGGTGCATTAAAGACATTAAAGAAAAGTGACAAGGGCTTTGGTCATTTTTTTATTATTTAAAGAAATTTGAAATGAATTCTTATGAAAATGTATTGTTTGTATGACAAATGTTATAAATGCAGATGATACAATGTGTTTTCATTTGTTTTTATCCTCGCTATAACATGTTGTACTAGTTCCACCACTGCAATTTCTAGTAACAATTAAAACCATTTAAAAATGAAACCCCTTATTAAAACGTTTTAGTTGAAATAATTATAAAAACAGGTTGAGTAAACATACATTTTAAAGTTAAAGTCAAGTTTGAGCCAACTAAAAATTATTAATTCAATTAACTTTAAAAATAATTGAGCAAATGTACATTTTAATGTTGAAGTCAAGTTTGAGCCAATTAAAAAATATTATTTCAGGTAACAATTTCTAAAACGAAATTGAGTGAACGTAAAAAATCTGTGGAACCAATTACTAAATAATTCGTTGAAAGCACTAGAATTTTTTTACAGTGTACTCTTGTGTAATCGACGCACCATCCTAAATAAAACCGTCTCTTGCGTGATACCCTACAATTTTGAATAATCCGATCTAATATGATTTCTGACCTGTAAGGTTGCCAGAATAATAGTCATACACGGTGTGTTAATAGGCCAGAGGAGAACTGGCACCCCGACTGAGTCTGGTTTCTCCCAAGGTTTATTTTTCTCCATCATGCCCCGATGGAGTTTTGGTTCCTTGCCACTGTCGCCTTTGGCTTGGCTTGCTCAGTTGGGGACACTAAAATTATGATCAAAGTTATTCAACTAGTTATACAGATAAAATTTATGAATTAGGTTTTAATTAATTCTATAAACTATAATACGGATCTGCCAACATTGTCGCTATATGATAAATTAAAATAAGCTGATAACATCACTGTTTTCTCCAGAACGACTGTACAGCCAAATCTAATTTTGATGCAATATTATCCTGTTTGACACTGTGAAGCTGCTTTGACACAATCGTGATTGTAAAAGCGCTATATAAAGTTGATTGATTGATTGATTGATTGACAAACGAATCGTTCTTTTTAACCAGTTCTTTTTAGTGAACCAGGCGAACCAGTTCACCAAATCGGACTGAATCATTCTAAACGGATCGCGTCTCATATCAGCGCTGATCACACAACTAAAGTGCTCACTTTCTGACATGAGTGACAGTCCCTCAGAATAGAAATAAACGAATGTCTTGAATTATATGTTGATACTGCAGCTGATACTGAGCACGCATGTGTAACTGAACGAGCAGTGGTTCTCGGATCAGCAGTACAGAATCAAAAACCATTTCTTTCGGACACGTTCAATACTGAGAACCGACGAGCCTCTTTACACACAACGCTCTTCCCAACTGGACTATAATTTGCCTTTTTTCCAGCTACAACGGCGTTCCCACGGGACTTCAGCGCGAGATTACAGCTAGCCATCTAAAACAGGTAAACTTAAATAATGGCTAAGTGGCTAAATGCATCTCGTTGTCATGTAAGGAACCTGTTCTTGTTGGACAGACATTTTAATTGCATTTTATATCTGTTAAGAGGCACAAAGACACCCTTTACGTGTATGCCCCCATAACTGCCGTTTTAGCTGAGTGGGGGCTCTGGGCAATAACTGTAACAGCTCTGTGTTGCAAGAACCAATCCGGTTAGTTTTTTTTCTTCTATAGACTGTACTCACAAAGATTTAAAGTTCAAGATAAACTTAAAAATTCACCGGAGTTGTCCTTTAAGACTTGCCTTTTTTGGGACCTTAGTAAATCACCTTGTATGATTCGTGTAAATACTCTCCTCCCATAAATTTTACGTCTGAAAGGGAAACGCCAAAAAATGCATATGCATATATGGTCAGCCACAAAAGTAACTGCTACTCCTTTACAACGATTGTTTTTCACTACGTCTCTTAAGTAAAACTTGACTAGTTTTTTTAACAGCAAAAGACACTGGGCAATGGCACAAGCTGTTTGTAAATTGGCCGTATGTGCTTAATATGAGTGAGTCTCATATTTTAGTATGTGCATCTAGGGCTCAAAACTTAACTTGGTACACTAACCGAAAATTAAGGAGCATGCACCAAACTACAAATTTAAACGGATTTCTTTTATTTGAAAACATGTTTTTTTTTTTTTTGGAGAAATAAAATTAGTAGTGATGTAGCGGTCATGATTTCTCATTTTGCTGTTTATTACCTCTATAACAGGCCAAACTGGTCTTAAACAAAATATATCTTTAGCCATGTGAAATTAGAAACACTTTACACAATAAAGGTTCATTAGTTAACATTGCGTAGTTCACTACATTAGTTAACATTAAACAATAATGAACAGAACTTATAAAGCATTTATTTATCTTTGATCATGTTAATTTCAACATTTACTAATACATGAATAGCTGTATGAGATTAACAAATACAGCAACACAATTTCTCATGGTTAGTTAATGTTAGTTAATACATTAACTAAAATTAACAAATGAGACCTTATTGTAAAGTGTTACTAAATTAGATTTAATTATTGGATAAAAAGAATGGACCACAGAATGGTCTGATTTTCTATTTGTGAAATTATGCTACATAACCAGCACAAAAAAAAAAGCAGATGGACTGATAGAAAATGCAAATTCATTCTCTGCCATTAGATGGTGTTTATGGAACAGCAGCAATATAGTGTTTCTTTGGGTACAAGGGAAAAGAAAATGCCATCAAAACTTCTCTGAAGAAAATCAATTCGCTTCAGAGACACATACATATAAACCCCCACCCAAATTCAATATTTATATTTTGTGCATCACAGTGTTGGGCAAGCTACTTGGAAAATGTAGTAAGCTAAGCTACCAGTTACTCTACATTAAATTAAGCACTACACTTCACTACACTGAAGCTAACCCCCTGGGATATGTAGCAAGCTAAGCTACAGCAACTTGAAAAAAAGTAGTTTACTACATCTAAGCTACTTTTTATTTATTTAATTTTATATTGAACCCACTTCATTCCAATCAATGCTATTTCAGTGATCAATAAAAGTCAAGCATATAATCACACATTTTTTTTTAGTTATACAAAAACTGTCCGAAATCAATTCGGCAGCAAAAACATGTGATCCATAATATTAACCCAACCAGGGGCCTATTGCACAAAACTAGGATAAGGGATAAAGCCGGGATATCTTGGTGATCTTGTCATTTTTATGCAAAATTTAGTAGCCTACACAGCTGTCATGTATACATAGCCTGAAGGCAAACTCATACCAAGAACGATAACGATAATGAAAGATAACTGTATATTAGCCGATTAATTGAGCCATGATCACCAAAATATCCCAGCTTAATCCCTTATCCTAGTACTGTGCAGTAGGCCCCTGGTGTCGAGAGAGAAAGTGAGTGTGTGTATGTATATATGTTCATCTGTATGTGTATTATATGAATACACAACTGTGTGTTTGCATTTATGCTCAATTTAGACTTAAGCACTTTTGCAGGACAAACTGTAAGTTAATTTACAACTCAACTTGTACAAAAAAAGTCCAGTCCAGAAAGTACAGTAGCAAAATAATTAAGACCTGCTCCAAACAGTACCAACATGGCAAAAAACAAAACTGCCTGTGTGTGTGTGTGTGTGTCTCCCACACACATGAAACAAGTTTCGTTCATTCATTCATATCAAGAGGTGGCCAGGCTGGACCCCGATACTTTTAACAAGAGGTGTTTATTCAAGAGACACAATAGATTTTAAAACTTTGCAGTTTCTCTTTTGTCAGCGCGCGGACGATGCGCGTGCAACAGCGAATTGAGCGCTAGGAGAAAAAAAACGTAAACTAGATCCCTATCCCGTCTTTACGCGCTCACTGCCAAAGGAGTACTTTGAAAGGCTCGTGCGCGCATCTGTGCGCGTCTGCGCAAGGCAGAAAGGAACGTAGAAAGTGAAGTATATCCGCGTTCTTATCAGTTGTGTTTACAATTTGAGCTTGATCCTCAGAAATGCATGAAAATGTAACGTTAGCTTGTGTGGACCATGGTGTGGACGCTACCGCACTACTTGATCAACAGAAGAGCTTCGCTACTAAAAAAAGCTATTTCATTGAGAAAACAGCGACGCTACCACCACGCTACTGAAAAATGTAGTTAAGCTAGTAGCGTCACTGTTTGTAGCGACGCTACTGCCCAACACTGGTGCATCATGAACAGTGAGCTTGCTCTGCCTGGTACAGTATTGTCTCTGCTGGTGCTTCTGTTCTCCTCTGCGTCAGTCTTCAGCAAGTTCCTTATCTGGCCTGTTAACATCCTTAAAGGTGTCATGAACTGGCTTTTTACTTTTTTTATACTGTGTCTGAGGTCAACTAATGACGTTTGTGTGGTTTTTACATTTAAAAACATCATAACTAATAAGTAATAGGCCATTTTCTACACTGGTTTTGAGGATCTCTTTAAAACGATGGGTTTTGATGGGAATGCCACACTGGAGACTTGAAAGTAAACACCCATGGCAAGGATTGGATAAGATTTGCATTTTTAATGAGCTTTAGCTCCCCTGTCATATCTATGTCCCTGTCAGTTCACATGGACCTGAGATTTGTTTACAAACGATTCCGCAGTGAAATGAACACCATGTCTTCCCCACATCAGCTGAAACGTCATTAAAAATAAAGTTCAACCACACATTCCTAATATTAGGATCCGAAGGAAGCTTATACAGTGACTGTGTTCTTCCACACCCAGAAATAGCGCAATATCAATAGGTTCAATATGCGCTTGTGAACTGTGTTTTTTTCTTCAGTTTTTCATTTAATTAATTATTTTTCTACAAACTATAATTTACCTCAATCCTAATATATTGAATGTCATACATTCACATCACATGTTAGTGGTAGAGTTATACTCATGAAACACTATAGTTATTCACAATCACGAAAGTTCATTACTTGCATGTGTTTTAAAGCCTTGTCGTTTAAACATTTGATTGCGGTTTTAACATGCTCTTTTCCGAGCGCGCGCACTAAACGACTGTCAAACACGTGATTACTGGACTACGTAGTCTTACTGCGTTAATACTGTCAAATACACACAAGGTTAACACATATAAACAGTCGGTTATGTCTAAAGTGAAAGTAAAATCGCCATGTGTCTGTACAGCAGCACAGCCTAGTGAAAAACAATGTCCTTAAAGGGACAGTTCACCTCTAAAATTATGTCATTATTTACTCTAATATTGTTATATTAATGTTGAGTTTTCATTTTTTATATAATTTTCTCCTTAACATCTTGCTGTTAAGACTAGCTGTTGACGGGACTAGAATAGCAAAAAACTGATGTGACAAGCCATCAGAACTGAAACCGAAAACAGTGGTTAAAAACCAAGGTATGTATTGAACCGTCGACCAACTGTATTGTTGCATCACTAATATACATATATCACTATATACTCTATGTACACTGTCACACTTATTTTTCATGAATGAAGCCTATTGATTATTTTCTGCCACCTTGTGCTTGTACAGTAACATTTATTAATTTCACATTACACTAATCAGCCACATCAATTAAATCACCTTCCTTATATTTTGTAGGCTGCCCTTGTACTGACAAAATAGTTCTGATGCCTAAAGGCATGGACTCCACAAGACTTCTGAATGTGTCCTGTCAGCAGTCTGAGCTACAGCAATCTGTGCTACAGCTCTGTGTGCTTGAACAGGCAGGCTAGTTTTTGCTCTCCACATGCATCTATGAGGCTTGGTTGCCCATGACTACTATGCTGATTCACTGGTTATCCTACCACTTTTGATAGGTACTAACCAGTGTATACTAGGAACATCGCACAAGACTTGCTGTTTTGGATATGATCTAGTCAAGTATCTAGCCATCACTATTTGGTGCTTGTCAAAGTCTTCACCCACTCCAGTCAAGATCTTTTTGCTTGCCCGTTTTTTCTGCTTCCAACACATGAAATCCAAGTACTGACTGTTCACTTACTGCCTTATATATACCACCTCTTGAAAGTTTCCATTATAATTCTACAATCAATGTTAATTATACAATCAATGTTATTCACATCACCTGTCAGCAGATATATAATGTGGATAATCTGTGTATATATCCTATGTTAGCTGCATACCTTGAAAAACTAATAAAATACATTATTTTTTAAATGTGTTAAATCACTCACCTTTTCTCTGAAGTGCCATGACCCTCCAACAATAACAGCATGAGCTTTAAAGTCCAGCACGTTAATATCTCCTGTACCACACATCAACAACTGAGAACAGGAAAGAACAGTCAAGCGTTTAACTTTTTACACATCGACTTTACATAAGGATTCTGTAACATAAGAAAAAAAAAACTCTCAAACTGTTAATTGTTCAAATTAGAGATGCACCGATATGAAATTTCTCAGCAGACATCGATAGCTGTTTATTTAGAATGATATTGGCTGATACCGATACTTTGAAACCTCTCCTAAATAAATTCTGTAATCTATACAGAACCCTCTCATTTGGTATACAATAATATTGGTTGAAATTAACAACAAAGGTATTATTATTAAATTGCTATTTATTTTCAGATATAATAGGCTAATTACACCTAAATAAAAACCTTAAAGTCCTCATGAAATCAAAATTGACCCTATTTACTTTGTTTGCATATATTACAGGTCTTAGGGTGAAAAATTAATCCATGCAAGTTTGTTGCGGTAATTAGGGCCGGGACTTAATTAACGCGTTAATTAAGATTAATTAATTACGGGACTTTAACACGTTAATTAATTACGCAAAAAAAAAATAACAATTTTAACCACACTTATTTTTGCAACGCGGAACGTTTTTCAATGAATGACTTTCGGCAGACCGATTATACTGGAACACCAACTAGCGCGCACAAGTCACGACAACAACAAACCATATTGAACATGAACGAAGAAGCTGATGAGACCACTTTGCTTGGCCCCGTGGATGGGAAATTTTGTTTTAAAAAACGAAAGGATGGAAGCATTGACAAGAGCATGGTTGTGTGCAAGCTATACAACAAGGAATTTGCGTTTCACTGCAGCACAGAGCCACAAATATAACAAATATGCTTTTGCTACACTTAATGGCAAACATTGCGCTGGTCTGCAGTATTTTCTGCATATCATTTAAAGCAAAAAAGAAGAACAAAAGCACTTATTAGAGGCACAATACTTATTTTAGCTCTAGGAAAAAAGTCTATTATCAACACAATCAGAATAGTTAGACTGGACCTAACTGTTCTATATAACGTGTATAGGCTATATATAGGAGTTCAGACTGACATGAGGGGCTACTTGGATGTGGAAAAAAACATCCTCTAGATCTACAGCGAAAAACCAATCACCCGGGCGAACGTGCGCAAGGATTTTCAACATTCTGAAGGGGCACTAATGATGAGGATAAAAGGATATAGGAATGCCAGATGGTGCAGCTGGAAGTGCAGAGCTGACGGCGTAGAATCTGATTCCTAGAGTCCTCAGGTCAGAGTTTTAGATGGTAATTTTTAGGATAAAAATTTGCTTCATATTCTCGAGGAAAGGAAATTCCCCTCGTGTTTAGCAAACACAAAACGAGTTCTCTCGAAAGGGAGACTTCTGGTTTACTGGGACTTTAAATGTACAAACTGTAAAATATAAAAACTTGAATTGTACATATAAGGTAGTTTTCGTAAGCTCTTGCCTTCATGACAAGTAGGTATACATATATAAATATATATACACATGCAAAACACACACACACACACACACACATATATATATTAAATATATATAGTCAATAAAACGCTGGGCCTCTGATAGTGGCCGGGGGCGTGGTCAGCACGAACAAATAAAGGCCGGGGGAAATTGAGTGGAAATTGATCTCCTAAATGCCGTTAATTTAATGCGAAACCAACCTGATGCCACGCGCCCCGATGCGAGTCATGCCAGTGCTTCTATAGTTAATCTAAAAACTTTACAGGGATTGCTTTGTAAATTAAATTGAGAATATAATGGATGCAAGTGCCATTTTAAATAGGCTACTGTAGTCTATGAGAGATGCAACATCTGTGAAAATGCGTGTCAGGCAGGCTACAGATATCGATCTTCACAATGCGTGCGCCTCAATCTGGTCCGTCAGTAGTCAGGGCACTGATCAGGGAGTCAGTCCATTGACTTACTGGAGTCCTGATAAGTGCCCTGACTACTGAACTAGGGAGATGATTAAGACACACTTAATATTAGCCTCTCGTCTCTTTTATGTCTTAAGGGGGTCACACCCAAGCCTCGAAGCTCAGCTCCATGCAGCCCCGTCTCGAGCCTTATTTATACTTTCGCCTGTCTCCGCTGCGCGAGCCTCCGCTGACTGCGCGCGCTCCTCCCTAAATAGACGAGGCCTTGACACGCTCGCCGTTGTGCTATTCTTTGAAACGACAGAGGGCGATTCGGAGTAATTGTTCTATAAACCAACGCGTCAAGAAGAAGTGCACAGGTGATGATATTTATTTTAGTACTTTTCACCAAAAACCACACTACAAAAGAATCATGTAAAACTCAGTAAACCTTGGCTTGATATTATTAGCCTACTTGTGACATGAGAACAAAACATGCACTAAATTAACGATCTCTTAAATATTTCCTCATTTCACTAAACTTTAATGTCATGATTCATTTATTTATTTGCTTAAACCTGGATCTTTATTTAAAATGGCTTATTTCTGCTTTTGTAGGCTCATTCAGTAAATATAAAAACCTAATTTGTGCAAACTGGGGGCCGGTTTGATGAGATGTTATGCTCGGCTAGATTCGCTGAGAACTCGTTCATCGCGGAATTACAAAAAATAAAATGCGTATTATTTTGTTGTATGGTGAGATTTTTGCAAATGTTTCTTAAAAAAATCAATGATATTTGTCCACTGGAACGATCACTTTAAATTGAAAACGGTTTACATAAAGCAAATATATTTAAAACAGATGGAATTAGAAATACAGGCCTGCCCCTAATAAAAGCCTACTTCAAATAAAAGCCGGTTCCCATCGGCAGTTCAGGTAAATAAAGGCCCCGGTCTTTATTTGAGGAACTACGATATATCTATCTATATATATATATATATATATATATATATATATATATATATATAGATAGATATATATATATATATATATATATATATATATATATATATATATATATATATATAATTAACAGTAAGTAAGCTCTTTATTGTCTTTATTGCTAGCTAATAAACTGTGAACATCGAATTACATCCATGAGGTAGGCTAAATATAATGCTATGTGACCTCCTGTTTATAAGCTGTTTTATTGATGTCTTTCCAAGGTTTAAAAATACTTATACGGTTATTATACGGATTTCAGTAAGTTGATATTTATTGAGCATGTTTTTCAAGATATAACTTGTATTAAAGTGGAAGAGATGACTTTCATGACTATGAAAAAGTCATAGTTCCCTAAGTATAGGCTAAATGTTTATTAGGGTATGTTCATGGAACAGCTCATCGAACTGTGGTTTGAAATCCAAAGATATAGAAATATAGTTAGTATTTAGATATAACTATACTTAGATAAAAGGAAACAGCTGTTAGCTATTGTTCTCACCTCCAATTCATTCTCATCAAATATAGCCAGAAGGTTTTCAGGGACCAGTTCATTCAAACCTAAACAGAAGTGGTAATTAAGTTAATTTGAGATTGTCTTCTCAAAAAGGCATTGAATTCAAGAGTCTGATCCTGGGCTCTTACCTTTGAGGAAGTGCTCTACTTCATCTCGCACCTGACTGGCTAGTCTGTACTGGGCCAACAGGTTTAAGTAGTGAATTTTATTCTCATTGGTCACAGCAATTTGAGCTCCTCCAGATATCAATTCCACTACCTGTAACATTATTACGCTCAGTGAAGCTGCACAACTTACATTCACCTGTATTTTCAATTAATAGGAGTGTCCTAACTTGCTTCTGGAAGACCATTGTGCAATAGAGTTTAGCTCCAACCCTAATTAAAAAAACCTGGACATCCAGGCTGGTGTTTGTGCGCTGGCTGGAACTAAACTCTGCCAGACATTGGCACTCCAGGTACAGGATTGGACACTTCTGCCACTTCCATGCATACATGTATTGAACGGTATGATATTTAGAATCAAGATTAAAATGGAGCAGATTTTTTTTTTAAATTAAATTTTCATTGAATTAATGAGGGCTACCTTTTCCAGATGTCCCAACTTGCTATATTTTTCCTCTGCAAACACCAGGTCCATTTCACTGACATCATTGTTCAGAATGAAGCAGACTTTAGTTTTGTAAAATTCCTCATCGTCAGTTTCAAAGTACTGGCAGAGCAAAGAAAAACAAAAAATAAACAAACATTCATATTTTAATGTTAATGTATGTTATGTAATGTTATGTTAATGTAGGTAAGTCATGTATTTGCATACCTGCAAACTCTGGATATATATATATTGTGTGTGTGTGTGTGTGTGTGTGTGTGTGTGTGTGTGTGTGTGTGTGTGTGTTTAGAATCAGCAATTCTCATATTAGACTATAGCTACATTTTTTTACTTAGCAACATTCTTTGAAACAACACCAATGTCTATAGTAACACTCTATTTCTCTATATTACTCTACTTCTATTTCTAACACATATAGAAACTACAATTTAAACAATTTTACAGTAAGTTTTTACAGTTAAGGTAATACAACTCAGATTTCAGCCTAATAAATGATTATGCATGTTATACATAATTGGTCTGAACAAAAACAGCAGACAGGCTAAATGAAAAGTGCTTATGGAAAAGCAAAAATACAGATGTCTCAAATCAGAGCTGCAATTATAAACACAATTTTACAGATGTAAGATGAAAAGAATATGCCATCAAAACCTTTCTGAAGACAGTCAGTTCCTCTCAAATATACAGTACATTCATTTACACAATGATTTCATGTCAGAACAGTGAATTTTGCCAAAAGTAGCAGAGTTTGCAGGTATGGTTTGCAAAATTTGCACCCACTGACTACACATTAAAGGGAATTCAATTGTAAATGAGGAATGTATCACAACAGGTTAACATTTACATTAAATAGACGGCTATGACTGTCACCTTGTAGTTCATACGTAATCCAATAATCTGAGCCAAGAAGGAGCGGGTAAATCTGGCTCGTACTAGCTGCTTGTAGGCCCCACCTAAAGCTGATTCATATAAACATTTCCCCACCACTCGCCCTGCAAACTCATACATCTTCACCCTCAGGTAAGGGGGGCGCTCAGCATTTGGGTGGACCTACACAAAAAACACAAAAAAGCATATCATAAATCATATTCAAAAGTCAATGTTTATATTACTGCAGTTCACTACAGATGATGGATATAAATTTAACCTTTAAAAATACTTCCTTCTACACCAGAACTTTAAATATAATCTTTACAGAAAACAGGGAAATGGGAAAAAGTTTTTCTGCTCACAGAAAACAAATCTGAAAAAAAAAAGTTTTTCTGCTCACAGAGTTACTGACTTACCAAGCCTTGGTTGTTGTCACTGAAGCGTGTGAAAAGCTGGTTGTTTGTATCAAACAGAGCCTTACAGATAAGCTCAAACCACTCACGCCTTGGCCCTCCCCAGTCCAGAGCTAATAACAGCCAAACACACACAGAACCAATTAACCATTAAATAAGATTTATATGTTTACTAACACTAAAAACAGAAACATCATTAAATGTCACACTTAGTGTAATGTTTTTTTAATACCACCAATGAGTCAACCAACCTTCCTCATCCTGGAACACAACTTCAAAATTCTTACTCCAATCAGACACAGAAAAGTTCCGTGTGGCCTTCAGAGACTAAAGTTTTGGGGGAAAAGCATCTCTTTAAACTCCAATAAAATTCAGTGACAGTACTATATACTATTACTACGGTACTAATACTATGGTGTTTCTATATTGTTGTGAAACCTGTTCTATATAGCCCATGAGTAATGATTTGCCAGATTTACTCACTGACTCAAGCAGAGAAGGACGGCTGATTTTCAGGCAGGTTTTAGTGCGAGGTCTCTTTGAATGAATGTGTCTCAGCTCCCGCTGAAAAAAGTTCACCTTATCCTGAAAAGTCTCTGATCCTCCTGGAAGATGCACAAATAACACTCAAGACATTAAACACAACAATATATCTACATTTAATTGTATTTACTGACACACCAACACTCATACTAACCAATGTTTTTGTGGAGAAACCGGATAAAGGTGGCAGCCATGATATTTCTGTCCTTACAGCTGAGCTCTACTGGAGGTTGAATCCCATCATCTACCACCAGTGTTAGGTATTTATGAACAGGGTCTGGTCCATGGTATGTGAACTGCCAGAGACAGGGGAGAATAAATTAATACCATAACACACACACGCACGCACATTTTGACACTTGCAATCAAAATATTTCCGCCCCACAGAAACTGTAACAATTTACAGATGCAAGCTTTTCTAAAGCTAAAAAAAAGTATAACACTTCGATGACATTAAATGTTAATATTAATATATGATGATAATGTTAAAGGGTTTCCTGTAAAATGACACCAACATTTTGAACCTAGACCACTGTATATGTGTATGGGAGGCTTTTCAATTTGGGTAGGCCAAATCCAGGTGGAAATGGCACCAGAGTAATTTAGTGTAAATACATTACTTTGTGTAAAACAAATGCCAAAGTGATGCAAATCTCCAGAAAGTAGAGAATCTAAGCTTTCAAATGGTACCACATATGACATCATAGCTCCTCCACAGACATTTAAAATGAAAAGTATATACATGACAATGTCATTCCCAATGTCATGACAATGACAATGAGTTTAAGAGGTTAAAGGTGCCCTAGAATGAAAAAAAATTGAATTAACCTTGCCATATTGAAATAATAAGTTCAGTACATGGACATCATATACAGTGAGTCTCAAACACCATTGCCTCCTACTTCTTATGTAAATCTCGTGAATCAAAAACACCACAGAAAAATAAGTGCTTCTCAACATAAGGCCAGCCGTGACGCAAGCGGTGGGGATCATTTATATGCACGTCCCCAACATTTGCATCTGTCCAAACATGTTCATTGTCAGGCAGAACTGAGGGAGCCAAATCATCAGGACTGCAGGTAAACAAAGACACTTGAGGATAGCAAAAACAGCTCTCATGACACACGTCATGTCCAGGCTTTGCAGGGGACGTGAGGACTTTTCATATGTCAACAGTCATGGTTGAGGTTTATTGTAATCGGAGACCACAACAATTTAATTCAAAATTGTTCGTTTGGTCGGCCCATTTCAAGCAAGCTTCGCTCAGCGTCTTAAACTGAAGAAAGGGGCAACTATATTCCTGCAAGCAGTGAAGTAGTGATTTATCCACTTATTGACTATCTGTTTAAAACATTTCTGATTAAATTGAGTTTCTTAGAGAGACCGCATTATCTAGATGACGCAAGATGCTAGTACAGTAACAATAGGAAACACCAAGTACCATACAAAACTAAATAGTGTGTCTAATGACAAAGGTTAATACTATTTTGTATTACAAAATACAACCGTAGATATGTTGCTTACAGATCGTTCACTCGATCCTTCTAGCAAACGTCACCTTTTCCATCATATAAGTTAAAACGACAGTCATTTGACAAGACTATTCATTTAGTAAAAATACAAGTTATATATTTATATTTTTGAGAACTAAAGTAGGCCTATGATGTTTTTGCATGCTTGTATTTCAGAGTAGGCTACATCACAGTCACTGCGTAGCCTACATTGTGACTAACGTTATATAAACATGCAATATTGTTGACAAAAAGACAAGTCTAAAATGTAGACTGAATGACACTTTAAGCAGAACATCACAAATGGACATTGCTGAAATGCAGCCTACTTGTTATTGGTGTTTTCAGATCATCCGCGCGCACGTATGGTGCATATGGTTGCCAGATTGGACATGTTTAGGTAAAACACCGGATAGTAGATAGATTTAAATTACTGAAATCTGGCAACCACAAGCACGCAAACTCTTTCTCGTGCGCAGATGATCTGAAAACACCAATAAACAAGTAGTCTGCATTTTACCAATCTCCATTTGAGATGTTCTGCTTAAAGTGTCATTCAGTCGGTCTGTGTTCTGTCAGGACGGTCAGACTCACGAGCTGCTTCGCTGAACAACTGAACTGCTGTGTGCTGTGAGCGGCTGAAATAAGCCAATCAGAGCAGTGCTCAGCATTAATGAGTCTTCCAAATAAGGCAAAAACAGAGCATTACATCCTAGGGACAATTTCTAGGGTTGTAAATGGACCTGTAAAACTGTATCTGGAAAATTTTTGCCCTTAAATAAGCCAAATACCCTCAATGTAGATTTCAGAGAACAATTTAACATATTAGCCCCGTTTCCACCACAGGAACTTTACCCAGGAACCAGGAACTTTGGGTGGTACTCGGTGTGTTTAGACCGCAGGAACGAGGGTCTTAAAGGACAACTCCGGTGAGAAATGAACCTAGGGGTAATTAACAGATGGTCAGCGAGTAGATCGTTCTCTGGGATGCGTTTTCTTGAAAATCGAATGTAAAGAGTTTTATCTCTAAAAACAGATTAGCTTATAATGCTTGTCTATGGGGCACAGGGTAGTAAAATTAAATCGCTAGTTAATACCACTAACAAGGCTCAAAATAGCCTCACACTAACACGGTAGCATAATGAGGGTCCCTACATGCAAACCGAAGCATTGAGAACTTTTTAAGAGTACAAACAGTTTAATAAGAAGATACGTTGTAAACATAGTGCCTTACACGTTCACGGACAGGCACCGTCTCGAAAAACAGTCTCGATGAATCGATCTACGAGCGCTGTTCTAAGTGAGCTGGTCGATAGGAATTAAGTTTGTGAAATGTAATAACATGGACATTTTTATTTTTATTTATTTATTTTCTCTGTTGTGTTCAGTGTTTTCTTCCGGAAACAAGGGACTATATGAGATTCCAAGTCACAGTTCATCACTTAGCAGAGCTCTCGTCGCTCGATGAGTCGAGACTGTTTTCCAAGATGGCGCCTGTTCGTGAACGCGAAATGCGCTCTGTTTATAAAGTGTCTTCTTATTAAACTGTTTGTACTCTTACAAAGTTCTCAATGCTTCGGTTTGTATGTTGGGACCCTCATTATGCTACTGTGTTAGTGTGAGGCTATTTGGAGCCTTGTTAGTGGTATTAACTAGCGATTTAATTTCACTACTCTGTGCCCCATAGACTAGTGTTATAAGCTAATCTGTTTTTAAAGATAAAACTCTTTACATTCGATTTCCATTAAAACGCATCCCAGAGAACGATCTACTCTGTAACCATCTGTTAATTACCCCTAGGTTCATTTCTCACCGGAGTTGTCCTTTAAATGAAGTTCCAGGTAAATATTTTCCCCTCCAAAAGGCCCTGTTCGCGAGGTTGTACTTTTTCAAAGTTCAGGAACTTTCGAGGGCGGGACACGGGCACTGAACATGCTGATTGGTTTAGCATTTTATTTCAACTGGCATTTTTACAACTGGTCAACTGGTCTTTTGTGAGGTTCGGTCTACGTTCAGTAAATATCAGTCTTGCTTTCTGTCTGATGGCGCGCGTTGGTCTCAGCAATCTCACGTGCTATGTCCGTAATAGCTGATAATAACTAACATTGTCATTTTAAATCTAGCTTTACAAGCTTTCTGAATATGCTGCATGCTGCTGAATCTGCATATTAGTGCTCTTTTCTGTCGTTGTTAATTTCCTCTTTAGTAAACCTATACATAACCAGCATAAGCAGCACAGCTTGAATCTCTTCCATACTCGTTATTCATTTTTTTACAGTCTATTTTTCACCATGTAAACGACCTGACCGATTACTATAAGTGTGTGTCCTTACTGGACGTGACAACGTGCGCCGCGCTCATGTTGACAAGAGAGGAAAGCTAATTTTTCTGAGGGGTAAACTTTTTATTTCTTAAGTTATGAAGATAATGTTGGAATAATGACACAGCCTATATTGCCCAAGGCAGTTTTTACTTTAACTGTGCCTGACATAATTTTTTTTTTTTTTCTGAGATGATTATTACACTTTACAACAAATAAATAGCTTATTATATTATACTGTATTAGTCCTGGTGGCCGTTAAGAGTTGCTATGGCTACAGTTAACACATTCCAGCTGCTGGAGAAAACAGCGTTGACATTTTTGATGCGGCAGACAAACTGCATGTGACAAAATGATTGCGATTGAAAGTCAGCACATGTAAACACCAGATCGGTTTAGATAACTTCTCATGTAAAGAGTCCACTAAATCTTTCAATCGGTACACACAAAAATGATTACTGTCCGTCACTGACATGGAGGAGCAGTCGCGCGCAGTCCTACATCACCGGACTAATTTGCCTAATCTTCACGGAACTTTATCGCGGTGGAAACGCAGACAGTTGCATGTCTGGGGGGGAGAAAAGTTCCTGTAAAAAAGTTCCTGGTACAAATTGTTCCGGGTAATTTTGGTGGAAACAGGGCTATTGTTTCAAATCATTCTAGGGCACCTTTAATATATAATGTAATAATACTATGTCATAGGATTTGTTTCATAATACAGCATAATTATTCAACATTTCTGTAGATATATCACTTATTAATATGGTAAGGTACAAAATCGTGTTCAAAACAATTAAGCTTTTAGGAACTCTATAACAACCTTTATTTAGCTTTAGTTGTGACACATGCATAATTTCAACCCATGCATGTGCTAAAGTTGGCCAAGGTGAAAGAGCTTTTTTCCCCCCAAAAGCTAAACGATGTTTTGTTAAAAATGCTATAGCTACAAGAACGTTTTCAAGACAAAAAGTTCATAGAGAGACTGTTGGCAGCATTGTTTGAAGAAAATGCGCAATTTCATCAAGGGCAATAAGACGTTTAATCACAGCAGCTGAAAAAACAAACAAACTTCGATTTGCTGCCAAAGACTTACTAGATGACCTGATGAAAGGGAGAAAAAAAAATTCAGTTCAGACTATAAAAACAACACAAACAAGTACTGACTTCATGCCTTTATGACTTCATACCTTAATACATTAAACTCTTGACCAAGATAACAAAAGGCTGGCTTACATATGCTAAAAGGAATTTAGATAGGCCTGTGGAGTTATGAAAAAGTTTTTTTTTTTTTTGATTGATGAGACCAAACTGCAACTTTTTGAACTTAGGAATGGGGCCTGAGTTTCCAGTAGAGAGGTGTCAGAAGCTTTTACAGGTAACATTATCTGATATTATAAAGAATAAAGGAGGCTCTACAAAATTGAACTGTTGGTGTTTGAATAATTTTTTATATGAGCCAATTAGATTTTTTCATTTGAACTCAGTAACTCAATTTTACATTCTTAGAATCACTCAAATGTATATTAGTACATTTTCTATGCTGGTTTATAGATGCCATTTCGTTCATAAAACCACCATGTCTTGGAAGTTAGGGGGTTCAATTTTGATTGCAAGTGTACATATTCTTAAAGCAAAGTAAGAGTTTGCAAAATAATAGTTTTTTGTAAATGATTCAGAAAAGAGAGTCTGAAGAAAGAATAACCTTAGTTCCAGGGCACACACGGAAAGTGAAAAGACGCCAAGGAATAATTTTCAGGTAAAACTCCTTTACAGAAAATTGCTGAAACACAATATGAGTCAGTATCCAAATGAACAAAGAACCAATATTAACAAACACAATTAACCACACAAATGTAGCACAAATCTATTTTCAAAATATTTTACCTTTGGTGAGATATAGCAATAGACCTTTTTTGGTTTTTTGACCTTCTCTGACTGGCCCTCTACAGGGGAGTCATGTTCCTCCTCCTCATCCCCCATAGAGGGCCGTCTCTGCAGGGCTAGCTGGGATGATGCTAGAAACTGCCAAGGACAGCTACTGTAAGTGCCCATGTTGTAGAGATAGGCCTCAAAGTAGATGCTTATGCCTGGAGTAGACACGTTTTTCTCCACACAGTTCTTCTCATTTTCTGTGCAAGTCATTGAAAAAGACAACGATAAAAGGTTACAGCAATGCACAACCACTCTTCTGGAAGCAATTATATGATTCAACTGTGTCCTGTCATTTTGAGAGGTGCCACTGTTACCCTTGATACATTGCAATATCCTAAACTATATAGATATATCCTAAACTACATTTAGGATTTTATCAGAGTTATGGAAGTTGAACATCATAAAAGACAATGTTACCATCCATTTGTTTTAATCGTAGAAGAAAGCTAGTTAATTATAAGCTCTTTTGCACTAATTTTGTCTTGCGGGTTTAAATTTGTCTTTGTTTCAATGTCACAGAACATTTCCTTGTACTGTCTTGTATTTTCTCCAGAGCGGTTTTACAGCTGAAACAAACTTTGTTGCATTTTTTTCTGTTATCTCTGTAAAGCTGCTTTAAAACAATCTGTATTGTAAAAAGGTCTACATAAACAAAAGTGTCTTCACTACTATAGTACATAGATGACTGCATCCGTATCTCATAATTATTTATGTCACCACATGTTCTTATCCTATGAGTAGACGCCTAGCTTAATTATTCATTGCCGCACACAATTCCAGGCACTTCAAAGAGTGAGATTATTTACAGTAAGTCAGAGATGCATTAATGGATCAAAAAAAAGAGTGCTTGATTTTGATTTGTAAGAGTTTCTGTGTTGCATGAATTGTCGTCCATAGATCCTGAGTCTGTGACCATTCTTTACGGCCCTATAACCGATCAAATGGCAAAATATGCCTCCAAAATTATTAAAGATGCAACTTTTATATATTTTTGATACAGAGTACAATTGTGAATGACTGCATGTATTTGTGTATTAAACTTAGCTGTCGAGGGATATGTATGTATTTGTGTAATTTACGGTAAGCTTACAAAGCCATGTATAACAATGTATTTTGTCTTGCGTGTAGTAGTGGTGTAACATAGATTGTTTTATTGAGATATCATAATATAAAAATGTGATATGTATCATTGATGTTAATTACATGATTTGCAATATGGAGTTTGTTTTATCCAAGTTTACTGTACTCAGGCTCAGTTTACTGTATTTATAGTGTGATGATACATTTGTGGGAAGCTTTGATGCTATTAACTCGATGAGAGTGTAATAAAAATAAAATCATCATCCAGCAGCGATTTCACCCTGTAGTCCATAGACTGGTTTCCCACTGAACCTAAGCAGGGCTTAGTCTGGTCAATACCTGGACGGAAGACCACCTGGGAAAACTGGCTAGCTGCTGGAAGGGGTGTTAGTAAGTCCAGCAGGGGGTGCTCATCCGGTGGTCTGTGTGGGGTCCCAGTATGATGGGGACACTATACTGTAACAAGTACTGTCCTTTCGATGAGACATTAAACCAAGGTCCTGACTCAGTGTGGTCATAAAAAAATCCCAGGATGTCCTTCGGAAAAGAGTAGGGGTGTAACCCCAGCATCCTGGCCAAATTTGCCCATTGGCCTCTGTCCATCATGTCTTCTTAATCATCCACATAAACTGACTGGCTTCATCACTGTCTCCTCTCCAGCAATCAGCTGGTGTGTAGTGGGTATTCTGGCACAATACGGCTGCTGCCACATCATCTAGGTGGATACTGCACATTGGTGGGGGTTGTGGAGATCCTAATTAACCAACTGATGTCACAGATGGACTACTTTGATTATGCTTTTATTACCTTTCTGGACATGGACAGTATAGTGTGCATTCACTTGCATACGCACTCGGACTAAATATAAAATATCTTAAACTGGGTTCAAAAGATGATCGGAGGTCTTTCGGGTGTGGAAAGACATTAGGGTGAGTCATTAATGACTTAAATTTCATTTTTGGGTAAACTAACCCTTTAATGTACCTTTAATGAGTGTACGATAGTCAAAGGTGCGCTAAAGACGGACGCAGACAAGAAAACTTGTCCGGAGTTTTATCATAAATCAATGATGCCTTAGTTGACAGTGAGCTGAATTACATGCAGGACTGAAATGGTGACTACAAAGAAATCTCTAGCTCTCGTTTTGGTCATAGTTTGTCTTGAAAAACCGAGATATTTGAAGGTCGTTGTAGGAGAAGTCACACTGCACGATTGTGTGGCATATCTTCTGACACTGCCAGAATTTTGTCTGAGGTCAAATTTGATCGTAGTGGTCATTAATCGGCTGCTGGTGGTCAAACTAACGATCAAAGACCTCACATTTTAGCCTAGGATCAGAGTAATCTTTTAGGATTTGCAAAATATGTCTCAGACGGCCAAATCGTGGTCAAAATCGCAGTGCGCACCAAGGGGTTTGGGGTGTGTTGTTCAAGTACTCAAAGCCAATCTAAGATTCTGAAATCCACATACATTGTACCCACAACACCTGTCCAAAACCACAGTCAAAAATGAAGTTGTGCACGCATTGTGGTGAGCCAGGGCATAGTACAAGACTGCTTTGCCCCTTAAAGGGTTAGTTCACCCAAAAAATGAAATTTCTTTCATTAATGACTCACCCCAATGTCGTTCCACACCGGTAAGACCTCCGTTCATCCTCGGAACACAGTTTAAGATATTTTAGATTTAGTCTGAGGGCTTTCTATCCTTTGAATGTAAGTGTATGCCCACATGCTGTCCACGTACAGAAGGTAATGAAAACATCATCAAAGTAGTCCATATGTGACATCAGTTGGTTAGTGAACACTCTTTTGAAGTGTCGACAATACATTTTATTCAGCATTGTCTTCTCTTCTGTGTTCCTCAAATAAAGATTCAAAAGCTCATGAATCATGATTCGGATAACGTGTCAAACTGGTAAACTGCTGAAATCACGTAACATTGGCAATATGAATCAAGAATCAATCTGCTGATTCATAACCGTTTGAATATTTATTTGAGGTTTGAAAACAAACGCGGAAGGGAAGATAATGCTGAATAAAGTCATATTTTTTGTTATTTTTGGACCAAAATGTATTGTCGATGTCGAATTCTCATGCTAAACATGGCCAACATTTCAAAAAACAAGTTGGACATATGACAGAGCCGTTCTGTGCCAAATACAATCCTGCAGGATTCAAACAAGTTTCTGAAAGTTTTTTTCAGAGTATGGCCCTGTATGACTTCATAAAGGGCAAGATTTCTTGTATGGGCATTTTCCCGGATGAGCATGTGTCTACGTTTGTGTGTGTGTGTGTCGGTACATCTGTCTTTTATAAATATGATAAAACTAAAGACTCTTCAGAGATATGAAGGATGCAATACTACTCTATAGGTACTCAAATTAACATGATACTATTTACTTTTTATGTGTTATGATTTCAAATAGCTCTCGGGTTTTTGCAAATAGACTTAAAAAATGCATTGGGGAAATAATCAGTGAAACACAACCTGCTTTTATCAAAAGTAGAAGATTGATTAAAAAAAAAATCCTTAGACAATCTTACTTCTATTTCTAGACTTTTTCAAGGTTTTTATACCCTCAAACACCCTTTTCTGTTAAGGTTTCTAGAAATATCCATGTTCTATAATGATATTTTTTTGTAGAGTTGTGTTTAATTTAGGTTCATCACCCAGAATTCAAATGAAATGAGGAATAGTTGTTTATGAAATGTGTCTATTTATAAATTAAGGACAATAAAGGTATAGACATTCTTGGCAGGACCTTTAATATAAGCTGATTTGCAGACAACACTTAGCCTGGCTCTGCCCTCCTACGTACTTCCGCTCAATTTTCATTTTCCTTCAGTACTACGTCTGAGACTGCTGTGTAGTCTTAGGTTTTCTCCGAACAAATTTTTACCGGTCCAATCAGCGAACAGAGGGAGTGGCTGGGAACGATGACGTTGATGTCGAGCACTAGTTTGAGATGTAGTTCAGTAATGGCGGCGGAGAAAGATGCAAACTAAACCATTCATTGCATTGTGGCACCGCTGCCGAATATCCAGAAGTTAAAGCCGGAGCAATAACAGTCTTTGCTGGGGTTTGTTGGTGGCCCTCCAACAGGGTAAATTCAGGAAAAGTTTGATTTTCCAGATCGCTTCGTTAGTGATGAAGGAGTTGGCTGAAGCTATTCGGACGGTAACTGTTTCTCGTGGGGTCGGAAGGTATTGCCATCATTTAAGTTACGGGGGCTAGTCAGTTATTTTATTGCCGTCCGTCTCTCACCACCCGCGGAAAATCCCCGGCCGAGTTAACGTTACCTACTGCTTTTGACAAACGCAAGGTTGTGTTGATGTAAGAGCTGTCCAAATCCACATCTTTCAGTTTTCAACAATATATCACTTCAAAACTCACTGTTTGAAATCATTTTTGACCACTGCAGAACACTATACGGTTGCTTTGCTGTTATTTGGATGCATTTATAGACTTGTATTTCCTTAAAATTTCCTTAAAATGCTGGCAAGTATTTAGAAGAGCAATATATTTCATCAACGCTCAAACAAATTAAAATTTAAAAAGCACTTAAACATTTGAATTGGTCCAATATTTATAGCAGCATTTATTATCATACCAAGCATATGACATTTTATTTGCAGCATACAATGATGTTACAGACCACGTGAGCACCGGGTTCCCGATAACAAAACTCTCCTCTCCACCGTGGCGTGAATAAATCACAATCCGAATGCATGAGTTTCAGGTTTTATCCTATAGTTTTATTACTGAGGTGGCATGCACATGTGCACTTTTATTTTGTCGGATTTCCATGAGTGAAACAGGCGAAGGGCGCATGACATACGTCACGACCAAACGTTAGCGATTGGTTATGGCAGATCAAGAGTGGCTCAGGGCAGATCCTATAGTTTTAAACCTCAACAGGGTGCCTGCCTTCGCGGAAATAAACCCTTGTCAATGGAGAGTGGCCAGACTCTATGTACAAATTAAATGTACGGGAGTCTGGTAAAACCAGGCTAGACAACACTGTTTTATTTCGTAAAAATATTTTTTCAAAGGCATTAGTTCTGATTGATTGATTGATTGAATTGTGATTAAATGATATACACTGAGTACGGAAAGTATTCAGACACCCTTAAAGGGTTAGTTCACCCAAAAATGAAATTGATGTCATTAATGACTCATCCTAATGTCGTTCCACACCCATAAGACCTCTGTTCATCATCGGAACAGTTTAAGAAATTGTATATTTTAGTCCAAGAGCATATGCAGTCATTGCCCACTTTACTGTCCATGTCCAGAAAGGGAATAAAAACATCGTCAAAGTAGTCCATGTGTGACATCAATCTCTTGAAGCATCGAAAATACATTTTTGTCCAAAATATCAAAAACTATGAATTTATTCAGAATTGTCCTCTCTTCAGTGTGTCTCCAAAAAGATTCAAACGGTTAATGAATCAGTAAATCGATCAATGCTGTGGGTTGCCAATGTCACATGATTTCAGCAGTTTGGCACGATTCAAACTGCTGAAATCACGTGACATTGGCGACCCGAATCATTGATCAATTCATACCGTTTGAATCTTTTGGAAGAACGCGGAAGAGAAGACAATGCTGATCTTAATCTTCCTTGGCATATTTATTGTTGTTGACCAGCTAGCACGAGCCCTCCATGAGTTGGTGGGCAGGCTACTGAACTAGACGCGCTGTATATGCAGTGTTTCGTCGCGCACTTACGTCAGTATGATGCACAGGACCATTTGCTGAGCCTGGTGTATATAAAAGCTTTTCTTTGACTAATAAGAAAGTTTTCAGCTCTGAAACTTAAGAGGATATTCTTATATTACCATGACCTTTTATATATCAAAAGCTCAAGGGAAAGTTGATTCCTCAATTCATCACCCCTTTAAGTCCTGTGTTTGATTATACTGATTGGACTTGATTAGGAAAGCCACACATACACATAGTGTATGTCAGAGCAAATGAGAATCATGAGGTCAAAGGAACTCCCTGAAGAGCTCAGAGAAATAAATTAGTGTGTTTATACATGCACATAGGAAAGCTTTGAAAGCATTGAAAGCTATTAAGCACTAATAATCAGTTTTCAAAATAATCACTTTTTTCCATTGTCAAACCAGTAAACTGACAATGCAAGTAAATCGCGTTTACATGACTTTATTAATAAAGCAGGTTAATTCCTTGTAGTGACGTAAAAAATAATAATGTCCGTAACTGACTCGGAGTATTCTTTTTTTTTTTTTTTTTTTTTAACATTGTATTTATTGGGTTTTAATATTACATTTCAGTACAAAATACAGGATAGACTGTACAGATCTTCCCTTGTACAAAACCCTATAACATACCCCAATCCCCACCCAGTGCCACAAATAAACCATAGACACACTGAACAAAAGACATGGAAAGTTATTTGAAATTTAAGTACTTTGTCCTGTTGTTATACCAAGATACGAGAGAAAGTTGCCCCAATGTTTTACAAACAAATCTTGACGTTTCTTCAAACGAAATGCTATTTTTTCCAGTGGTACATAGGATGATACTTCTGTAGTCTCGGAGTATTCTAAATGTTACGTCAATTGTGATGTTAAATAAAGCGTGCACCATGTGCAACAGGCAGTGGGCAGAGCTTGGTGCTGTTTAGATAATCCTTTCTGATTACTTTAGCCTGTCAGGGTCAGGCAAGTGGCAAGGGGAAATTGGCGAATTGATTGGAAATGAATATATGGTGGTGGGAATTGATCAAGATAAAAACGCACTGCCTTAAACACAGCCACAGTTCTCATAGTTTTCAGGTTTTTAGAAAATTCAATAGAGTCTAAATACATTTTCAGTCACAAATAAGAAAAGAAAAGCACCCTTGGTGTTCTGTGATGTCACCACACCACACACAGATCGATCTGTCATGTCTGTCGACTCTTCAACTTCAAACCAATCAGCGGCAAGCGTCGCCCACTGCCTGTTGATTGGCATTTGTGAAATTTCCTCTTTTATTAGGAAAAAAAATATTTTTAATGCTTTAAATGCATGATTCGTCAGATAGGCGTCATTCGTAAATGCAGCATATTATTATGAAAAACGTCTTTTTGAAAAAGCATGTGAAAAAGAATGTGAAAAAGCAATAATGAAAAAAATCCATTTAAACATAACAATAGTGTGTGTGGAAGAGGTAATTGTGAAATATATTAAACGATTTCATTTTTATTTTTTAATTATTTAATTATTAAATTAATAAATACATTATTTAAGTTAGTCAAAGAAGGAGAGGAGGAAAGCATGTCCGTAGGCAGAAAGAGAAGAGGAAAGGCAAGAGTTTAGAACTGAAAGTAGGGACTTTGAATGTTGGCACAATGACAGGTAAAGCCAGAGCGCTGTGTCGACGCTGTAATCTCATGGAAATTTGCGATTGTAAAGTAGTGGTAGGTGAAAGTGTAGCTAGACAGCATAGGATGGTGGTGTGTAAGATGACTCTGCTGGTGAGGAAGATGAAGAGAGTAAAGGCAGAGAAGAAGACAAGTGGTGGAAGTTGGAAAAGGAAGAGTACTGTGTGATTTTCAGGGAGGAGTTGAGGTAAGCTTTAGGTGGTCAGGAGGTGCTTCCAGATAACTGGACTACTACAGCCAAAGAGATCAGGGAAACGGGTAGGAAGGTGCTAGGTGTGTCATCTGGAAGGAGGAAAGAAGACAAGGAGACTTGGTGGTGGAATGAGGAAGTCCAGGAGAGTATCCAGAGGAAGAAGTTAGCTAGGAAGAAGTGGGACAGTGAGAGGATGGAGGAAAGTAGACAGGAATATAGGGTGATGCAGCGTGAGGTTAAGACAGAGGTGGCAAAGGCCAAACAGAAAGCTTATGAGAACATGTCTGCAAGGTTAGATAGTAAGTCAGGTGAGAGGGATGTGTATCGGTTGGTGAGGCAGAGGGATAGGGATGGAAAGGATGTGCAGCAGGTTAGAGTGATTAAAGATAGAGATGGAAATGTTTTGACAGGTGACAGGAGGGTGAGGGAAAGATGGAAGGAGTACTTTGAAGAACTGATGAATGAGGAAAATGACAGGGAGAGAAGAGTTGAAGAGGCAAATATTGATGACCAGGAAGTAGAAAGTATTAGCAAGGGTGAAGTTAGGAGAGCTTTGAAGAGGATGAAGATAGGAAAGGCAGTTGGTCCTGATGAGATAACAGTGGAGGTATGGAAGTGTCTAGGAGAGATGGCAGTAGAGTTTTTAACTAGGTTGTTCAACGAGGTCTTAGAGAGTGAGAGGATGCCTGAGGAATGGAGGAGAAGTGTTTTGGTGCCGATTTTTAAGAACAAGGGAGATGTGCAGAGTTGTGGAAACTACAGAGGTATTAAGCTGATGAGCCATACAATGAAGTTGTGGAAGCAAGGCTAAGGGGAGAAGTGGAAATTTGTGAGCAGTAGTATGGTTTCATGCCAAAAAGAACACTACAGATGCATTATATGCCTTGAGAATGTTGATGGAGAAGTACAGAGAAGGTCAGAAAGAGCTGCATTGTTTCTTTGTAGATTTAGAGAAAGCATATGACAGAGTACCAAGAGAGGAGCTGTGGTATTGTATGAGGAGGTCTGGAGTGGCAGAGAAGTATGTTAGTGTGGTCCAGGATATGAATGAGAGCAGTAGGACAGTGGTAAGGTGTGCCGTAGGTGAGACAGAGGACTTCACGGTGAAGGTGGGACTGCATCAAGGATCGGCTCTGAGCCCCTTCTTGCTTGCGGTGGTGATGGACAGGCTGACAGATGAGGTCAGACAGGAATATCCATGGAATATGATGTTTGCAGATGACATTGTGATCTGTAGTGAGAGCAGGGAGCAGGTGGAGGAAAGTCTAGAGAGGTGGAGGTTTGCTCTGGAGAGGAGATGAATGAAGGTTAGTCACAGCAAGACAGAATACATGTGTGTGAATGAGAGGGAACCAAGTGGAACAGTGAGGTTGCAGGGAGAAGAGGTAAAGAAGGTGCAGGATTTTAAGTACTTAGGGTCAACAGTCCAGAGCAATGGGGAGTGTGGAAAAGAGGTGAAGAAGCGTGTGCAGGCAGGTTGGAATGGGTGGAGAAAGTGTCAGGTCTGTAGTGTGATAAAAGTGTACCAGCAAGAATGAAAGGAAAGGTGTACAGGACAGTAGTAAGACCAGCGATGTTGTATGGTTTGGAGACAGTTGCACTGAGGAAAAGACAGGAGGAAGAGCTAGAGGTAGCAGAGCTGAAGATGTTGAGGTTATCTTTGGGAGTGACGAGGATGGATAGGATCAGGAATGAGTACATTGGACAGCACATGTGAGATGTTTTCGAGGCAAAGTTAGAGAGGCCAGGTTGAGATGGTTTGGACATGTTTAGAGGAGGGAGAGTGAATACATCGATAACAGGATGCTGAGGTTAGAGTTGCCAGACAGGAGGTCAAGAGGAAGACCAAAGAGGAGGTTTATGGATGTAGTGAAGGAGGACATGAAGGTAGTCGGACTGAGAGAAGAGGATACAGAGGATAGAAATAGATGGAGGCAGATGATTCGATGTGGCGACCCCCCTGAAGGGAACAGCCGAAAGAAGAAGAAGAAGAATATTATTTAATTAATTATTAAATTATTTCAGAATAAACTGGTACATTTAATTGTTGTTTTATTGAATTCATTATTCATTTAGTTATTTCATTTTGAGTAATTTGGTCCAAGTGGCAGCCATCCACCACTTGGGGCTTTATGGCAGATTGGCCCGACGGCAGCCTCTTAAGCCTTGTTTATACTTTCGCCTGGCTCTGCTGCGCGAGCCTCCGCTGACTGCGTGCACTCCTCCCCAAACGGACCAGGCGTTTATACTTGACACGCTTGCCGTCGTGCTATTATTTGAAACGACAGAGGGCTACTTAGAGTAATTGTTCTATAAACCATCAGGAAAAAACGTCTAGAAGAAGTAGGCTAATGTAGACAGGTGATGATATTTATTTTAGTACATTTCACCAAAAACCACACTACTAAAGAATCATGTAAAACTCAGTAAGCCTTGGCTTGATAGTATTACTTGTGACATGAGAACAAAATATATGTATGCAACTAAATTACTGATCTTTTAAATATTTCCTAATTTCACTAAACATTTTAGTGTCATGATTTATTTATTTATTTGATTAAACATCTGGATCTTTATTTAAAAGGGCTTATTTCTGCTTTTGTAGGCTCATTTTGTAAATATAAGCACCTAATTTGTATGTGCAAACTGGGTGCCGTTGTCATGACAAATCCTGTCCGCCTTTGAAATCGTGTCCGCTGGTATCGGTTTTAAATGCCTGATCAAAAGTTGTTATAAATGGTTCTGGACAAGTAATTGTTTAAAAATAAACTATGAATTCATTGCCATACTAAGTACACACATACACACGCAAAACATTTATTTGAAATATGTAATTGATTGCTATAATAATGGGAGCAAAAACATGTTCTGAATCATTTCAAGTGATAAACTAAGTACAAATACAAAATCATGACATAGTAATGTACCTATAATGTAAATAAAAAACGAAAAAACAAAAACAGCAATATACAGAACAGGTGCGCAAAATAAATAGATTATATACGAGATATGCTTGTATATATCTTATATATGTATATAAGCACTTATAGCTTCAGTTCTATACTACTATTATATGAAACATGATTTGTAAGACATTAAAGACTATTTTAACACAATTTAAACAGCAAAAATCAAAACGCGATTTTGTAAGAGTTGTAATCAGGCTCTAAACAGATTACCCATTAAAAGTTCTTTCAACCAATAGAATCGCTCTGGGGTCCTATAAGCGGACACAATTTCACAGGAGGACAGGATTTGTCATGACACCGGTGTGATGAGACGTCATGCTCGGCTAGATTCGCCAGGGGCTTGTTCATCCACAGATGCGGAACAGCGCATTTACAAAAAATGCGCTGCGCACCGCTAGGCGAAATGGGGTCTTGCGCACCCAACGTGCACGACCGCCCACTCCGCGTTGATGTCATTTTTGCCTCGCGCACCCTCACTCTCAAGCGGACGCGTCGAGTATAAACAAGGCTTTAGTGCAAAACACATGAAAGCCAGCATGGAGTTTTCTAAAAAAAAAAAAAAAACACCTGAAGGACTCCAAGATGGTGAGAAATAAGATTATCTGGTCAGACGAGACCAATATAGAACTTTCTGGCCTTTATTCTAAGCTTTATTCTCTTATAATATTTTTTATTATAAAAATAAAACACGCTGGAGATTTATTGAGGATGATGTGTCGGTGAGGCAATTTCAGAGGAGACACTAATTGACACGGTCTCTCTGCAGACACTCCAGGAATGCGCTGGTCACTGGTGATTAGTAGGGCTGTAGCAATACATTAATCTCACAATACGATACATGATATTCAGTACACTATACGATATGTATCACGATATTCAGCCAATGATAAGATTCGATACGGTTCGAAATAATTCGATACACTTAAATAATTTTCTGAAAGATTTAAAGAGGACAGGGTGATTTTGGTGACATCTTGTGAGTGTTCCATTTACTTGGATATAATTAATTGAACTAAAACCTAAAAAAAAATTAAATGATACAATTATGTCTCTGACTGGACAGAGAGTATACAGCTTGCAAATGCTGGATAAAATGAATCAAAGTTGTGTTGAGAAAATTAGTTTCATTTATTGAAACCTTTTAAAAGCCTTAATGAATAAAATAAAGTGAAAAGTAAATAAAGTGCAGTATTGCAACTAACAATGGAGTTTTAAATTTTTTTTTAAAAAATCACTAAAAATGTTTTACCCATGTTTTGTTCTCAAAGTATTATAGTGACCACAATGAGTTATTATGTGTCAGGAGTTATGAATATGAAAACCGGCATCTGTACCTTTTAATTGTAATATGCATGTCACCTGCTCTCATTCATAAATGTGTGGTCGTCATGAAGACTTGCGACAAAACAACATCCCTCAGGGCTGTTAGTTTAAAAGTGTGCAGATGTGGAGAAATATTGATAGATTCTCATATGTTTCAGTTAAATTTCTATACAGAGAACTATTAATTATATCCAAAATCCGCAGATGTATCATTATTAGCGCTGCATACTCTGATGTGCTGTGTTTTAAGTTCATACTGGCAGCCTGAGGGTGCCCTGTGCTAGAGCCCTGCGGGCTCCGACTTTTTTACGCCCCTAGGGCCGGGTTGCTAGTAAAGAAATCCAATTTTCATGTCATACCTAAAACGCGGGCCGGGCTTCGGGCGTTTTTTAGACTTCTCCTTCATTTTATATTTATTTTAATAATTAAAAGAAACAATGAGATGTGCAGCGCTGGTGGAAACAACATGAGACTGTCAAGACATGGCTCGCACAGGGTTATAGATTCTGCGCCAGGAGCGCTTCAGCGCAGCTACTAGAGTTATGGCCTTTTTATAACTGGTTCCTTCATTCGTTTTCTCTGACCAGATATCTATCCGATGAATGCCTAGATCCCTTCTGAGATTTTTTCGAGACGTATTTAATTCCGATCACTCAAACAAACCAATTCAGAATGTGGTCTGGAAGCATTATAGGCGAAACCGGACAAGTGTAAATCTGGTTGTTTAAACCACATATGTAGATTTTACTCCTGGCGAATGGTTAAAAAATAAACGTGTAAGCGTTATGGGCTATAGCCTATGTTGTAGTCAGATATGCCGGCGCTACCCGGACCCCCGCATCGCCGCAAATGCAGCCTAAAGCAAGCCAATGCAAACAGTTTATAGTGAAACTAAAAATAAGTCTTAGATGTTCAAAATCAAAAAACACAATCATCTTCAATAAAATTCATAAAAACTAAATGATCTTATCAGTGCTTAATTTGGTCGTTCTTTCTCATATTGTGGTCTTTGCATTTGCAATGAGCTGTAAGGTAAGACAACCTGCATGTTCTTTTATTATTTTTTATTTTTTTAGATTGTGAAGACCATTTCGTTTGCGAGTGCCGTTGCGACCAGCATCAGCCTGCCTCAAATGTCAAAAATGCCTTTTTACTAATGTAGCCTAGGCTAAATATTTAAACTAATATTGTGATGTTTAAAGGCGTACTTCAGCACTGGGAAGATGAATCTGTATTTAAACTGGGTTGTCAATGTAGTAGAAATGTGAAACATTTTTTTAATTTGGTGCCTTCTAGACTGGGAAAAGACAGAAAATGTATTTTTGTCTCATGGTGATGAAAGACTACAATTCCCAGAATGCTTCGCTGCCCTGTGAGGCCATTCCCAAAGCCACCTACTGGATTACTGTGACTGAGTTGGAGAAGAGACTACAATTAAAAACTGAACGTGTCTGTTCAATATAATGAGTGAGTCACCGCGCGAGTATCTCAGCACTGAGCACTAACTGCAGGAGTGAGATAAATGAGCTGAGCTCTTGTGATGAGAGCTGAGGTAATCGCGACTACACTCGCGGCACACATTCACAATGCGAGTTCAGTCTGGCGCATTTCAGTTCATGCCTTTGCAAGCTTAAATTTCATTAAAAATTTAAATTTGAGAAGTTAAAAGACTTACATTGCTCACCATTGCACTGTTTAAATGAGTGCCTGTAGCTGCGAGCTGAGCTCTGAGTGCGTGATCTCCCATCCCCCATGCGCGGGTTCAAAACATGCGGAAATGGCTCCCTCTGCTGGCTGTAGTCTTTAGCCTCTGGCCAAACATTTCTCCTATGATGCAAATATCGTCAATTTGCATCATAGGAGGAATTTCTCCAGAAATAAAATGCATAAATCTCTTGTCTCAGGGGGACATGAGGGGGGAAAGCACAATCATTTGAATATACTCCAGGGTTTCTAATGATACAGAGCCATATTCTAATCGTTGAAGTAACCCTTTAAGTGTTTTACATCTATGGATTTTATTATAGGCAGGAGAAGTCAAGAGTTGATTTGAGAGGCTAAATTGATTAAACATGCGATTAACTCACTGTTGGCCGCTGGCCACTTGGTCGTCACATAAAAAAATGAAAACTCTAATTTAACAAACAAAAAATGCTCTAAACATTTTTCTAAATTACCTAATAAAGAAACTAAACAAAAAAAAACTACTTTGACATTAAAAACAAAACTGAACTATTTAATGGCTGCAACAATGTAAAAAAAATAATAATAAAAAAAACGGGCTTCAGTCGGACTCGGGCCGAGAACATTGATAAGCGGTTGGACACGGGCTGGCTAGGGCCTCAGTGTCTCGGGCCAGGGCCAGGCCGGGCCGGGCCGGGCTAGGGCCTAGATTTGAAGCCCGTGCAGGACTCTACCCACTGCACATTTAGTCCATATATGGCACACATGAAGAAGAAACAAACCATGTGACAATGAGCACCCTGACATAAACAAACCTTCCAGAGATAACAATAACACATGCAGATAGGCACGTTTGAAGACAATAAACACACATTCGCGACAATATATGGTTTGTCTTTGTTCTCTATGCCATGTTGGGTGTTTTCATAATATTAAATTTATAATGCAAATGCAATGCTATTTGACATAGCTTTTACAGTGCCTTGCGAAAGTATTCGGCCCCCTTGAACTTTGCGACCTTTTGCCACATTTCAGGCTTCAAACATAATGATATGAAACTGTAATTTTTTGTGCAGAATCAACAACAAGTGGGACACAATCATGAAGTGGAACGAAATTTATTGGATATTTCAAACTTTTTTAACAAATCAAAAACTGAAAAATTGGGCGTGCAAAATTATTCAGCCCCTTTACAATCAGTGCAGCAAACTCTCTCCAGATGTTCAGTGAGGATCTCTGAATGATCCAATGTTGACCTAAATGACTAATGATGATAAACAGAATCCACCTGTGACTAATCAACTCTCCGTATAAATACACCTGCACTGTGATATTCTCAGAGGTCCATTTAAAGTGCAGAGAGCATCATGGAGAACAAGGAACACACCAGGCAGGTCCGAGATACTGTTGTGGAGAAGTTTAAAGCCGGATTTGCATGCAAAAAGATTTCCAAAGCTTTAAACATCCCAAGGAGCACTGTGCAAGCGATAATACTGAAATGGAAGGAGAATCAGACCACTGCAAATCTACCAAGACCTGGCCGTCCCTCTAAACTTCTGCTCATACAAGGAGAAGACTGATCAGAGATGCAGCCAAGAGGCCCATGATCACTCTGGATGAACTGCAGAGATCTACAGCTGAGGTGGGAGACTCTGTCCATAGGACAACAATCAGTCGTATACTGCACAAATCTGGCCTTTATGGAAGAGTGGCAAGAAGAAAGCCAATAGAATTGGAATTTTTTCTTAAAGATATCCATAAAAAGTGTCGATTAAAGTTTGCCACAAGCCACATTGGGAGACAAACCAAACATGTGGAAGAAGGTGCTCTGGTCAGATGAAACCAAAATTGAACTTTTAGGCAACAATGCAAAACGTTATGTTTGGCGTAAAAGCAACACAGCTCATCACCCTGAACACACCATCCCCACTGTCAAACATGGTGGTGGCAGCATCATGTGCTTGCTTTTCTTCAGCAGGGACAGGGAAGATGGTTAGAATCGATGGGAAGATGGATGGAGCCAAATAAAGGACCATTCTGAAAGAAAACCTGATGGAGTCTTTTGTACCCCATAGGAAACAGGCACGCGCACCCTCGAAACAGTCGGACGTAGTGGTGTACAAGAGGTAAAAACTATATAAATACTGTTCGTTTTCTCACACAAACTGCTCGTTTAGTGTCTTAGGCCATCAGTGTGTACTTATAATGGGGGATTGTTTAATTTGGACTTCTCTGTGTATGCTCTTTGAGGGGGTGACCATAGACCTGCATTATGTGAGGCACAGACAAGAACGGTTTGCCCTTAAATGATCAAAATTGAAAGTACTGGGGAAACAAATACTCCTACATCTCGAATGCGAATGAGGTAAGCTAAAACATATCAACATTTAATTTCACAGTGAACTACACAAATTAAGGGGGCCGAATTAATTTTGCACGCCCAATTTTTCAGTTTTTGATTTGTTAAAAAAGTTTAAAATATCCAATAAATTTCGTTCCACTTCATGATTGTGTCCCACTTGTTGTTGATTCTTCACAAAAAATTACAGTTTCATATAATTAAGTTTGAAGCCTGAAGGTCACAAAGTTCAAGGGGGCCGAATACTTTCACAAGGCACTGTATCATTGTGTATTTTCTGTCAGACTGTTTGACCCGAAGTCACAAGAGATCACAGAAAGTTATATAAAACACTCAACTTATGAAGTATAAATTGATATAAAGTAAGTTTGGAATAAAACAGGATTTTAACCCTATGGGGGGTAAACACTGTGGATTTGAATAGGACTTATGTACCGTTACTCGCGGATATTTTCTTGGGGGGAAAATATCGATTTATATTGCAGAATCGATAAAATTGCTCAGCCTTAGTGATTAGTGTTATTTTCTGGGAGATGCTGAAACCGCAGTCAGAGGGCATAACCACTGACTCATTGCAAAATTATATTTGAGATTACCAGTGACTTTATACTGAAAAGATTTCGAGATGGATCCTTGTGGAGATTGTTCTTTTCCTGAAACACTTGATCACCTATTATTTTACTTTGAGGTTACTTCTAAATGTTAGTTTCATATACATAGCTGGTAAAATACAGTAAAATTGATTAGTAAAATAAAGACAGTTCCTTCTATAACCCAAAAAGATCTTCTATGATGTTTTAAATTTAGTTTTATTGATCGGTAAATAGCACATCCATACTTTAAAATGGAAAATGTAAACCTTTCATTAATATATGAATATATTCAGCTGTGAATATATGCGAGTTTGTTAAAATGTTTCAGAGCTTGAAATGCCTCAATTACTCAATAGAATGTCTGAAAGTTGTTTCTCTTAAATATTCAGAATATTTATTATTTTAGTATGTTTTTCTTTGATGTCTATATTGGTTACCTGTTTGTTTTCACCCATGGCTCTTTGTGTTTTTGTGTGTGTTTTTATTTCTATTATTCCTTTTCAAATTCAAACTGTTACGGGTGTGCTTGTCCCAATAGAAGTGTCTTACATTGTTGGTTCTTCCCTGTCTTTTTATGTACATTCTGGCAAGTAAAAAACAAAACAAAAAAACATCTCCAATAACAAGATTAACTCACCACTGAGTACAATGATGTCAAACTCCCCATTGTTGAGAGGCTGGTCCCTGTATGAGATGCATGCTCTAAAGCAGCCTTTCTTCCTGAAGGTGAGCCTCATCAGAACCTGACACTGAGGCTTGTTTAATGATACCGATGTGCTGTAGCAATCATCTGAGCTCTCCTCCTCCTCCACTGTGCCCAACTGTAGGAAACATAAGAAAATTATATTTGAAAACAAAATCAGCAAATTCTATTGGAGCTGAAACCTCTTTAATACTAATACATATAGACAAACCTCTAAAGTTTGAACTAAAAACTATGCAGTACGTATGCAGTAAGTGTCCTTACTGGGTGGACATGCACGCTGTAATTGACCTCATCCACCAGTGAGACTGAGTTACTGGTGGGGTTGCCATACTCATCCCGTGGTTCTATCTGCAGAGTGTGCTGCTGGCCATAAGTCAGCACCAGTGTTGAGAAGTGGTACGCAATCTTTGTTTTGGATGGGACCACTGTACCTGCAACACATGTCATGAGTCATCTACATCTGTTAATTTTGACTAAGAGAATTCTTGGAATGCACATCTTAATGCACATCAAATGCACATTTCTTGGAATGCACATCTTAATGCAAGCTTAAATATAACAACATTGTTATCATTTAACATTACTGACAGAAATGAGTTACAAAAAGGAACAGAAAATGGACATGCTGGTTTTGTTGAAGGTCTTTTATTGGCTTTTAGTAGAGTGAGCCTGTTTTTTGGACTGTATGCATATATATTCTGACTGGAAGACAAAATTACTGGGACAACAGCATGCTTCAAAATAAGGATACAAATGTACAATAAATATTTTTTCTTGTTATTTGTTTTTAGTTATCTGTGAATTTTAAGGTGTCGTGAAAGGAATTTTGTTAATTATTTCTAAGATATTGTACATGTACCATCTTAGTTTAAAATCAAAATGTGATTTTGTTGAAGGAAACAACAGTACTCCACATTTCTCGTTATTATATAGGGGTCCCGGCACCGAATGAGCTGGAACCTTATTGTATTTGTTCCAATTATCTGATTATTAGGTGTCTAAGCACTGAAGGAACAAGCAACACACGTTTTTATTTTTTATTTTCTGCCCTAAAAGTATATAGGTGTCAGAGACCGTAAATTGTAGACACCCCAAACTTGGCAGGTTCTAAATGTGTGCATCTAATCAGACACATAGAGAGGATCTGGATGCGACTGAGGGATTAGCCCCTGAGGTGGTTAAATAAATCTGCCGGGCCACAGATCTCAGCCTCTGTGCCACCAAGCGGATGGCCTGCACCATCAGCCATTCTATGCCTGCCATGGTTACCAAGAAGAGGTATCTGTGGCTCAATCTCTAGGGCATCAAGGAAATAGAAAAAGTATTTCTACTGGATACCCAGACTATGCCTCTTGGCCTGTTTGGTGATGCAGTGAATGCTGTCATTGACAGGATCCAGGAGGATGCTTGCAAATTCTAAACGGGCAAGTTTGTGTCGTGGGAGGAGACGTGGCCTTTGAAGATGTTTTGTGTTCTTGAAGCCCTTCTCTAGCAGATGACGTCTTATGGTTATGGGCTGCAGTCAGCATCAGTAAGGGCCTTAATTTGGGTTGAGGATCGACCTGTGTCTTCACGGACAACCCGTCGGATCCTGCGGCTCAGTGCAGGTGAAATCTTTTTGAGTCCTCCACTTGAATTTTTTGTCCCAATAACTCTCAGGATTTTTTAAGAAATGTAAAATGACTGTCTTACTGCGTCCAACCTCAGCAGCGATTGGCGTGTTGCAAAAGGCCTTGCTTGTGCAGCTCAACAATCCTACCACGTTCAAAGAGAGAAAGCCTTTTTGCCTTTGCCATCAGGAGATCTTGACAGTATGACTGCTTGAAGGACAATGCCATGAAAGCCATATTTTTGTGCAGATTTTACCTTTTTATGGCTATGGTCTTAAACTTTTGATCAGCTGATGAACGCCCCGTTTCAGTTTAAATGCAGTTTTCAATAAATTGCCTACTCTCTATTTTTTGTCTATTGCTCCTGTTTCTTCTTTTGGAATTTGAAATCAGCACTTACAACCCGGTTATGATCCACAATTGCGAAATGTGTAAAACTCGCAATGAATCCCCTGGTCTTAAGATTTTGTTCAGGAGTGTATACTAACAGTGCTTTAAGTTTAGGTAGGATTGGTTTTTTTTTTCCTGTTGTTGTTGTTTGTTAACATTAACACACATGCAGGAGCATTTATAGACGATGCTAACTGGAACTGGAAAAACTAGAGAACTGTTAGCTGAAGAATAAAATCCGTTTTAAGTTTCCGTTGTGCAATGCGAAAGAGACAACACAAAAGCTGATTAATTGTCTGCCATATAAGATGCATGTTGGTCTCATTTGTATTTGTAATATAGCAAACTATATTTGACTAGCGAAAGAAAGAACTCGTTACAACACCACGAAATAAACACACGCACACACACATACACACTAAAGCGCTGCGGGAGCATTGCACTCGTGAAAATATTCCGCGAAATAACTCTCTTTTGTCAAGATATATTATTTAACTATAGGCCTATATTAGAAATAAACTAAATATGTTGAATTTTTACCTCAGTATGTTTCTTCTGTGAATTTCTTAACAGTTCCCGTTACGCTCATTCTTCATGAAAGTTTCTCACTAAAAGTCAGGCAGCGCGTGCTGTGCTCGAGCCTCAACAGCGCGACACCAGTATTAAACTATCCATTGTTATAAAATCTGATGAATCATTCTCGGGATATGATGCTGCCATTTGTGTAAACTTGCACAAACCCATTTAAACTAGTTGTGAGGCTGGTCAGCTAACGTTAGCTGTAGTGTGACAGGATTCTGCACCGCACTTCTCTCTGGTGACGACGCATCACTAACAGTGGAGGGGAATCTGCGGTTTGTCCAATGATAACAGTCACTAAAATTTTTATGGTAATGTGACCAAAAATATTTAAGACCTGTTAAATCTGAATTTAAGACATTTTAAGACTTTTTAAGGCCTTTTTTAAGGCCTTTTTTAAGGCCTTTTTTAAGGAAAAAATTATTTAAGACTTTTTAAGGACACCCTGTTCACAAAATGCATGTATGCAGCCCTGGCTTAATATATAAAAAATATAATAGTAGTAATATGCATTGCTAAGGACTTAATTTGGACAACTTTAAAGGCGATTTGCTCAATTTTTTTTTTAGGTATGAAAAATGTAAAAAAAAAAAAAAAAAAAAAGGTATCAAAAATGTACCATTATGACTGGTTTTGTGATCCAGGGTCATCTTGTGTTGTTTATGTTGTTCAAAATGATATGTAACAGTTGAATTTACTTGAATACTTCATACTGTTACATCATAATGGTCTCTGGTGTTGTGGGAATATTTAAATACTTCATAGTGCATCTCGTGCTATTTTTTTATTTTTATATATTGTTCAAAATGATCTCCTGTGCTAGTTTTATATACATAAAACTAGCTTTTAAAAATGATGCAGCCTAGTATCCTTTAGGTACTCACTAAAATACACATATACAAGTTTTCAGAAATTGTATGGACAAAATTTCCCTTTTGGAGAAATGTGTAAATTGACATTGATATCCGACTTCATCGGCTGGCATAAAAAACAGACACACAAGTGTAAAGTAGGGGGTCTTGATCATTGACGGATAAAAAAAAAGTACTTTCTTTAAGGTTGCATCAAGAAGAAGACATAGAGGACAATAATGCTCATGCATCAACCTTGCTAATTGGCATTTACTGTATTAAGGATTCTGAGTAATATGGGTTTATTTATAAATTGTGTATGCAAATTCTGACATTACAGTGTATGCATAGTTATAAGACGATAGCTTGTAAGGTTTGTATAAAAGTGAGCATTAGGAATCTGTACTTGCATTTTACCTGGTTGGAATATTTTGTAGTAAGGGCTGTAGGCCACATTCAGGCCTCCAAGTTTTACAGCTACCTCGTAGCGTCCAGCCTTACGCACAGTGAAGGCCACTTTGACTACATTAGATTCAGGCTCTTGAAGGACTTCCTGGGTGACAGGGACTTCTAAAGCCAGCTCTATGTGAGTGATGTTCACCCTCAGTCCAACAGGTCTATGTGCAGGAAATGGCTGGCCATTTTTGTAGAAGAGCTGTGAGAAAGATTAAAAAAAAAACGGTAACATTTTACAATAAGGTTTCATTTGTTAACATTAGTTATTGTATTAACCTACCATGATAAATACATTTGTTATTGTATTTATTAATCTTTGCTAACATTAGTTAATAAAAACATGGCTATTCATTGTTTGTTCAAGATAGTTCACGGTGCATTAACTAATGATAATAAATGTTGAAATTAACATTAACAAAGATTAATAAATGCTGTAGAAGTGTGGTTCATTATTAGTTCTTGTTAACTAATGTAGTTACCTAATAAAAACTTATTGTAAAGTGTTACTAAAACAACTAATACACAATACTGTAGTTATTTTAAAGGTGCTTTAGAATAAGCTGAAACAATATGTTAAATTGTTCTCTGATATCTACATTGAGGGTATGTGGCTTATTTAAAGGCAAAAATTGTCCAGATACAGTTTTACAGGTCCATTTACAACCCTAGAAATTGTCCCTAGGATGTAATGCTCTGTTTTTGCCTTATTTGGAAGGATCATCAATCTCTGTTCAGTGAAGCAACTCGTGAGTCCTGACAGAACTAGGGCTGGGTTTCGATTCAAATTTCAAGAATCGATTCGATTCCGATTCTCAAGATTTTGAATCGATTATCATTATGTAATTCGATCCGATCCGATCCGATCTTCAAGTGTTTTTGAAGAAAGCATTTTTTTCCAGCTGTTACCTGAATTACAGGACTGTAGTTATGCAACATATTGATACTATTATTATAGACATTCAACTGCAAATTAATCGAGTATTGATGGTCGTAAAGAACAATCCCCCTTCCAGAGCTGTGCTGTCGCGCGCCGTCATGACAACGCAGCCATCACAACTTCCTTGGCAGTAAGAGCGCGCTGCAGTGAGAACGGCTGTGTTCTTCAGCACAGTGACGGCAGTATAGACTGTGTGTCCACCAAAGCGTTTTTAGCCAGCTGAAAACTCCTCACTGTGAGCGCTTGAGAGCGTTTTGGCAGGCAGCGTTTTTTCTCCTCAGTTAAGACTTGCTTGTTGTTATGATATGGAAAATCAGCGGAGGTCTTTCTAATATCACAGGTAGTTTGTTCCTGTATTGATTCTATATAAAATTGCAGATACAATGTAAAGTATTTGCTCTGGCATTTGTTTTAAATCATTTTGTTTCGTTATTATTGCTTGTTGTCATCTGATGACGACACGCAGAATGTGGAAGTTGGTCTGTGTTGTGTTTGTCCCGCCCCTCCTCCACTGTGATTGGACGGCTGGGTGAAAAGTGACAGTAATGAGCGCTGCGTTTTACTTAAAGTTGAACATGTTTCAACTCTCGGCGACCAGTAAAACTCGCTGATCGTTCAGCGCGTGAGCGTGAAATACTCGAACTTCTTAAAACCCGGCGCTCTCTTTGAAAATGCCAGCCAGTATTCTCTGTCCGCTGCGTTTCTGGAGTTTTCAAAGCTGCCATGTTCGTTGTGTTAATGTCCTTCCAACTCGCGCACATGCATGAATCCAGTGACGTGGCAAATTAAAATTCAATCTAGGCCTATTATTAAATCGATCCTCTGAGTTATGGATCGATCTTTAGAAATTAATATGAAAATCGATTCAGAATTGGTGAATCGATTTTTTCAACACAGCTCTAGACAGAACACAGACCGACTGAATGACACTTAAAGCAGAAAATCTCAAATGGAGATTGCTAAAATGCAGCTTACTTGTTTATTGTTTTTTTCAGATCATCCTCGCGAGAGAAAGAGAGAGAGCCCGCGTGCATATGGTTGCATGTTTGGACATATGCATATGTTGGGGGCGTATATATTAATGATTCCAGCGATTGCATCACAGTTGGTGTTATGTTAAGAATCATGTATTTTTACATGGTGTTTTTCATGCACAAGATTTACATAAGAAGTAGGAGGCAATGGTGTTTGAGACTCATAGTATGTGATGTCAATGTACTGAACTTTTATTTTTTCACTATGGCAAGGTTAATTCAATTTTTCATTCTAGGGCACCTTTAATTGAGCTGCATGAAGTGATTGGTTACCTGCACACGGAAACTCATGGTTTGACCGACTTCCTGTGGCTCTTTCCAGTCCCAGGAGACCTTGCATGAGCGTGGGTCCAAATAATTTCCCCGCACATAGTCGTAGATACTGCGGTCGCCATGACGGGTAGGGTCTTCATTTTGTAAGAAGCTGACCACACGAGCAGCAAGCTCACACAGAAACTTGATGGTAAAGACGAATGCGATGATGGAAACAGTTATTCCACCTAAAGAGAGTACACAAGCCTTTAAAAACTGAATCTATAAATGTAACAGTTTTTTTTAAATGGTAAATTATTTTTCCACACAATCCAACAGCATGAAACAACATAAGATAAATAACAGCTGTCAAACACACCATATTAATATTACTGATAAATGTTAGTACAACAGTAATAATGTAACAGAGTTACACTGTGTATACACTGTGAAAAATATACAAAAAAGCTTAAATTAACCAAACTACTCACGTGTGCACTTAATTTTGTATGTGGCTGTGTTCAGAATTAACTAATCATCAAGCTCATGTGAAATAGTATACACTTGTCTTGAAGTGACTCCAAATAAATTGCCTCAGGTTACAACTGTAACAACGGTTCCGTGAGAAAAAGAACGAGACACTACATCTTGGATTGGAACGCCATCACCGTGAACGTTGTCTAAAGCATGTGTGACAGACATGCCAATGTTATTGGCCCACAGCATGATGTCACTAGCGGAGCACCTATGAGTATAAGAATGCACCTGTAATACACATCATCAACTCTTTTGCCTTAAGGAAATGCACAGGCAGATCCAAGGCATGGCAACAAGAAGCATTGTCTCTGTCCCTGTGCCCTTTCCACATCGTGTTGCTTCTCTCTCCTAGCAGAAACACGGTGAGCAGAAAAATAGATACTTTGCTAACACTTTATTTTAGGGTTCAGTTATTAACTATTAACTAGTTGCTTATTAGCATGCATATTACTAGGACATTTTATTAGTTGCTGTTTATTAGTATTTATAAAGCACATATTAATGCCTTATTCTTCATGACCTTATTCTACATCCCTTAATCCTACCCAACACCTAAACTTAAATGCTACAAAAACTACCTTACTAACTATAAATAAGCAGTAAATTAGAAGTTTATTGAGGCAAAAGTCGTAGTTAATAGTGAATATGTGTTCCCCATACTAAAGTGTTACCGATACTTTTGCTAAAACATTGCAGAAAACAAGAATACAGCAAATATAATTATTTTAATTTGTCATAAAGAAATGACTGTTTAAGAAAACCAGGTTTGTGACAAGTTAATGCGTGGTGCTTTTAGACCTTTTTTAGACTATTTTCCCTATTTTCCCCATTATTAATCAGCATATTAAAAGCATGTTTCGAAGCAATTACCTGTGTGTGTCTAATTGTAAAGTAAAGAAAAAAAGCCTCATAAAACATTTGATCTAGTCTTTTAATATTAAAAACAGTTGGGAGAAATATTTACTTTTTTTGATAAATATTGGTAAAAATACTTAGACATCACTGGTTTGGCTTTAGAGTCCCATCATCTCATCTTTCATGACTACTGTGACTAGTAACTGCAACTTAAATTATATTAAAATGACTGAAAAAAATCAAGTTGAAACGTATATAAAATTGTTGAAATTGCTTGATTTAATGTAAAAACATAAGTTGCCATGACTTACTGATCATATCATTTTTAATGTACATTTATCATATAATTAATTTATAAATAAACATATTTGTGTTTTGGACATTTTGGAACAACATAATTAAGCTTTAAAGTAATGTCAGGAAATCAACTCACCAATCACGTAAAACATGAGGTCCCTTATCAGAAAGCACAGGGCAATGGTACAGCCAAATATCAGAGCTCCTGCTGAGAAGTGAGACATAACAAATTTATATAAACCGTATCCTCATTAAATCATTAACACCACCTCATTTTTATTTGCTCTCAGTTTTAATAAACAGTACATTTACAGTCATGTGAAAATGTTAGGACACCCTACTGAATTCCATGGTTTACTGTATCAGGACATAGTAATAAAAACAAACAAAAAAACAAACAAAAAAAACATCTTGTCCTTGGCATGTCTTAATTTCGAAAATAAAACCTCAGATGAACAATAACAAAACATGACTTATCACACCCTGTCATTATTTATTTAGCAAAAATAAAGCCATAAAGCCAAAAATTAAGCCATCAAGCCCTGCAACGGCTATTTCCAAACAATTTGAAATACATCATTCTACAGTGTATTTCATATCATTCAAACCATATCATTCATGATCTTTTATCCTCTAATCCTGAAACCAGACATTAGATTTTTTGTTCCGTTCAAGCTTTTGCAACATCTTTATGCACCAATCATCTTAAAGAAGCCTGGTCTACTGAGCTGAATAATGATTCATGATGAGATCTGGGAAGAAGGCCTGTCGAGAATAAAGAGCTGTTCTGTAAATTCAAGATATAAATGAATCCAGTTTAAATGTATACATCAAATTCATTACTCCAAAACTGGATTAAACAAAATATTCCCTCCATATCTTCTCAATGTGATAGGTGCAAGATGGCAGAGGGGGCACTGGCACATTTATTTTGGTTTTGTCCTATTCTGTATGATATCTGGTCTAATGTTTTTGAATTGTTTTCAAGTGCATACAGAATTAACATTCAACCTGACCACAACCTGGCTATTATTGGCTATTTTGATATAATGGATACTATCCCTCGCACTCATCAGCACACTCTAACAGTAGGCTTGATTGCAGCCAAAAGAGTAATACTTCTCAACTGGAAAACTCCACATGTCCCTTGTTTCCTGAGATGGTTAAATAAGTTGGTCTAAAGATTTGAAGACACTTGGGGAACCTATCTTGAGACTTTTGGAAGTGTAACGATGATATATTCGATAATCCTTTCATTTTATAATTTTTTTTATTTATCTCTCCTGTGGTGAATTATCTGATTTATAAAACAACTGTGTATATTGTCATTAATGTTAATATTTTTAATAAATATTTTTTCTATATTTGCTGACTGAGGCAAGTGTTTTTATTTATTTTTTCCTTTCTTCTTCTTTGTGGTGTGTATATGTGTGTCCTTGGTTGTCCTATATTGTTTAATGTTTTATGCTTTTATGTATTAAAAATGATTTTATATATATATATATATATATATATATATATATATATATATATATATATATATATATATATATATATATATATATATATATATATATATATATATATATATATAAAATAAGGGACCCCCTTCATAAAATCCATCTATAAATGTATATGTATGAAAAAAAACATTTAAACTGTTAGATATGTAGTAAGCCTGACATTATAAATACAACATATTGTTTTTTTGCTTTGTCTCTTTATTCTCTGAAATTTTCTGGGGACCCCTTAGAACTTTCTGGAGGACTAAGTTGTATTTTAACTAGGGCTGTCAATCGATTAAAATATTTAATCGCAATTAATCATATAATTGTCATGAGTTAACTTGCAATTAATATCAATTAATCATAATCATAATAATTTTTTAGCAGTTTCAAATGTACCTTAAATTAATATGTTTCAAGTTTTTAATACTCTAATCCACATGGGTATGGGCAAATATGCATGTTTTATGCAAATATGTTTATTAGTAGTAAAACCATACTCAGAGCACGAAGACAGAGCATGTACCAAAGGTCACAGATGTTTTTCAAACAACTCATGTTCATGTTTCTTAAGCCTAAGCTTAAAAATTCGGTGGAGTTCACCCCGGTGAGCGAGAGGGTTGCTTCCCTGCGCCTTCGAGTCGGGGATAGGTTTCTCACTGTCATTTGTGCCTACGGGCCGAATGGCAGTGCAGAGTACCCGGCCCTCTTGGGGTCTCTGGGAGGGGTGCTAGAAAGTGCTCCGACTGGAGACTCCATCGTCCTACTGGGGGACTTCAACGCCCATGTGGGCAGTGACAGAGACACCTGGAGGGGCGTGATTGGGAGGAACGGCCCCCCTGATCTGAACCCGAGCGGTGTTCTGTTATTGGACTTCTGTGCTAACCATGGCTTGTCCATAACGAACACCATGTTAAAGCATAAGGGTGTCCATCAGTGCACTTGGCACCAGGACACCCTAGGCCGAAGGTCGATGATCGACTTTGTGGTCGTCTCATCTGACCTCCGGCCGTATGTCTTGGACACTCGGGTGAAGAGAGGGGCAGAGCTGTCAACCGATCACTACCTGGTGGTGAGTTGGATCCGATGGCGGGGGAGGAAGCTGGACAGACTCGGCAGACCCAAACGTACTGTGAGGGTCTGTTGGGAACGTTTGGCTGAACCCCCTGTCAGAGAGATCTTCAACTCCCACCTCCGGCAGAGCTTCGACCAGATCCCGAGGGAGTCTGGAGATATTGAGTCCGAGTGGACCATGTTCTCCACCTACATTGTCGACGCGGCCGCTCGGAGCTGTGGCCGTAAGGTCTCCGGTGCCTGTCGAGGCGGTAATCCCCGAACCCGGTGGTGGACACCGGAAGTAAGGAATGCCGTCAAGCTGAAGAAGGAGTCCTATCAGGCCTGGCTGGCTTGTGGGGCTCCTGAGGCAGCGGACAGGTACCGGAAGGCCAAGCGGACGGCAGCCCGGGCGGTTGTGGAGGCAAAAACTCGGGCCTGGGAGGAGTTCGGTGAGGCCATGGAGAAAGACTATCGGTTGGCCTCGAAGAGATTCTGGCAAACCGTTCGACGCCTCAGGAGGGGGAAGCAGTGCCCTACCAACACTGTCTACAGTGGAGATGGGCAGCTGCTGACCTCAACTGGGGATATTGTTGAACGGTGGAAGGAATACTTCGAGGATCTCCTCAATCCCACCGACACGTCTTCCTTTGAGGAAGCAGAGGCTGAGGGCTCGGAGGGGGACTCGTCCATCACCCGGGCTGAAGTCATCGAGGTAGTTAATAAGCTCCTCTGTGGCAAGGCGCCGGGGGTGGATGAGATTCGCCCTGAGTACCTTAAGTCTCTGGATGTTGTGGGGCTGTCTTGGCTGACGCGCCTCTGCAGCATCGCGTGGCGGTTGGGGACAGTGCCTATGGACTGGCAGACCAGGGTGGTGGTCCCTCTTTTCAAGAAGGGGGACCGGAGAGTGTGTTCCAACTACAGGGGGATCACACTCCTCAGCCTCCCTGGGAAAGTCTATGCCAGGGTACTGGAGAGGAGAATTCGGCCGATAGTGGAACCTCGGATTCAGGAGGAGCAGTGTGGTTTTCGTCCCGGTCGTGGAACGCTGGACCAGCTCTATATCCTTCACAGGGTGCTGGAGGGTTCATGGGAGTTTGCCCAACCGGTCCACATGTGCTTTGTGGATTTGGAGAAGGCATTTGACTGTGTTCCCCGTGGCACCCTGTGGGGGGTGCTCTGGGAGTATGGGGTCCGGGGCCCCTTGCTTAGGGCAGTACGGTCCCTTTACAACCAGAGCAGGAGCTTGGTTCGCATTGCCGGCAGTAGGTCAAATTTGTTCCCGGTGCATGTTGGTCTCCGGCAGGGCTGCCCTTTGTCACCGGTTCTGTTCATAATTTTTATGGACAGAATTTCTAGACGCAGCCAAGGGCCGGAGAGTGTCCGGTTTGGGGACCACGCGATTTCATCGCTGCTCTTTGCAGATGATGTTGTCGTGTTGGCAACCTCAGACCGGGACCTTCAACATGCATTGGGACGGTTTGCAGCCGAGTGTGAAGCGGCGGGGATGAGAATCAGCACCTCCAAGTCCGAGGCCATGGTTCTCAGTCGGAAAAGGGTAGCTTGCTCACTTCAGGTTGGTGGAGAGTTCTTGCCTCAAGTGGAGGAGTTTAAGTATCTTGGGGTCTTGTTCACGAGTGAGGGAAGGATGGAACGGGAGATTGACAGACGGATCGGTGCATCATCTGCAGTAATGCGGGCGATGTACCGGTCTGTTGTGGTGAAGAAGGAGCTGAGCCGTAAGGCAAAGCTCTCGATTTACCGGTCAATCTACGTTCCTACTCTCACCTATGGTCATGAGCTGTGGGTCATGACCGAAAGGACAAGATCCCGGATACAGGCGGCTGAAATGAGCTTTCTCCGCAGGGTGGCTGGGCGCTCCCTTAGAGATAGGGTGAGAAGCTCGGTCACTCGGGAGGAGCTCAGAGTAGAGCCGTTGCTCCTTCACATCGAGAGGAGCCAGCTGAGGTGGCTCGGGCATCTATTTCGGATGCCCCCTGGACGCCTTCCCAGGGAGGTGTTCCAGGCACATCCCACCGGGAGGAGGCCCCGGGGAAGACCCAGGACACGCTGGAGGGATTATGTCTCCAGGCTGGCCTGGGAACGCCTCGGGGTGCCCCCGGAGGAGCTGGAGGAAGTGGCCAGAGAGAAGGAAGTCTGGGCGTCTCTGCTTAGACTGTTGCCCCCGCGACCCGGCCCCGGATAAGCGGAAGATGATGGATGGATGGATGGATAATAATTTTTTAGCAGTTTCAAATGTACCTTAAATTAATATGTTTCAAGTTTTTAATACTCTAATCCACATGGGTATGGGCAAATATGCATGTTTTATGCAAATATGTTTATTAGTAGTAAAACCATACTCAGAGCACGAAGACAGAGCATGTACCAAAGGTCACAGATGTTTTTCAAACAACTCATGTTCATGTTTCTTAAGCCTAAGCTTAAAAATTCAGCGGTAATTTCTCTAATTTTAAGAATATAAATAAAGTATTTTTACACTGGCAGTTTACTTCAGAACAGGGCACAGTTTGTATGAAAAATTGGTATTGTGAAAGCTGTCATGCAGACATGGGAGCGCACCAGTACCACACCATACCTGGAGGAGGTTGTAACGAGTAGGAATATAGTGTGGCCCTTTTAAGAGCTCCGCGCTATCTATTGAACTGCCGGTATTTTGTGTGTGCATGCATGTGTCTGGATTATTTTCTGTTGCTCACATTTATTTATTTTGTTTTATTTAGTATTTAGTAAGTAGTTTGTGACGCACTCGTTAGAATTTCGCGGGTATTGAAATACGAGCTGTTTAATGTCAATCGTCTCCTTGTTTGCATTAACTCCAGTTAAGTGAGCTATCCCTATTATTTTCATCTGGACACAAAGCGTTACAGTCTATCTATCTATGATTACAAGGTGCTCTGAGTTTAGTTGCACTCAAACTGTGCCGCAATTCATGTGAACAGTGTTAGAAACCTGGACTCGGGAGTGCTCTTGTTCAGAAAAGTAACCTGCGTATTCGTTTTAGCCGACTGTAATGTATTTAGTTCAATAAAACACGTGTTCTGTAAGTGGTGATGGTGTTAACGATTTACCTCAGATATGAGCAAGAGTGAGCTTGCAGTGTATTTGTGCATCGCGCTTGGATTGCAGAGAATGTGTTCAGTGTAAAAATGCACTTTTCTTTCGACCTGGAGTCTAATAAAAGTTTAACAGAAAATATGGTAGCTTATGTAGGCTATAACGGCACTTATTTTTAGAGTAGTAATGTTAATGTTAACCCTATTCTTTTCCTATTAATGTTTGCTGCTGCATCCTGTACATCTATGGCTTATCTCAATTTCTCCAATTATGGGCTAGGCCACGGATCAAACAGAAAATGCATGCTGCGTTAATATTTTATAATTAATAATTCTCTTAGCCAACTCTTTTATTGTATGTTTGTGTGTGTGTGTGTGTGTGTATCTCATCTTAACAAGTTTATAAGGCCACAAAGAGCAAGCAATTTTTTTGCATATGAGTGGTTTCAGTTGTTTCTTTAAAAAAAAATTACATTTTGAATACATTTAAAATAAATAATTAATGCTAACTTAGACACGCATGAATATACATTACTAAAATCAAAAGTTTTATCTGTTATTTAATAGACCTCAGCTAACATGAACTAACAATGAAGAGTTGTATGTTTTACTAACTTTTAACAATAACTAATAAATACTGTAAAACATTTATTGCTCATTGTTAGATGTTACTTAATGCATTAACTAATGTTAACTAATTATATTATTGTAAATTGTTCCTGATTTAATTTCTTTATTTCAACCAGACAGCACTAATCTGCCAATTTACATGTACAACATTTATTGAAAAATAAAATAAAATATATTCCTCCCCCTTAATAGTTGTATTATTGTGAATAAAGTATATATAATTTAGAGCTGAATATTGTTTAGTGCTCTAAATTACTTTTATTTTATTAATTTAAAATTGTATTAATTAATTTAATGCCCTTGCATGACAATAGAGTTTGAGATATCCAATATCCATTTACAATTTAGCATTGGCTACGTTTACATACAACCAAATAATCCATTAGTAATTGGCTCAATCGGACTGAAAAGCCTTCATGTAAACACCTTAATCAATCCAAATTAAATTTTGATCAGATTGAAAGGGGTGGTTTATTCTACTTTTCTAATCTGATCGAAAGAATGATGAGCCTAAATTAGCTTTCAAAATATTGCATGATGCAATGCTAAACCTTTTCCCTATTGGAGAACCTTGATGTAAAGGTTAATAAATTTCAACAGAACGGCACATACCAAAAGACCACTTCTCATTCAGCCTCCTCTCAGCAAGGCTGTGTACCAGCTGAATCTCGTAGTCTTGATCTCGACTTCCCTTAGATGCCTGAAGGACCCTCACGCCTGTGGACAGTTTGATGTAATCCTCGTAGTAATAGCCCCACGCAGCCAGAGAGATCTGAAGCTGGCTGTCAAACTGGGCTAGATCATCCAGGGTAGTGCAGCCCAGGGTCTTCAGACTGCCAAAATATAAAGAAGGGGGGCAATTATTCATAAGATACGATGCATGGGTGAATGGATGTTTGCAGAACTTCAGAAGTTCCTGACATTTATCAAACATGTCAGAGATGGCTATATTAGGGCTTTATTGTTATTTATTTTCTATATTTTCTATCTACTGGACAATTTAACAGAAACATCTGTCTGAAAGGGTGTCTTGTATCAAAAAACATAAAACCACAGTAGGCCAACTGACTACAAAAATAAAACGCGCACCTCGACTATTCGCCTGGACTTTTGTGTGCCCAGAATGAAGCACGGGGGTGGATCAGTGATAGTTTGGGCTGCAATTGTAATATTATTATTGGCATACTTCTTTCTTGAAAGGCAAAGGAATCCACACCTCTAAACATTTGTTGAGTTACAGCACCTGCTGTGACTGTAGTGTCAGAGTGTTATTTTTATTATTAACTCAAGGATAGAGTATTGTAATGCTCTACTGGGTGGTTGCCCTGCTCGCTTAAAAAACAAACTCCAACTAGTCTAAAATGCAGCAGCTAGCATTGTTCGGGAAGCAGACACACTCTGTCAGTTTAAATCTAGACTAAAAACGCATCTCTTTACTATGGCATACACACATAGAACATTTTTAACTTGCATTATTCAAATCAATTGATTGATTGTTAGTAGGGATGCACCGAAATAAAAATTCTTGGCCGAAAGCGAAAAAGAGGAAACCAAGGCCGAAAACCAAAACACCGAAAGAAATTATGGCAATTATTAGTAATTGTTACCAATAGTAACCATTGCATTTATTGCTATGACTGTGTAAATGTACTAAAAATCAAGGCATTGCAATTGCATAAATTAATAATAAAGTTTCAAATAATAAATCAATTACAAATTATGTATACATTTATTTAGCACATTGCAACAATGCACAGTATAAAATCAAATTCAAACTAAAATGTTTAACTTGACCTCACTCATGTGTAGCCTAAATTAAATAATATACAAGCCTACTAGCCTGCAGAAAGGTACAGACATTTAATAAAGTAATCAAATGTAAAATAACTGCATATTTAACTGTTTAAATTAAAGATTAATACTTATTAAACTTACAAAACCTATTCAATCAAGAGTAGTGAGTGATTTCCTTATCTTTTGTTTGACATGAAACAGAGTAAAGGCTACTGCCCCTTTAAGACCTAATCAACAGATGTGTGTCGTCTCTCTCGACTGTATAAAGTTCACTAAAGGCATATTCAGACTATGTCTGCTTGGATACTCATCAAGATGGACATGTTGACATACTTGAAAGAGAACTCAATATGTCTGCGAGCTCATTCTCGTCTTCTGGCTCTACGTCCGGGTGATGACGGAGAACATGACTGGTCATATTCGGACATACGGCAGCACTCGCATGCATTGAACAAAGTTTACAAAGAGAGACCGTTTTGCCCGTTTTTGTTTTATTATCGCTGGAGCCAATAACGTTACATGTATCCATCAACAGAAACATAAACAAAGCATTATTTTCAAGTTACAACCCATTATAGACGCGTCATCAGATGTGAGATGAACCACATACGACCACACCGCAGATATTTTGCTTTAGACAAGGGATGCGTCTCAATCAGATCCCTAGTTCAGTAGTCAGGGCACTGATCAGGACATAAGTCAATGGGCTGACTCCCTTATCAGTGCCCTGACTGAACTAGGGATCTGATTGAGATGCACTCAAGCACATGCAGGTCGCAGTTTCTGTTCGCGTCATCACAACATTTCGGCCGTATTGTTTTGGTGATAAAAGTGTTTCGTTTTTTTTGGTTGAAACTTTTTTTAGTGGCAGAAACGGGCTTCTACATGGGGCACCCCCAACAGAAGGTATAAGAGTTTATGTTGAATTAACTGCCAGATACAATTTATTGTGTAACCAAAATACTAGTAATAAATAGGGGGACAAACATTCTGCATAAAACAGTTTTAATTATAAACAAGCACAAAATACACCTAATAAAAATCTGATGTATAGATTACTGAATATCAATATTGTCTGTATGAACTCACGTGTGATAGTAGTGCTCCAGGCTCTGGGAACAAAGCCACTCCTGGAAGGCAAAGTCTCTGAGCAGCTGCAAGTGGGCCTCAGTGATCTCCCTCCAGAGATGCTTTTCTTTTAATACTTCCTCCAGTCGAGACAGCACACATAAACTCAGCTCCTCCAGAGTCTGAACATCTGTAAACACAGGAATATACACGTTCATAAATAGAAGCAAGATTTGACCAGGGGAACAGCGAAAGTGCTCCAAAATGTTGCTCAGTGTCATATACAGTCATGGGGAAAAGAAAGGACACACGTTAGATTTTTATGGTCTTATGTATCAATCAGAACATAATAAAAATCATCTGGCTGTTAGCAGGTCTTAAAATTAGATAAATTAGATAAATACAACCTCAGATGAAGAACCAAAAATTACATATTACACCGTGTCATTATTTATTTAAAGGTGCACTATGCAACTTTCCGTCCACTGGAGGGCGCCTATTCAAAACAAATGCGTAGTTTGATGACTCAAAGTGTGAGGGCAGCATCTTGGGAGATGTGTTCTTAACATCACAGCCGGTGGAAAATAGGAATACCACGAATACCAGGACTTTTATTATCACGGGACGGGACACAGTCGCCGGGCGCCTGCACTGATCCGCTCTTCCGGTTATGATTTTGAAGTAATGCAGCTCTGTTTATCACATTAGATACATTTAAGTGTGTTTAAAATGATGTTATGATGTTACTCCGTGCGTTCACTTGTTCACACTGCTAAGAGTAAAGTGTTCCTGCCAAATAAAAGCCAAAATCGAGGGTAGCGCAGATATGACGCAATTGACAGGCGACTCCCTCAAACGCAATGCTGAAACATCCCTGTCCTTAGTTAAAATAGCAATTTTCTCACAATTTACAAATAGTTGGAAACATCTGGGATATTGTAGGTACTCAACTGAACAAAATATATAACACTGGCCTAGTGGTTTTTTGATATTTTACTGCAAAAATACTACATATAGTGCACCTTTAAAAATGAATCCAAAATGGAAAAGCCATGGGTGACAAACTAAGTACCCCCTATGATTAAATTGCTTGATTGAAGTCTGGACTTTGACTCAGCCAGTTCAACACATTGATTTATTTTCTTTTTCAGGAATTCTGTTGTAGATTTGCTGTTGTGCTTGGGATAATTGTTTGCCTGGCTTCTAATGCACAAGCATAATAAACAAGCATTATTCAAATGACTCTGTATGCAAATTGTTGGTCCTTCAAACAATCAGACCACTAGGGGCATGATCAATGGGCAACAACCTATTGCTTCTCTATCCATCGTGTTAAACTCCCCAATTGCGCACCAGGTGGATAAGCCTGTCTGTGATTGGTTCTCTCAAAAGTGTAGGAGCAGTAGAAATGAATGTAAAGGTTTCCAGACTGAGTTGCAGGGCAAAATAAAATCGCCGGCATATCAGGCTGGGTTTACCCAGTCTAGATCATTGTCCTTGTCATGAATTAGACCTATGTGGCCTTTGATCACCACCAGAGGGGTCCCTCACAGACTATTAGCTTTTGTCTCTGACTTCGGCTGTGTCCGAAAACCTAGGCAGCTTATTCATTGCTTCGCTGCCTTATCAGGCATTGGCTTGTAAGGCAGCGTTTTGTGCATGAAGGCACTTCAAAAACTGATTTCAGGACAGACTTCTAAGCCAGTGTAACACTTTAAAGGAGTACTTCAGTGCTGGGAAGATGAATCTGTATTTAAACTGGGTCATAAATGTAGTAGAAATGTGAAACTTATTTTTAATTTGATGCTTTCTAGACTGAGAAAAAACTGAAAATGTATTTTTGTCTCATGAGGATGAAAGACAACAATTCCCAGAATGCTTCGCTGCCCTACGAGGCCACTCGCAAAGTCACCTACTAGATTACTGAATCACTTTCCCACCGCGACCGCGTTCATTTTCATAAAATCTGGGTCAGTCAATACATTGACAGGGACAATCATTCGAATATACTCCAGGGTTTCTAGTGATACAAAGCCATATGCTAATCGCTGAAGTAACCCTTTAATGATCTACAGCAAAATAGAGAGAGCTTTGGTGAGAACTAAACACATATTTAATTACTACAGTAGTAATTTCTCGCTAGAAATGACATCAGAAGTGGAAAATATTAGTTAAAAACTTACATTTACACACAAACGGACAAGCAAACGCAAATTTCGTTTTTTCCAGAAGATTTTCCAGGTTTCGGATGCTGCCTTCCTATGTAAAAATCTATGTAAAATACGGGACAAATCGCATCCTATATTGATTTGATACGGGAAGCAAATTTGTCCTGTATTTTACATAGGTCCACACATAGTTCAATAAACATATAAGGATTTTGACGTGTTGAGAATACTGATGGCAAATATAAAGAAATCAATTTCTCAATAAGTAGTAGAGAAGCTCATTTGCACGTGATTGAGTTTTAGCAGCTTTTTTGCCATAGCGGCGGAGTCTCGAGAACATGCGCTGTAAAGCAAAAACGTGTCTTCACAATAGTTTTGTCAAAAGTACAGACCGCGATACCAAAACGGTACTGAAATGTTAAAAATGTGCTGCTTTGAGCGCTGTTGAGCTGTAATCATAAACACCTCTGGTCATTGTGCTCTCACGCTCATTGGATGTGCCTGTGATTGGCTACAATGATTAACGCACAACAGTTTGAAAGAGAGTTTAAAAGAACACGGAAGTGTTTGGAAGTGCTTTGAAAGTGGGAGCAGGAGCATTTGAAAGCACAAGCAGGTATCAACAAGCGGACCGGTAGGCTGATACAGGGAACTACACTAACCTTTTCCACTGGTGGCACTTGCGCTACTAACTTTTTCAGTTACTGGCACAAAACATGATTTGGTCGCACAAATTATTTAAAGTAAGCCACTCTGGATCATAATGAACAATACTGTCATTGTGAAGCTTTAGTGCGTTTACATGGAGCACTGTAATCGGTTTAAAAGTCCAATCCAAATGAAAATGCTCCATAACACCTCAATCTGAATAAAAAAGGCCCAAACCGAATGAAATTATAATCGGTTTGAGAGGGGTGGGATAAACCTTTTCATGAAAAATGTAACCACGTAAACGACCTGACCGGATTACTTTTGAGTGTGCGTCCTTATATGACGTAAAGCGCGCCTTCACCACTGACCACGCGCCGCGTTTAAACGCAGGGTATAATGTTGAGAGGAAAGTAAATTTTTCTTAGAGGTGTTAAAACATGTTAAAATTCTCAACTTTACAGCAGAAAAAAACATGTTTACAGCCTGGTACAAATTGTGGTTTTGGCATATACGGCTAATTTTGACCTTCATGACAAATGTGAGGGGGGGTGGTGGACAGCCATTTATCCGCCGTCGATGGTCATTGCGTCACCTAAACTCCGCCCACAACCCACCTATTTGTCCATTTTTTGTTATCTGGGAGTGACTCGTGGTGACTCGCTCGCAAGATGGCAACGCCCAGCTCGCCGCTACTTTAAGCTTGAGAACGGCTCATCAGAATCCTATGGGTGACGTCACGGACACTACGTCCATATTTTTTTACAGTCAATGATTCAAACGCTCTGTGTGTATATCTGTGCAAGCATTCTGTGAAAAGCGTCATTAATGTATTTTTACAACATGTTTGTGAAGCGCTGATCGTAGTAGCCAATCACAGACATATTTGATGAGCGTGTGAGCACAATGGCCAGTCAGAGGTGTTTACGATTCCACTCAACAGTGCTCAAAGCATCACATTTTTTAAATTTCAGTACAGATTTGGTATCGCAGTCGGTACTTTTGACAACACTACTTCACAATTATGTTCCTTTTTAGAAAAAAGGTATCTGTGAGGATTTACAGTCAAGATTTAGACCCTATCATAGTACTGAGACTGCTCGCATCAGAGTTACAAATGATTTACTCTTACCATCTGATCGTCTAATCGAGGTGGCAGTGGCTCAGCGGTTCATGTAGACTGTCTACAAACCAGAAGGTGGGTGGTTCAATCCCCAGTTCCACCTAACTGTGTGTCGAGGTGTCCATGAGCAAGACACCATACCCCAGCTGCTCCCGATGATCTGGATGGTGTCTTGCGTGGCTGATATTACCATCGGTGAATGAATGGGTGAATGTGAGGCAATATGTAAAGCGCAACAAACTCCAGCTGGTCTAAAACACAGCAGCTCAAGTTCTTACTAGATCCAGGAAGTATGATCATATTAGCCCAGTTCTGTCAACACTGCACTGGCTCCCTATTAAACATTGTTCACACTTTAAAATCTTACTTATTACTTTCAAAGCACTAAATGGTTTAGCTCCCCAGTATGTAAGCAAGCTGTTAACACATTATACTCCATCACATCTATTGCGGTCTTAAAACTCTGGCCAGTTGATAATACCAAGAATTCCTGTCTTCCTAGCATTGTTCAGGAAGCACACACACTATGTCAGTTTCAATCTAGACTAAAAAGCATCTCTTTACTATGGCATACATAGAACATTTTTAACTTGCATTATTCAAATCAATTGACTAATTCTTAGGCTGCATTAACTAGGTCAGCCGGAAACGGGAACACTTCCCATAACACCTGATGTACTCGTTAAATCATAAAAAGAATAGCATCTACGCTAATGTTAGTCTCTCTGTTTATACCAAGGTTTACTGCAGTTGGCCGGATCCAGGCCGTGTCCGGATTGGATAGTGGATCTGTGCCCAGACATGACCAGCGCATCCTGGAATGTCTGCTGAGACCCTGTCATTTGGTGTCTCCTCTGAATTTGCCTCACCGGCACATCATCCTCAATAAACCCGTCTTCGGCACGATGACTCCGATCTTTCAATATTAATATGCTACGAAGCCCATCCCTCCGAAAAAGGCAATGGTCTTAGATTGGTTAGATGGTGAAATGTAACTTCCTGTATTTTTGTGTGCCAAGCACAGGTTTTTCGGAAACGCCACGCCCCTTACCATTAAAGGGCAGAAGTCACATCTGCAGTGACTAGCAAGGGTTTATGATGTCACCAATCCGGGAAGAAGCTTATTGAAGTCCAAACTGGCGGTTTTTGTAGGCAATAAACTGCCGTAACTTTAAAAGACAATATCTCTGTTTGCATTGAACTTTCAGCAATCTAACTTTGCAGATACTGTTTATGTTCAAGGAGCAACATTACACACTAATTAAAGGTACAACAGTGAAAACGCATGCAACCACCCCTTTAATAAACCCGTCTCCTGATACCCAGAAATTAAAAATATTCAGATGTAATATGATGTCTGAGCCTGTAAGGTTGCCAGAATAATAATCATACGCTGTTTGTTAAAGGGATACTCCACCGCTTTTCATGTTATGTTATTCCCTTAACTAAGACAAGTTGATACATACCTCTCTCATCTCAGTGCGTGCACTTAATCGCTCTGACGCACGGTGACATTTTGATAGCACTTAGCTTAGCCCACTTAGCCCAGTTCATTCATTAGGTACCAAACAGAGGTCAAGTTAGAAGCGACCAAACACCGCAATGTTTCCCCTATTTAAATACAGTTACACGAATAGTTGAACGACCAAGTATGGTGACACAAAATAAAACGTGGCGCTTTTCTAAGTGGGTTAAAATGAGAGGGGTATGTATCAACTCCTCTTAGTTAAGGGAATAACATAGTTTAATATGAAAAAGCGGTGGAGTACCCCTTTAATAGGCCAGAGGAGAACTGGCAAACCAAATGAACCTGGTTTCTCCCAAGGTTTATTTTTCTCCAATGTGCCCTGATGGAGTTTTGGTTCCTTGCCACTGTCGCCTTTGGCTTGGCTTGCTCAGTTGGGGACACTAAAATTTAGATCTAGGTTTATCAACTAAATATCCAAATAAAATAAATGTATTAGGTCCTTATTAATTAAAACTATAATACTACTGATCTGCCAACATTGCCACAATATGATAAATTAAAATAAGCTGATAACATCCACTGTTTTATCCAGAACAAATACTTTTTTTTGCAATATTGTCCTGTTTAACACGGTGAAGCTGCTTTGAAACAATCGTCATTGTAAAAGCACTATATAAATAAAGTTAACTTGACTTAACTTAAAGCTCACGTCCACAGTTTGACAAAACGCAAGAGGATCTCCAGATATAGGGCTAAATATAAAAAAAGGTATCAGTTGGTCTGTCCAGTTACTCATAATGAACCTCAGGCTAACTGCACATTTGCAGAAGCATTTTGTGAGTTGAATATTGTGTAGCATATCATATCGTGAGATCTACCTACAGCCCTAATGAACATGCATTGTAGTTTACGAGTTAAGCTGTAAATTCCTCCATCAAAGTCAGCTGCCTCTATACTCATCTTCTGATACGTGCAGTACAGTCAGGTAAAAATCGCTGCGCGGCATAAATGATAAATCTATTAGGCAGTCTATTAGTGAAAGCGCTTTTCTTCTGCCCCTTTTCACACCATTCTTTGTAACCCTAGTTGTGCGTGAAAATCCCAGTAACTGAGTAGATTGTGAAATACTCAGACCGGCCCGTCTGGCACTAACAACCTAGCCTGGTCTTACCAGACTCTCGTACATTTAATTTGTAGAGAGTCTGGCCACTCTCCATTGACAAGCGTTTATGAGGGCAGGAACTCGCCCCCTGAAGTTTAAAACTATTGGATCTGCTCAGAGCCACTCTGGATCTGCCGTAACCAATTGCTAACATTTGTCGTGACTCGTGACGTAATCTGCCTTCGACTGTTCCACACATGGAAATCCGTCAAAATAAATGTGCAGGCCACCTTAGCAGTGATAAAACCTAAAACTCGTGCATTCGCATTGTGAATTATTCACGGTGGATGGGAGATTTTTATGATCGGGAACGAGCTCCTCACCTGATCCGAAACATGATTGTATGCTGTAAATAAAATGTCATGTGCTTGGTATGATAATAAATGCTGCTATAAATAACGGACCAATTCAAATGTTCACGTGCATTTATTTTTATCTGTTTGAGCGGTGATGAAATATATTGCTCTTGTAAATACTTGCCAGCATTTTAAAGAAATACAAGTCTAGAAATGCATTCAAATAACAGCAAAGCACAACCGTACGGTGCTCTGCAGTGGTCAAAAAAGGATTATAAACAGTGAAATTTGAAGTGATGTATTCTTGAAAACTCAGAGATGTGGATTCGGACAGCAATTACATTACCGCACGACCTTGTGTTGTCAAAAGGAGTAGGTAAATTCTACACGGGTGATGGGAAACGGACGGCCATAAAATAACTGACTAGTCCTTGTAAATGATGACAATACTTTCCGACCCCATGAGATACAATTTAGGATTTTTATCCTATCTTACAAAATCTCATCTTATCTGTAGTTAGGAAAACAGCTCAATCGAGTTTGGTAATCATCAAATCTCAGGTCTGTTACCAAGCCAACAACTTGCAAACTGCTTCTGAGGAAAACCTAAAATCAAAAACAGGGTTGCCAACTCTCACGCATCTGGCGTGATTCTCACGCTTTCAGGCTCTGTCTCACGCTCTCACTCCGCCCAACTCAATCTCACGCCAAATTGCCAAACCTGCTTTTGATATTAAACAAAGCTATAAGCTTTAATTTTTTTAAATGTGTTTTAATGAAATTCAAACAATAAATAGCGTTTTGGCGCTAATGTGGCATAATGTTAAAGCCAGAGGCGTTGAAAAGCGGAGTTGCATGCTCTCGTCTCCCTGCGGTGCGCGCTGGTCACGTGGCCCATGAGCGCTGGTCACGTGGCCCATGAGCGCTGGTCACGTGGCCCATGAGCGCTCATAGCGCTGTGCCAATGAATTTAAATGGCTTAAGCGGATACACAACAGTTTCACCATATAGATGTTTGCTGCAAGTTTTGGTAAACAGTACAGCGTAGTGTTTATTGATTATTAAGTCAGCCATGTTTACAGGATCGTTTTATTATGGAAAGTGATAGATGCGCAACATTGTTAACATTAATGTTATTCTTGTATTTAGCCCTCAGGTAATCCTTACTAATAGGTCACACTCATACTCATTAAATTATATTTATTGAATATTTTGAGGAGATCTTTTGGTACTAAATACTATTTGTGCAACAATTATTTTCAATAAATGACCACTTAAAATATTTTTCTTCTAATATTTGTATTTCTTCTAAAATTTATATTACAATTAGTGTAGTAATTAATATTAAAATGGAGAATTCCAATTCAAAGAGGCAAATTAGAGTCATTTTGTGGCTAAAAAATATTAATGTTTATTTGTAATGCCATTAGGTGCCTTATGGCTCTTTAATAAATATACATGTATCTAATCTAGTTGCTCAAAAATATATTGCAGTCTTTGCATTCTAATAAATATTTAGATATGATGATCAAACACTAGATTTCTTTAAATGTGAAATTTCAAAACTTAAATAACTTGCATCCTAATCTTTTTAATGAATAATGATACTTATATAAGCAGTCACAAGTGAATATTAAGGAATGGCACATATAATTTGACCCAAGAAATCTTTAAACTAGTGCCAAAACAAACATATTATTATGTACAGTATATATACTAGATATAAACTGATACTGAATCAAGATCAAAAGCATTACCCCCCCCCCCCCCCCCCCCCCCCCCCCGGCCCCCAAAAAATCTCACTCCAACCTGAACTTAAAAGTTGGCAACCCTGCAAAAAGGAGAAACAAGTTATTTCCAGTGCGGAAGAAATGTATATTTTGATAAGCTCCGTTGAAAAGTTAAAGCCTGTTTTATAAATCACCTTAAAAATAAATTAAAGAAAAGAAAAAAAGAAAACGTTCGATATTCGCAAATGTAGGGACTGTCTCCAAAGTTGCATATGACACTGGTAAGTTATAAACATTTCTTACTTTAATAGCATTTGAACAGAATGACGGCACACCGTTTACACCGTCCGTTCAAACGCTATTAAAGTAAGAAATGTGTAGTATATGTTACTAATGTCGTATATAACTTTAGAGACGGTCCTTAAATTTGTGAATACCAACGTCAAGCAACGTTTTGCCACAGTGGACTGGTAGGCTAATGCTCCGTGACGGCTCGTTGGGCTCGGTAATGTTGGTCGCAATTTGTCAACTATCTGCAAAATCAGGTGTCTTGGGAGTCTGTATAATATTTACAAGCATTTTATCATCAAAGCACAGAGCTAGCTGGGTCTTCCAAAAGTATCTCCACCATCAAAATGTCGCTACTCTTCATATTATATCATATGTTATTTACATCATACATTATACATTACATTATATGTACAGTACCGTATTTTCCGGACTATAAGTCGCTCCGGAGTATAAGTCGCATCAGTCAAAAAATGCGTAATGAAGAGGAAAAAAACATATATAAGTCGCACTGGACTATAAGTCGCATTAGGGCAGAAGCAGAGCGGGAGCCGCGCGCGCATGCATGCACCCGCTCGCGTGCACTCGCTCGCACCCGCTCACTGTGCATAACCAAGCAGAAGAAAGAAACTTTGAAGTGAGTGAGAAACTTCTAAGGGACTGGCGAAAAGCAGACGTTACTTTACCGGTAATAAAGAAAACAAAGAAAGCTAATTGCGTACTGTAAGCAAGATGGCCAGAGCTGAAAAACGAGTCCACAGACGCTTGAACTCTCTGCCGGAAGAGGCTCAGCCGCGCGAGACGAACGCTGTGTGAATCGTTCTTGGCTGCATATTCGACTACATGCAGTCTGTAATTTGCAGAATAATATTTTCTTTATTGGGGCATTTTGTTTGTGTTCAGTCTTTCTAAGTTGTTGTCTTTAAGTTTTTTTTAGTTTTCAGTCATTTTTTTCAGGGGAGACTACAGGAGCAGCATAGAGCGCCCTCTCGCGGCTATATGTTTTTTCTTGTCAGTCAGTATAAATGAAATTTGAAATGAAATGAAATCAGTCCTGCACACTGTGCGATTTTTCAAAATCCTTTGCGAATGTCCCTTGTCAGACTGTATGAACATGATCCCCGATGTAAGCCATGTCACACAGTAAGATCTCAGTTGTCATTTATGTCAGACTGCACGATAGTTAAGGCGCGCTAAAGACGGACACCTGCAAGAAAACTCACCCGGAGATTTATATCATCAATGAATGACGCGTTGGGTGACAGTGAGCTGCATTACACGCGGGACTGAAATGCTGGCTACAAATAAATCTCTAGCTGTCGTTTTGGTCATAGTTTGTCAGTCTTGAAAAACCAAGATATTTGACTGTCGTCGTAGGAGAAGTGACACTGCAGGATTCTGTGCCAAATCTTCTGACACTGCCAGAATTTCGTCTGAGGTAAAATTTGATCGCAGCGCTCATTAATCGGCTGCCGGTGAACATGTCAAACTAACGACCAAAGACGTCAGATTTTAGCCTAGGATCTGAGGAATCTTTTAGGATTTGCTAAATTTGTCTCAGACGACCAAATCTTGGGCAAAATCGCACAGTGTGCACCCGGCTTTAGTCGCACCTGACTATAAGTTGCAGGACCAGCCAAACCATGAAAAAAAGTAGGACTTATAGTCCGGAAAATACGGTATATGTATACATTATAATGTATAATAAAATGTAACGCTCTCTCGAAAAAGGATTTGTGTATGTGATTTTTACCGCTGGATATCTAAAAGGTTTGATGTAAGGACACCAGTGGGGTTGTCCTAAAGTTAAGACATCTTTTAGGATTTTTTGTCGGGTTAAGATGTTTCTGAATACCCGTTTCCTATCCATAGTTAAGATAGGATTTTGCTTTTAAGAAATGTCATTCTGTAATAGCCTTTGTCTTAAATTCGGTCCTAACTGAAATTGGCATGGTTACCAAACAGATAAGATAGGATTCTAAAGTTAAGATCTTTCTGTAATACGCCCCCAGGAGATTGTCTTGACCAGGACCAGACCCCTACATGCATTGAAGCAACTGCCATGTGATTGGTTGATTAGATATTTGCATTAATGAGAAATTTAACAGGTGTTCCTAATAATCCTTTAGGTGAGTGTATTATAGGCATTATATACATACCAGTATGCATTGCTTTGAAACAACGTGTATAGAGGGAATGCATCGACGTCACTTTCCCACCGGAACATGCCCCCTCAGCCGGGGCTGGGTGGCAGAAGAGCTGCTGTGTGACCGCAGTTAATAGAGGAAAACGCGAGTTGAGCAAACGGTTTAAAATCATTTTAAATAAAGTTTGGGCTCGATATAGTGGTCCTTACAACTTACCACAGATTCAGTGATCCATGGATAATGACATGGAGCCAGGAATCGTCTTTTCCTGACATTTTTATGAGCCTGATTTTAACATGATTATTTAAATCTGATCAGTCATTTTTCGAGTGAATCCCGGATGTATATGTGGATGGGTCAGTGTATTGAAGCATGTATGTGGCCACTTGTCACAAATGGAAAACAAAAGTTATATTTAAATTCTGAATATATTATAGACTGTTAATAAAACATTTAAAAGAATTATATTGCCCAGGCAGCTCACAAAGAGTGCTCACTTTATACACTAAAAGCGGTCACTCGTTCAATAAACGCAATCTCACAGATTTCCACAGTGAAGCTGGTGTACAATGAATCTCTTATTTTCTCATTGTCTGCATTTATAGAGACGCGCTTGTTAACTGGGATTACATATCCTAGACACGCAGTTATGCATAGCGTTTCCTTCCTAAAGCAGAAGCAGCAGCAGGTTGGCTGTGGTTTGAGTGAGAAAATTACAAGCTATTATCAAATCCGTCTCAAGCTCGGAAAGGCGATTTCCATTGGGTCCGTGGATAAGTCTCTCCCTACCCCCCTCTGGCACCGGGCCTGGTTTTGTGTGTTTTCGCTGCATTCACACTGTAAACCAATGCTACATCTCAGTCTTTTTGCCACTCAGTAGGGCGTAATCGCACTCGCTCCAGCTGACGATGGCATCATGCATTCCCTCTATTGTAAAACTAGACATAACTTGAAATATGACCTGGGGTCTGTTCTTCATACATCACTTAATACATCTGAGATGATTTGACAGATCCCAGATCTTCTAATCGTGATAATTGATCTCTGGTTAATTTGGTTCTTCAAATGAATTTGCGGACTGCATTAAAATATCTGGATTAATTTATCTAAGATTACTGCGCGTTCTTGTATTCACTGAAGATGGTAGATGCATCGATACTCGAAACCACAATCAGCAATACAGCGATTGGCTGGCATGAAGCAATGTGAAGCAATGAAGCAATGTAATGATATCATATAATTTAAGATAAACTGTATGATATTTTCCCCCATCTAGTGGTGAAGGGGTATACAGTATGACCATCCAGTTTCTGTTCCTCTCAATTCCAATTTCGTTTTAACACCTACGGTGGCCGATTTAGTCCAAGATTAACATGGCAACCCCCCTCTTCACATTCGACATGGTGCCATCGAGTGTTAAAACGCAAAAGGCGAAGCTTGAATTTACGGGTATGTCCCTCTTTGGCTAATATACTTTCAAGATGGAGGGGCAACATGGCGACTGGCATTCGAACCCCTCACCCATATGTATTTTCAGTGGCATTTTATAAACTTACGAGAATACTTTATTACTTGAAAGAAGTAAATATTCATTAATGAGCACATATATTTTTTTAAAGAACTAAGTGTTTTTAGCTCAGAATAAACTAAAAAAGTTACACAGTGTAGCTTTAAAAAGCCACCTGACAAAAAAAAAAAAAAAAAAAGGAAAAACATGAATTTCTGGACCTGTAAAGGAAACAGCTAAATGACCAAACCAACATAAAAAGTTATAATAGATAAATAATTTTTTTTTTTTTTTTTTTAATGATTCCCAATTATTTATATATGATTTTATAGTATTTGTACACTCTTTACACTTTTATTTCATTGTTGTAATTAGCAATTCATTTAATTTTTAATTCAGTTTAAAACAGAGAGGTTTCATGACATCTTTAATTAAAGTTGCGCTCCATCACTCCTAATATCTGTCACACAAATAAATGCACAGCTCAGAGTAACGTTACAGCATGTGCGTAAAACTCCAATAAATTTATAAAGTAATTATTCCATCAAAAATAAATCTCTCAATCAAGTGGTTGTATCTATAGTATTATATACAACATTATAATATTATTTTCAAAGACATCTGTATATTATTGTTTTTATTAAAAATTATTATTGCCCCTGGTTCAGTAAGAAACTCTTGTAATAAAGTATTAGTGATTGGAACAAATTTTAAAGTATCAACGGCACTTAAAAAGATGTAATCTAATCCTGTTTACATGAAATAAGCCTGCTCTCGAGCAGGTTTAAGCTTACGGACCTGTTGCTATGACAGCAAGTCCAGGATGAATGTCAAAGAACTAAACAACAATCCAAGATCATGCCAGATTGTCAAACTTCAAGTCCAGCTGAGTTAGTGATGTACAAAGAACACACCTCAGGACACAATATATAATTCCCCACATGCTCCCAAGAACTAAAAGTGTTTGTATTTTAACCGCTTAACTAACCTTCAAACAAATGCTTGTATTTGGATAGGCTGTGCCCCTGGAGCCATTCTTCAATCTGACTTTCCTTGCCTTTCTTCCAACGCACCTCCCAGAACAAAACCCACAAGACTGAACAGAAGACAAAGGTCAGCAAAAAGAGGCGGTCCATCAGACCATGTTCAGCCTCCGCTCAGACCTCTGTGAGCTCAGAGTCTGCCTCGACTTCTGCTGTCCTATCTGGTCATGAGCACCTCTCCCATGTCTTCTCCTACTGAGGAAAAGGACAGGATACACACAATTCAGGCTTCATTAACAATTTTTTATTGAAATGTACAAACATGTGCTGAGCATTCCAATTTTTTTGGAAACATTAGATTTTTTTCACATTTCGTTATACTGCAGACTTTTGCTAAAACTGCTTTAAAAATATTTTTTGTCACAGTAATGTATACTCTAGACCACAAGATGACAAAGCAAAAAAAAAAAAAAAGAAGACTTTTGATAACTTTGCAAATGTATTTAAAATATATAATCACAATAACACTTAACACAGTTGAAGCACCTTTGGCAGCGATTAAAGCCTCAACTCTTTTTGGGTATGATTTGACAAGCTCTTCACACCTGGATTTAGGGATTTTCTGTGGAACACAAAAAAATATATATTTTGAAGAATGTTGGGAACCAAACAACACTGGCATCCATTGCATTGACAAAACACCCCACTCAAACATTTCTTAAAAATATCTTCTTACTGTTTTGGAATTATAATAGGATGAGTAAATAAATGAGACATTTCAATTTTTGGATGAATGATTACTTTTAAGAGATCTCTGTATTTTGCTATGTTCTGTTTTCTATATACCAGTACCCTATTCTGCCATAAAACTGTGTTGCAGTGATGTTTGTCCTTCTGAAAGTTTCTCCCATCACCACACATGACATCAGGTTCTTGGTCACCTATCTTCCTAAGGTTTGGCTGAACACCCAGCTCTACAGTCCAAACTTCTTTAATTTCAGAATTATGAAGGCCAATGTACACTGGGAACAATAAATGTGGTCATACATTAAACAAGAATAAATGTGTTTCCAGTGCCTCTGTGCCTCGACACAATTCTGCCTCTGAGATCTGCAGGGAGTTCCTTTGACCTCATGGCATAGTTTTTTTTATTTTTTTATTGTATGCCCTTGAATTTTTCTTTTTATTAATTTTTTAATAAATTTTTTTATTATTTTTGCTTTGTCATTAAAGGGTATAGGGTGTAGACTGGAGTGGAAAAATAAGGGATTTTTGTATAACTGCAATATAACAAAATGTGAAAAAATAAGCGTTTGAATGCTTTCTGCAAGCTGTGAAGTGTTACAAGAGTTGGGAAACAGAACTGTGTGATCTAGACATTTGCAAAGAGCATGCTGCAACTCAGCTAAATGATTTAAAGGAATAATCATTATTTTGTGTTGTGTTTTAAAGATATTATAATTTTCAAGATAAGTGTGTGTTTAAACAGAAATTTAAACATACAATAATAACATTCTCAAGCCCTTAATAATGGAGCGGCTGTCTGCATCTGTCAAGAAGGGGGGATGATACACGTGCACTAGTTTCACCGAGTGACAATAATTACTGCCGCTCCACCATAATGTCATGTCTCATATTAGACTGTAACGTTAAACATGAAAATCCTTTTATCAGCACAGGTTTTGATATTATATAGTACTAAATGGTGCACACTAGTGAAGCAAAATATGTTGTGTGTGTGCGTGTGTATGTTGCCTAATAAAATACAAATCCAACCCTTAAAATACACAGAACATATGCGACGCAAAATAACGTTAATCAAACAATGTCAAATACTCAGAGCTAACACTCAGTACTAACATACGCACAATTGGGTAAAAGTAAATAATAAACCTAGAAATACTTTAAGACAGTCCATATAATAATTAATATTTAGAGAACATCTGCAGTATTGTCTTCTAGATATTTACCTTGATGGATGTCTATTGAGAACCGGAAACACCGCAGTATCAAGCGCAAGAAATGACGTAGGAAATGGCGTAGGAAATGTCGCATAATAATGACGCGAAATGCTCTTTGTCGCAAAGTTAAGAACACGAGGTCTAAAGTAAATACTCTCCAGGATTTCCAGCAGTCATGGTACAATTAAGTGTTTATCTCAACAACATTCAACAGCGTTTGTTAAATAATTTACATAATCGATTTATTTTCCTTTTGTTGAATGACAACTTGTGTTTATGTGAATTAGGGAAAACAGAAGAAACAGAAAAAATATGCTAACATGAAAAGGATGATCAGTTTGAAGGATCAGAGGCTGTGAGTATCATTATTTGCTGATTGTTATTTGTTGATAAGCAATAGCTTCAAATGTTTCTACAAATAGGAGAATATATAATAATAATAATTCGTTACACTTATATAGCGCTTTAACCGACCTATAATAGGTCGGTTTTAAGGGACATTTCACTTTAAATTAATAACCTGATATCAAAGTGCCTCAGTTCACAAATGGTCAGCTTCAGCTCAAACATTATTGTAATGTCTATGACTGGAATAATTGAGATTGTCAGTGTGACAACTTTTTTAACCTTCATATAATTAAAACTGTAAATGCATTTAAATAATCCACCAAATTGTAATTTCTTCCATGATGCTGCAACCCTCTTTTCTTTTTTTCCTGCAGATGACACATTGAATTTATTATCTGCAATAAATCAAGTGTTTTATGGGTGTGAAAGGCTGACCTATATGCATAGTAATAAATAACTGATCTTGAATATTTTATTGTAGTTTGGGGTCTGAACTATGGTTAATTTTAGTCCTCTTTATTACCATGAGTAAAAACAGCAGCTATTTCAAGGTGTAGTGTGCAGTGTTTATTTATCAGGATCTATTGACAGAAATGCAATCATACATGCATATATTTTCAGTGGTTTATAAAGACCTTGTGTACTATGCTCGCTGTTATGTTTTTATTACCTTAGAGCGAGAGATATCTACTATAATATTGAAGGTAAAAGATAACTGATTTGTTTGCAAACATTTAGGCTGCATTTACACTGCAGGTCTTGATGCACAATTCTGACCATATCCGATTTTTTTTGACGACCCGCTTACATCATCTTTTCAAAAGCGACTCGTATCCGATATTTGCATTTACACTGTACACTGGCGAAGCAGCCCAAGACGTTCTTAACCGGTGAAAGGAAGTAAAACAGCGCGATATGCAATGGACGCAGACAAAATGATTGTACAATGATTTGCTGTCTGCACTGTTCCACACATCTTTAAAGGTTGGCAAAACATTTCTCTCTTAAGGCGGAGCAAAAGAGGAGAGCCCTTGACGGGGTTGCCAGGTTTTCACAACAAAACCTGTCCAATTGCAACTCAAAACTGTGTTAAAGTAGCCCAATTCCACATGAAAACTGTGGACTAGGCGACACAGTTTGTGTCCACGTGAGTTGACGTCATCCACCTCCGTCCTTTTTTCAATGACGTACGACTCGCATTTACTGGGGAAGATCAGATTTGACCGCTTACATGGTCAGATTTGACCGCTTACGCTAATGCACGCATCCGAATCATATCAGATTTATTACCACATATGAGTGAGGCCTGAATCCGATCTGAGGATATCGGAATTCATGCTTTTTTTACTGCTTACACGTTCACATCATATCCGATCTGTGCCACATGAGAGAAAAAAATCGGAATTGGGTCACTTGCAGTGTAACAGTGTAACACTTGCAATCTACACCATGCAGTGTAAATGGGGCCTTAAAGGCCATCTTTCAATTTAATTTTATAACTAATTTTATACAGAATATTGTATGAAAATGTCAATTTAAAAAGACATACATAAGAATTTATATGTTTTACAACACCCACGCGCAGAAATTAAGAAAAAAAGTGCCTGTTCTAAGCTACGCTCCAAAAACCCGCCTTTTCCCAGAGAACGCGTCATATGACGCAACGACAGGCAAACATAGGCGCTGCAGCCTTGGCTCTCAGTGTGGGTTTACATAGTCTGAGAGGTGGAAACAGAAAATAGAGATTGTCGTTATCGTAATTATAGTTATAGTAGGTTTGAGTCGTCACAGTGGTGAATCAATAAAAGATCGTTGTTACAATGACTGTATTTACATGAACAGCATATTCCCGTCCTAGCCGAAAGACTAACTGCTTTCATACACGTAACGTTACTCCACAGTAGCCTACATGTGAGCTCATTTACATTATATCCGTCAGAAATACTAAGAGATGAGTAGTATAACAGCCGACTAAGGTCGGAATTCCAGCTGTCCGGTTATGTTGTTCAGATATACGGCCCAAACGCTTGACATCTGCAGAAGCAGAACATGCGGAGCGGACACCAAGGTCTAAAAGCAGTTAATGATTAAACATCAGCTAGCAATTTCTACAAAATTTCACGATAAACTATGTTGTGTAGAAATGCACAGAATGTCTATCCCTATCTGACCGTCACAGATGTAAGCTATAGCCTACATCCTACAACATTCATTTAAAATCTGGGATCTAAATTAATTATTTTAAGATGCATATTGCTGGCATAGATGGTGACAATCTACATGGATGCTTGAAAAACAAGAAAGTCGACAAAAATATTGCTAAATATGATTTATTAAAGATACTGCAATGTGATAAACATGGAGACAACTTTAGCCACAATTAGCTATACCCTGTGGTCACTCACCAAAGCCCCTTTCACACTGCACGTCGGACCCGCAATATTCCCGGAACATTGCCGGGTCGCCTTCTGTGTGAAAGCAACCACCGCGCGGAATTAATTACCGAATTGAACCCGGGTCGGAGACCTAGGAAACATTGCGGGGTTCGACCCGGGACGAGCGCTGTGTGAACAAAAGCCAAAACTAATGCCGCAACGTGTACGTAGTTATCCCACAACTCTATCTCTCTCCTCTGTTCATTTACCCTTCCCCTTAACTCTCCCTGTCCCCCCTCTCGCCTAGGCGGCTCATCATTATACGGCAATAGCCCATCGTAAGAGTTGACATTTATCCAAACTGCAACCTCTTCGCTGTCTGACTCCATTACAAAGAGACGATGTTTACCGGCCCTTGCGTCACTTCCGATCAGAGCGTTTTTCACAACGGAAGTAATTTTACTCACAATTTCTTTTAAAAAACTGTTTTAATGCACATTTATGATTAATTTCTTCACGCAAGTCGAGTTCCTATGCTATTTATCTACACGTTCATTCACAGTGATCTTCAACTTGAAAGATGGGCTTTAAAGGTGGGGTAAGTGCTTTCTGGTAACTGTTGTTGATATTTCAAATCACCAAAACAGACACGCCCCCTACCCCCAAACGGGTCTCTACCATATTTTGATAGCTCCGCCCTACACAAACGTAACCCAGGCAATGATTATGGCAGAATGTGTAACTAATCCAGGTCGAATATTCAATGAAAAAGTCACCCCTTCCATCACAAAAACACAAACCGTTCTCACGAACAACTCGATAGAACACGAGCACGACAGTCCAGCTAACGACGTATTACAATTATGACAAGATTAGAGTTATAGTGATCACAAAAACACAAACCATTCTCATGAACAACTCGATAGTACACAAGCACGAAAGTCCAGCTAACGACATATTACAATTATGACCGGAAAAGGGTAATATAGATCATGAAAAGAGGAAAAAAAACATATATTAGGAGTACAGTATCTTACCTGTCGGACACATTTTGTGAGCTGTTCTTGAAACAGACAGTGAGGGGTTTTAGATGCTCCATACGGGGTGGAAATGAATGGGTCTTTATCATCGCTGAAGTGAGCCACAATACGATCGCAATTGAACAAACAAGCGAACGTGACACATGAGCATATTCAAGCAAAAGCAGCTGGTTCTTGGCTAAGAGAAGCCTTTGGGGGGGAAAAATAGCTCAAACTTAAACAGTTGAAAATGTATATAAAAGCTAAGCATAGGCCTGTATTTTAAATACTATAAAATAAAGGTGTTAGAATAAAATTATTATAATCTAAAAAATGGAAGAAAAAAAAAATTAAGTGATGTAAAAATGTGCATTAAACTCACAGATCGTGCAGTGATGGAGCGCAGTATTCTGAACAGAAACGCATGAGCTACTCGCGTGAACACTGCACTTGGCTTAATTAAATATTTTCATTTCAAATCGTTTAGTTTAAAAGTAGACATTTTAAGCTTTCTATACACATATTTCTCATGCCTGTGAGTCAAGTAGCCTGCTGCGTTTCGGTTTATTTATGAGATGCACTCCAGTTTATGAGCAATGAAAGCGATCCGCGACTTCGTCACGGTTAATGTCTGTTATTTGCTTATTATTTATTAAACCCAGGCAATTGGCCAAAAAAACTTTGTTAAAATTAAGATGCAGTTTAAACAAAACGAAAGAATGCTTTCTACAAAACAAAACTTAATATTAAACTAAATATAACCACTAAAATCATTTTTGACTCACTCGCATCTTTGCACTTATCATAATCAGATGAAATGTTGAAAGAAAACAAACATTGTTTAATGGCTACAACAAAGTGAGATAATAGTACAGATAAATGTCTGAGCTGGATTTGATCATTTTACCGGTGAGCGGTTCATGAGCATGCCTGCTCATTATTGAGCTGAGTCAAGTCAAGTCAGCTTTATTAGTGCTTTTACAATGATGATTGTTTCAAAGCAGCTTCACAGTGTTAAACAGGACAATACTGCAGCAAAATTTTATTTGGCTGTACAGTCGCTCTGGGAAACCGGTGATGTTATCAGCTTATTTCATTAATGTTAGTTTTAACATGAGTCACACCGGTCTGCTTTGCTCATTACAGGCTCTTTCTGGTCAGAACGCCCATATGTTAAAAATGGTCGGGTTTTAATCGGGCTCGAGCTCATAATTACAGTTAATGTGTCGGGCAAGGCTCGGACACAATATGCACAGGCTCGGGTAGGGTCAGGCTTGATTTTTTTGAGCCCGATCTATGCTCTAATTGCCATGTAAGGTGTCATCATATTGCTGCTCGACCACATATCCGTCGTCTTTGAGAAGCGGCTGCAGAGTGGGGCTGGGTGGCGTATGTGGATATGGCTGCGGAGATTAGTTGTCTGCGCATCTTTAACCTTTACTTTTTTGTTGTTGTTTTTTGCACAGTCTGCAGATAGCCTCTGTTGGATCCGCTGGTTCACCATTTGCATTTGGTCTAAACCATAATACTGCCAAATTACCGATGTACATCTTTTCTTGGATATTAAGCTGTTGTCCTCCATTTTATGCCTAGAATTTTTTTTGACACGACACGTGAGTGGGCGGGGTCAGTGCGGAGTAGATGATATCGGATATCACAATATTTTTGAAGGCGATTATCCCCCAAAAATGTTCACATATCACCCAGCCCTAGTGGACACGCCCCTTACCTGCTGAATGGCTACAAGTTTGTTATTCCGCTCGGCCCGAGTCCTTTTTCTAAAACAGTTTTGAAATAACACTTACCCCACCTTTAAACTGAAGAAAAGGGCTGACTATATTCCTGCAAGCAGTAAGCAGTAATTTATCCACTTATTGACTAGCTGTTTAAAAAATTTCTGATTAAATTGAAAGTTTCTTAGAGAGATAGCATTGTCTAGATGACGCAAGATGCTAGTACAGTAACAATAGGAAACTCCTACCATACAAAACTAAATAGTGTATCTAATGACAGGTTAATATTATTTTGTATTACAAAATACAAACGTAGATACATTGCTTACAGATCGTTCACTCGATCCTCTAGCCAGCGTCACCTTTTCCACCATAAAAGTTAAAACGACATTTGACAAGGCTATTCATTTTGTAAAAATATAAGTTATATATTTATATTTTTGAGAACTGAAGTAGGCCTATGATGTTTTTGCATGCTTGTTCAGAGTACATATGTCACTGTGTAGCCTACATTGTGACTAACATTATTTAAACATGCAATATTGTTGCAATAAGTCTAAAATGTAGACTGAATGACACTTTAAGCAGATTCTAGCAGAACATCTCAAATGGAGATTGCTGAAATGCAGCTTACTTGTTTATTAGTGTTTTCAGATCATCCGCGCACTCTCTCATATGGTTGCCAGATTGGACATGTTTAGGTAAAACACCGGATAGTATATGGGGTTTTTTTTCCACAGAAAAGCTCTGTTTGGGGGATTTAATTACTGAAACCTGGCAACCGCAAACACGTGAGCTCTTTCTCGTGCATGGATGATCTAAAAATAACAAATAAACAAGTAAGCTGCATTTTATCAATCTCAATTTGAGATGTTTTGCTTAGTGTCATTCATTTGGTCTGTGTTCTGTCAGGATGGTCAGGACTCACAAGCTGAACAGCTGAACTTCTGTGAGCTGCTGAAATAAACCAATTAGAGCAGAGCTCAACATTAATATTCATGACTCTTCCAAATAAGCCAAAAACAGAGCATTACATCCTAGGGACAATTTATAGGGTTGTAATTGGACCTGTAAAACTGTATCTGGACAATTTTTGCCCTTAAATAAACCAAATACCCTCTATGTATATATCAGAGAACAATTTAACATCAAATCATTCTAGGGCAGCTTTTAGACCAATACATAAGTACATTACATAAATACATTACTTAAAGGGTCTCATAACACCTGAGCAGCAGACTGATCGACTCCATGCCACACCGCATTTCTGCAGTAATTCAGGCAAAAGGAGCCCCAACTAACTATTGAGTGCTGTACATCATAACTTTCATATTTATACTTTTCAGATGGCCAAGATTTCTAAAAATCCTTTCTTTGTATTGCTCTTAAGTAATATAGTCTAAAATTAAAAGAAATAAACATTTGAAATATGTCAGTCTGTGTGTAATGAATGAATATAATAAATGCTACACCTGTGAATGTATACCTGCTTGTCTTTTTGTCTGTCTGTGAATGTGAGGCAGAGGGCAGTAGAAAGACAGTATGCTTGGTTGCATGACATAGAATGTCTGTCAACCAATCATAATCAAGCATTTAACAGCGCAATGGTGTTATCTTAAATAATTTACTTATAAATACTGTAAAAACTGCAGATTATTGGCAACAGCATCACTAAATATCATCACAATCATATCACTGTATTACTAATTGAAGCTATAATTTTTTTTTCTTTAGAAAAATACAGGACAGAGCAAAAACACAAAAGAAGAAGACAAAAGATCCATCAGCTATCAAAGAACAGGAAGTGTAAGTTTGAATTTTCTTTAATTTTGTGTTTTTTACCTTTTAGAGATCACCATGCTTCAAATGAAATTGAAATCTGCTTATTTAAATCCCATGACATAACAACATTGGCTCACAATATACACGTTAATTATATATCTATTACAATTTTTCTACTAGCTCTTAGTGAGACTTATGTTTAGGGGCTTTAGCTATTAGTAGATACAATCAAGCTATTTTTAAGAAATGCACATTTTTGCAAAACTTCAAATGGAAACTTCTTTTTGAAAACAGCTTCTTTTACTGGGACTTTACTCTTTTTGGACAATTTTACCGGACAGACTGTTTTCATAAAACAATGTATTTGGAGACTATATTATGTCTTGCCAGCAGCCATATCACCCTGTAACCTATGAATGGTTGCCCATTGAAGCTAAATAGGGCATATTCAGAGCCTGCTCAGTACGTGGATGGGAGAGTTCCTGGGAAAACTAGGTAGCTGCTGGTAAAGTGAGGCCAGCAGGGGATGATCACCCTGTGGTCTGTGTGGTTCCTAATGCCCGAGTATAGTGATGGGGACTCTACTAACAAAGAGCATTGTCCTTCAGATGAGACATTAAACCAATGTCCTGACTCTCTGGTAATTAAAAAAATCCCAGGATGTCCTTCGGGGGTGTAACCCCGGCAATGTTCCCTCTAACTTTTCTCACTGAGCAAAACTTTTGGCTATTGGGCAAACATTTTGGTCACCTGAGCAAAACATTTGTGCCATTTCTATTTTATTTAACCCCTGTATGTATATGTATGTATGTATGTATGTATGTATGTATGTATTCGCTAAGTAGTTACATCAAGTGTTAAATAAAATAGAAATGGCACATCAAAGTTAAAAGTTTTTAAAAGTATTTAAAAGTTAATTAGTTAATTCAGAAGTCAATTAAGCACAGAAATACTATTAAAAATCTTACCCAAAACAGTTAAATTCTTTATAATATAATATAATAGGAAAATGTTTTTTTGACAACTGGCAGCATTACACAATCAAACTTAAATGTTTGTTTATTGCTAATGAATTTCCAGAATTTCCAATAATCTGTGCATCAGCTCATCTCTTTTTTTTTTTTTCCTTTTCTCTAGAGCAAAGTATCCATCTTGTCTGTTCTTTCAATACAACACCCAGCTCGGACCTCCATATTACATCCTTGTTGATACCAACTTCATCAACTTTTCTATTAAGGCCAAATTAGATGTTGTCCAGTCAATGATGGACTGTCTTTATGCTAAATGTAAGTCGCTTTTACTTATACTGCAGGGATTCCTATGCAGCAACACTGAACATAAATGAGTGTTCGCAGCATACACTCTGTACAGTTTACAGTTCATGACACTTATGAATATTCATAACATACAGTTACAGGCATAGGTCTACACACACATTTAACAGCTTCTTTAAAAAGATACATCTGTAACATCATTTGAATAAATAAATAAGATTTGTGGTACACTCCAAAAGGGCAATATCCAGGAAATGAGACTTCCCAAGTAGACATAACTGGGGTAGATGTTTCAACCACAGTTTCAGGATAACCTTTTTAGGAGCAGTCAAATATACTTTCCATTGGAAATTCTTCTTACTGTTAGTAGGGCTTAGTTTAATTTTAACTACAGAGGGTGATAGAGAGGGGGAAAAATAACATGATAGAAACAATTACAACCCAGGCAGTCCAAGTCAGTCAAAGTGGTGAATCATGGAATGGGGAACAACTGCAAGAAAATATTTGTGAATTCTTTGGAACCACAATTTCTGTACTGATTACTAATAAAGTATTATCTTATCTGAGTCAAAATAATCTGACTAACTCACTGCAAAAAATGCTCTTCTTATTTAGGATTTTTTTCTTGTTTCCAGTCCAAATGTTCTTAAATCAAGATACATTTACTAGATAAGTAAAAAGCATAACATAAGATATTTTTTCTTGTTTTCTGGGGAAAAATATCGAAATTAAGTGAGTTTTTGGTTCAAACAAGCAAAATGATCTGCCAATGGGGTGAGAAAAATATTCTTATTTCTGTTTGGGACAGAAACAAGAAACAAGATTTCAATCAGAAACAAAATTATTTTTCTCACCCCATTGGCAGATAATTAATTTTGATATTTTCCCTAGAAAACAAGTAAAAATATCTTGTTATTTTACTTATATTATAGTAAATGCATCTTGATTTAATAATTTTTAGATATTTAGACTAGAAACAAGACAATTACTAAGTAAGTAGTGCATTTTTTGCAGTGCCAATAACATACTTTTGTACTTTTCAAGCTAATATGTTTTTAAGCATTTTGTGTGTGTGTGTGGAGGTCTATAATCATGTAATGGGTAGTAATTAATTTTTTGTGTGTTATTCAGGTGTTCCTTGCATAACAGACTGTGTGATGGCTGAGCTTGAGAAATTAGGGATGAAGTATCGTGTGGCTTTGCGGTAATACGCACTTAATTTTACATTTATGCATTTGGCTGACACTTTTGCTTAGGGATGCACCGAAATAAAAATTCTTGGCCAAAAACGAAAAAGAGGTAACCGAGGCCGAAAACCGAAACGCATAATGCAATTATGCTAATTATTAGTGCCATTGCATTTATGGCTGTGACTATGTAACTTTACTAAAAAATCAAGGCATTACAATTGCATAAATTAATATTTAAGTTTCAAATAGTAAATCAATTACAAATTATGCAAATATTTATTTAGCAAAAATGCACTGCATAAAATAAAATTCAAACTAAAATGTTTAACTTGACCCATGTGCACATTAAATAATAATGTACAGGCCTACTGGCCTGCAGAATGGTAATTCTTAATTCATAAGTTTATTAAAGTAATCAAATGTAAAATAACTGCATATTTAACTGTTTAAATTAAAGATTAATTAAACTTACAAAACCTATTCAATCAAGTGCAGTGAGTGATGTCCTTTTGTCTGACATTAAACAGACAGCAGTAAAGGCTACTGAGAAGATCCTGCACAGAGAAGATCCTGTACAGAACCGATGGCCTGTAGTGCATGCACGGTCAACACAAAATTAACAAATCGCTCTGAGACAACTCATTGTTCCCGAGTCAGTTCCATATTTAAGATTAGATCAAAAGAAATGGATCTTTTATGAACGACGCATCACTAATGTCAACTCAACTGCACGCTAGCTGGAAGATGAGTGTAAACGATCTACAGAGTATTTACTAGAGCTGTCACAAAATTCCTGTTCGAATTATTATTATTATTATTATTTTTATTTATTTTTTGAGACAAGTGTTCACGGAATCGATTGTAAAATCGATTTTAAATGACGTTTTCATTTTCAATGCTAAATATACGCAAATCCACGGACAACTAACAGGCATTAGGATGAAAGTAAAGAGGGTGCTTGAGACACACAAGTCAGCAGTATTTCTGATGATTTATTGGTGTGAAGTTTCGTGCACAATGACAAACAGTGCAATCGTATGTCTGTGCTTACGATTATACATGCCAAAACAAAATCGTCTACGTGGGCGATTGTAGCCCATGAAAACAGGTTGAAAATAAAACTTAAAAATTCGCTAGCCTACACAGAATGGGAAGTTCGTGTGGATAAAAGCACGGCAGCTACATTATCCAAATCAGACTAGAAACATCTGTCACAGTCTAGTCTACAACAGGCCTGCATTTATGATTTATGCTATTCAAAAATCTCCAAAATAATTAAATGTAATGATTCAACCGTTCAAAATGAAACTTTAAATGAACGAACAGGCCAAGGTTTTTTTTTTTTTTTTTTTTATTAATTGAATGTAAACGACACTTAGGCTATGCAGGCGTATAATGATGAAACGTGCAAATAAGGCTAGGTCTATTACAAATTATTGGACAGGAAAACAAGTCTCAACATTTTTGCGGCCCAGAGCAGAGCCTTTTTAATTCACTATATGTCCAGCTGTGAGAACGTGCTCCGACCGCACTGATGTCCCAGGGACACTCGGGTACTTCATTGCCAGCTGCGCACGGTGTGGTTATTTCGAACTGTCAATCATGTCCTCCCCATGATTGTGTAACCTACGGAACTAGACTGAGAGACCATTTAAAGGCCTTTTGCAGGTCTTTTGAGTGAATTAGTTGATTAGAGTGTGGCACCAGGTGTCTTCAATATTAAACCTCTTCACACCATACACCCCCCCCCCCCCCCCCATCATCATCAGAGGAAAAAAATCCATCCATCCATACAATGCATCATCGTATGATTCTTCGACCAGAGGCTAAAGACTACACATAGTAGAAGGAGCTAATTCTGCAAGTTTTCAACCCGTCTATGGGGGTTGGAATTGCACTCACAGCACTCGGCTCGGGTAGCTGCAGGGATTCATGTAAACAAAGCGGTGCGGAGCAAAGTGATTGTTTCAACTTTTCAAATTAATTCCTATAAAAAGTTAAATTTCCAAAGGCATGAACTGAAAACTCGCCAAACTGAACACGGGCTGCGAATGTATGCCGCGGCCATGCTTACCTCATGTGATGAATGTAATCTGACTCCTGCTGCGTTTGTGCTGTGTGACCCTCGCTCGGCTCACTCACATTATATTGAGCAGACATGTTTAGTTTTTAATTGTAGTGTCTGTTCTCTAACTGAACTGATTTTATGAAAATGAGCATGTGGGCAATTGATCCAGTAATCCTGTTATCCAGTAGTGGTGGCTTTGGGAGTGGCCTTGTAGGGCAGCGAAGCCAGTGTATTCTGGGAGTTGTCTTTCATCCACATGAGCCAACAAAACATTTTCCATCTTTCTCAGTCTATAAGGCACCATATCTACTACATTTCACATTTCTACTACATTAATGACCAGTTTAAATACAAAGCTTAATGCTTAATTACTGAAGTAACCCTTTAAGAAAATTACACTGTATCGCTGGAAGTCATCTCTAGTAATGCAATAGAGTAATCTAATTGAAAAGCTGTTGCATATGTGAATTGTAAATTCAACATTTACCAGTTTTTATTTGTGAAAATAGCTACTCTTTCTTCCTTGGTTTTTATGGCTTTTTTATGAACTTTTGTGCAGGATTGCCAAAGATCCCCGCTTTGATCGCTTGCCTTGCTCACACAAAGGAACATATGCTGATGACTGCTTGGTACAAAGAGTAACACAGGTATTAGAACTTTGTTAGCTGTGGGGGTTATAATTGTTTCATGAAATGGGAAAAAAAAAAGATTAACAAACAGAACGGAAATTTTCAAATGGTCAATTTTTGAAAACGTGGCAAATGAGCCAATCAAATAATTTATTAAGAGAGAGAACCAATAATTTAAAAAATAAAAATAAAAAACTTCCATTTTGACCTGGGTGTAAACAGGAATTTTTGAGTTAGATTTACATTTATGCAGTTATCCATCATGTCTCATACACATTTTTGGGGCAGAATTTTGTTGCTAAACTTTTTTTACTTTTTTTTTTTTAATGATACACTCCTATTGATTGAGTGTTTTTTTTTTTAATTATTATTATTATTATTATTATTATTATTATTATTATTATGCTGCATGATTATGCAAGTAAAATGAATATATTTAGTTTGAAAGCATTCCAGAATAACTATTGACTGTTGGTTGGATCCATATTTTTGAGCAGTCATGAGTTATAAGTTCTAATGAGTTCATTTAAATGAATTGATTTCAAAGGATTTAATACGGGAAATTCTCTGTATATTCTCTATACAATTCTATAATATATATTTTTTATTTCATGGATATTGAAAAAACAATTTTCTTGTTAGATTTTTCATGAATTTTTCAATCATTAAGTTTTATTATATTATTTTCTAATGCAAAAATTGTATGCATATGTGTGTATATATAATTAATTAATAAAAATAAAAATAAAAGATTTGTAAGATTAAATAAGATAAATAAGATTTGTTAGTTATGTCAAATTAATAATTTGAGACTATACAAAATAAAAACCTCAGAGTTGATATATGACATATTTTATATTTTGCTTAACATTCTGAACAAAGGATTCCTTTTGCTCCACTAGCACAAGTGTTACATTGTGGCCACAGTGGACAGGGACCTAAAAAGGAGGATTCGGAAGATCCCGGGAGTCCCAATCATGTACATCTCTAACCACAGGTACTCCAGCTCTCGATCTGCTTGGTTTAAATAAGTAGTTTAATTAAAAATAAATTAATTGACCCTTCGCTAAGCCTTGCCTTAATTTTAGGCTGCATTTACACTGCAGGTCTTGATGCACAATTCCGATTTGGTGAATATATATCCAATTTTTTTGACGACCCGCTTACATCATCTTTTCAAAAGCGACCCGTATCCGATATTTGCATTTACACCGTGCACTGGCAAAACAGCCCAAGACGTTCTTAACCGGTGAAAGGAAGTAAAACAGCGCGATATGCAATGGACGCAGACAAAATGATTGCACAATGTTTTGCTCTCTGCACTGTTCCACACGGTTCCACACATCTTTAAAGGTCGGCAAAACATTTGTCTCTTAAGGCGGCGAAAAGGAGTGCCCTTGACGGAGTTGCCAGGTTTTCACAACAACCCGCCCAATTGCAACTCAAAACTGTGTTAAAGTAGCCCAATTCCACATGAAAACCATGGACTTGGCAACACTGGCAGTTTGTGTCCACCTGAGTTGACATCATTCACCTCCGTCCCTTTTTCAATGACGTACGACTCGCATTTACTGGGGAAGATCCGATTTGACCGCTTACATGGCAGACACTAATGCACGCATTCGAATCATATCGGATTTATTACCACATATGAGTGAGGCCTGAATCCGTAAAAGTTTTTTACTGCTTACACGTTCACATGTCATATCCGATCTGTGCTCCATGTAGGGCTGGGCGATATGGCCAAAATTTCATATCCCGATATAGCTCATTTGATATCCCGATAACGATATACATAACGATATAGCAATTTTTCTGTTAATTTAGTTTATGAATAGTCTATACAAAATTGCAATGTGGAAATGCAGTTTGAAATGATATACAAAACAAATAAAGGTAAAGGTAATATGGACTACATTTTTATTTTATTTACAACCTGTTTTTCCAGCAAGACTGTTGGTAAAGTTAACACCTGCCTAGGGATGTTAACCGATGACCGTTTGACCGATGGTTGACCGTATCAACGGTAACCGATCAAAGAAAAAAAATTTGATCTCTAAATTAGGCTATTATAGACATTGGACTAAACACTACTACAGTTAGTCGTCTCATTCCAAAATCTTTTTGTGTGAAGTGAACAAATCCCTCGCACTCAATTTTTCATAACTCGCCTGTTTGTACTTAATAAACCAATAAGAACATTTGGCGCGAGGTCACAGCATTTGGGTTTGCGCGCTCACAAGGTTTGCCAAAAGACAGGCTAAAACACTCGAGGTTAGAGCCAGGGCAGACGACAGTATGAAGCGTCATTCTGCATAAGATGGGCTTACATTTGGAAATATATTACATCTGCATTTCAGTGGTAACACGTAAGGTGTTGATCATCATCTTCCTTTATTATTGTTAGCACTACCTCGAACTAAAGCGGCGTCTCTTCAGAGCGGTCATTTTCTTAAATGAGCTGCTGCAATGTTTCAAATGAGCTTTTTACGCTTGACAAACGCCTTTATTTTCAACGCGATCACCTCGTACCCAAACCATTTCGAAACTAAGGAGCCATTGTTCTCAGATTACAAACAAGCTCCTTGGCGGCGCGTTTGCGGGACTCGTGTTTCGCGCTGTGGGGGACTTAAAAAATGTGACGTGAGTGGAAGAGAGGCGGCAGCGCTAGGACTGTGTGTGTGTGTGTGTGTGTGTGTGTGAGAGAGAGAGAGCGCGGCTCGCGGCTGTTATTTCAAATAGCGCAGCATATTTTAAACTAATCGGTTAACCGGTTTCAACCGGCTAATGAGGCTCGGTGGTCGGTCAAGAAAATGTTTAGTTTTCGCCATCCCTACACCTGCCATTAAAATATTTCAATATATGGTGTGTCACGCTTAAAAGCCCGTTGGAGCGTCTGTGTCTGAAGTTTGTTTTGAGCGCTTATGCCACCACTCTGGCATAATTACTCTGAGAATTACCCTGGTCTGAACCGCGTCTACTACCGTCTTCCTCCATGTTTGTTTATGTATTGCAGCGTGCATGGGCATGCCGTGGCGTGAGGTGCATCTTGACGTAAAATTCTGCCGTAAACGCCTTATCGTGGCGTGAGCGATAGAGCCTTATATAAAACGATAGACATTTTCTATCGTCCAGACGATATATTTCGTCATATCGCCCAGCTCTAGCCACATGAGAGGAAAAAATCGGAATTGGGTCACTTGAACCATGCAGTGTAAATGGGGCCTTAGTAATGAGGGGTTGTGGAGGGTAGGTGGTGGGGTGGGGTGAGTCACTTCCTAGTTGGTGAATGCAAGAGTTTTCCTGAAGAACTTCAAATTTTGATTCGTCTGACCACAGAACAGTTTTCCAATTTCACATTCCATTACAAACAATTCTTGGCCCAGAGAAAACACCTGCGCTTCTGGATCATGTTTAAATATGGCTTCTTTTTTGACCTATATAGTTTTAGCAGGCAACGGCGAATGTCACAGTGGATTGTGTTTACCGGCAATGTTTTCTGGAAGTATTCCTGAGGCCATGCTGTGATTTCCATTGCAGTAGCATTCCTATATGCGATGCAGTGCTGTCTTAGGGCCCGAAGATCACTGGCATCCAGTATGGTTTTCTGGCCTTGACCCTTACGCACAGAGATTGTTCCAGAATCTCTGAATCTTTGTATGATGATATGCACTGTAGATAATAACTTCAAACTCTTTGCAATTTTTCACTGAGAAACTCCTTTCTGATATTGCTCCACCATTTTTCGGCGCAGCATTGGGAAATTGGTGATCCTCTGCCCATCTTGACTTCTAAAGGGGGCTCTTTTTATACCCATTCATGTTGTCAATTGACCTAATAAGTTTCAAATTGGTCCTTATATGTACTGTTCCCTTTATGTACATGTAACTTTTCCGGCCTCTTATTGCTACCTGTCCCAACTTTTTTGGAATGTGTAGCTGTCATGAAATCCAAATGAGCCAATATTTATCATGATATTTAAAAATATCTCACTTTCAACATTTGATAAGTTATCTATATTCTATTGTGAATAAAATATAAGTTTGAGATTTGTAAATTATTGCATTCTTTTTTTATTCACAATTTGTACAGTGCTCAAACTTTTTTGGAATCGTGTGTGTGTGTGTGTGTGTGTGTGTTTATATTTGCATATAAATTGTGTATGTATGTATAAATTGTAACAGTAGAATATTTTTACACCTATGTAAATTAACAATTTTTATAACATTTATTTTACAGGTATAACATTGAGAGAATGCCTGACGATTATGGCGCACCACGGTTGTAGTACAGAGAAGTGTTTTTTTTTTTTTTTTTTTTTTTGATGGATCTTGTTTTTAGTTGCTGTTCTCCCACCCTCTATATTTTAAAAGATTTTCACTGTGAAATGTATTCAGTACTCCATCATAATCTTTGGCAGCCCAGATGTCCAGCGCACAGAACATTGGTGGAAATTTGTGGAAAATTATCTGAAAAAAAATAAAAATGAATAACCACAAACATGAGTTCAAACTTCAGTGATCTAAGACAATTTATTTGATTAAAAATAGAAAAAACTTTATTAAAATGTAAAATACGTTTTCTATTTAAATATATGCTGAATTTTTAGCATCATTACTCAAGTCTTCAGTGACGCATAATCCTTCAGAAATCAGTTAAATTCAGAAATGTTGAAAACAGTTGTAAAAAATGTTTTTCAGGATTCTTCGATGAATAGAAAGTTAAAAAGAACCGCATTTATTTTAAATAGAAACGTTTGCAACATTATAAATGTCATTACTGTCACTTTTGATCAATTTAATGCATCCTTGCTGTATAAAATGTATTAATTTCTTTGAAGTTCTTTCCCAACAAATATACATTTTACTGACCCAAAACTTTTGAATGGTATATACAATGTTGCAAAAGATTTCAATAAATAGGAAAACAAAGTAACCTATCTGTAACTTGGATATTTTGTTGTAATTTTTAAAAGTAATTTGTTACTTGAAACCTAACTCAAGTTACTAGTAACGCATTACCCCCAACACTGGTCACAAGTTTCAGGCTTTTTGCAGGTCTTAATCCTTTGTGCAAATGATGGCCTAAAAAAAACTCTTCAGTCAAAGCAGAAAATAAAATTGTGGCATACAAGTATTGTTTTGAAGTGAAGGGAAGGCCTAATTTATACTCCCCAAGGCTTATTAGATTAGAGGCTGTGTGTGCTGATAGAGGAATTTGACAAACTTTTCCTGAATCTTGCGGTTTAGAGATTTAGTACAGTTTAGGAAGTCTTAAAAAGAAAAATTTGTTTGTTGAATTTCTCTATAGTTTGTGTTCACGCAACAAGTCTTGACATATTTAATTTATAAAGGTTCAGCACCTTAGGTTGGTTCTGAGTTATCCATGTGTTATTATTCTTGTATAACTACTGGCTAATCTAGGACGAGATACTTTTTTTTAAATGAGTTTCTAGTTTTTAACACCAAAATAAATTACAAATGAGTACATTCTTGTTTTTACATGTTTGATGGAAGCATGTATTTGATTCCAGAACTTTGATATTCTTTGGTGTTTAAACGCTACTCAGCTGAAGCGGCAGTGTTTATAGAGGATTATTTGATAGGTCTGATCAGAAGGGAGCAGATGTTTTCAAGCCTTCAGCTATTTTTGTGAAATGGAGATCTGTTGAGAATTGTTTTTCATCTAGACAATTATGTTTTTAAAAAATGTTGATTTTGTTCTCTTCAAAATGTTACTTAACTTTTATTTATTTTGTTTTAATACACTGCCTTTTTTTAATTAGAGAATGTGAAAGCTTAACAATAAAATAAATGGCATTTTTAAAATAGCATAAAATGTAAAAGAGAACATGAGCATTTTTTGGAATATGTCTGCATGTTGCCATTAGCCTTTCCTTACTGTCTCAGTTTGTAATTAATGTCACATACTCCTGACTCCATCTGGCATTTAAAATATTGAATTACCTTTGCATCAGGCATGAAACGACACAATCCAAACCAAGGTCTTGTGGATTTGCTGCAGATGGAAAGATTGCAAGATAGTCAAGGCAAGCAAACATTCATCCTTGACAATTGATACTTTGTGTTTATAGAAGAGTTGAGGGGCAACGTTAATTACAGATTACTTAATTTGACCGTAAATAATGTAACAATCTGGAGGTTTGAATTGAAAACAGAACAATTGTGTTATGTACAAGCTTAGAGTGTGTTGTCACGATCAACAATTCAATGCCAGTAAAAAAGTCAGAGCTCAAGTCAAAATTTAGTTAACTGAAACTACAGTACATATTCAGTTCTTCATTTAACTAATGGATTACAAGGTCAGCAAAGGAACAATCACATGCAATGCTCACGCGCACAGAAAATGGGGCAGGCGTAAGCAAGGTATAAAAGGTAGTGATACCTGTCTGAGAAGACAGATTGATCACATCGCACTGGAAGTCAAGTACAAAGGTAATTTTTTGTTTTGTTTTTCAAATTAAATATTTGTAATCTTAAATAATACACACAAAATGTTCAAATATAACAATGTGTGTATACATATTTGATGCATTTTAAAAATGTGAGTGTGGTTCCTTTTTCAGCTGTTTTCTTTTTTAGCCATCATGATTTCGACAAGATATGCTGGAGCAAGTATATTAGTGTTTTTAATGATTATTCATGTTGGACAACTGTATCCAAGAAATGATATGACTAACTGTAAGTTCAATCATCAGTGACTAAATTATAAAACTTAACAAAAAAGTGAAGGAAAACGCAGCAGTTTCATATTATGTATTTGTGTGTTTATATACAAGTTGGATGTGAGGAGTGCAAACTCAAGGAGAACAACATTTTCTCAAAACCTGGGGCTCCTGTCTATCAGTGTATGGGATGCTGCTTTTCTAGGGCTTACCCCACACCCCTGAGGTCCAAGAAAACCATGCTTGTTCCAAAAAATATCACATCAGAAGCTACATGCTGTGTAGCCAAAGAAGTTAAACGGGTAAAATCACAATCACTGCTTTATTATATTACATTATTTCTTTCAAATGTATTTAATAAAAAAATGTTGTGTTTATTTGTAGGTACTTGTCAATGATGTCAAACTAGTGAACCACACAGACTGCCACTGCAGCACCTGTTATTATCACAAGTCTTAAAACACTATTCAAACTTGTTTGCTTACATGTAGTTATATTCCTGTCTACCTTTAATTTTACTGAACTGCTTATTTTCTGTTTTTAATTCACAACGATTTTATTAATCATTTAAGTAAAAATATATTGTTATGAAGTTAGCGGTATGCTACCTGTGCAGATTTACTGTAGGCTACTAATTTTCTAAATGTTCAAGACTAGACTATTTTCAACAATTCTTAAAAGTTGCCATAATTGTAAACTACATTTGTGCCCTACTGCCACTACAATAAGAGCAGAAAATTAAATATTTTATAATTTATAAAATGCATTGCTCTGCTTGATATTGGGTTAATTTAAGCCCTCTTTTATTGATAATTGCCTAGTTGTTCTGTTGTCACTGTAAGATACATGTTCAAATACATTAATTAAAAATAAGATTGCTTGACATTAGTTTTTTTTGTCCATCATTTTTCTATGCCTGTTTATGTCCTATAATATATGGTGGTGATATCAGCATGTCTGTATTAAGCAGACTTGTGCATTTTTTGTTTTTGTTTTTACACACACACACACACACACACAAAAATGAAATCGGACGGACACACGGGGCAAAAACAATGTTCTCATCTCATGGTTTTTCTTTTAAGTTGTTTAATGAAATCGCAAGCGGGGTTTTCAAGGAAAGTAGGCTAAAAGAAAGAATGATTTTGCCGTTTATTATTGTTGTGAATTGAGACGCTCTCATAACAGGATCGCCTTCTCTAGCCATTTCGAATACTACTATGACAAAAGATTGGGTTATGATTGAATATTAATTATGTTTCTTTGACGTAGGCTACTTTCTTGACCGTTGCTATGACGACTGCTTCCCAGTCATACATATTAAATATGCATAGTAGGCATCGCTCTATTACGTTGCTGTACGGTTTTTTTTTTTTTTTTTTTTTTGTGAATATTAATTAGGCTGTGCTGACGTTGCTCGGTAACCCTCTAACAGTGAATGCACGGGTCATGAATATTTGGATCAGGCCTTGGCCGTAGTAGTTTGAGGTATTTGGGCTGGTGTGAATGCAGCGAAGATGGCGGAGGAGGAGGGCAGCGCGACTGAGGCTGTGGCCCTCCGACAAAAATTTCAGGATCTTATTTCTGAATTAAAAAGGATCTCCGAATCGACGCTAGACGCCTCCAATAGTTTTTGTCGGGATTTCTGTCAAGTACGACTTAATTCATGCGTTTTAATCTGCCAGTCTTTGTTTGTAGACGATGCTGCATGTTTGCATCGCTGCACCAACGATAACAAAACTAACAATACTAATACAGTCATTCATAAATATGATGGGAAAAACACAAAAAGGTGTATGCTGAAGAGATGAGGCATGATTGTGTTTTACAGTCATTAAATCTTACAGTCATACTGTTTGTTTGTATGGAATGGTCACAGCTTCTGATGGCTAACACATTAGCTTATTGTAGCAGCAGCATTTACTTTCACTCAGGGCAGTTATTTAAGCTATATATATATAATCATATAATCCTAATTATAAATAAATATCTATAAAATCAGCTGATGTAACATCGAGGTGATTTTGTAATTTTCATGTCTTTTTTTAAGAAAACAGATGTGTTCTCAATTATCAGTATGTCAAAGTCTTTGATTACATCAGATTAAATTAACAATGCTAGATCCTATCAATACTGAATTTGATCCACATGTGTTTTTATAATATACCAATCACTACTTTTTATCAGATAAGCCGTATTTCATTATTTTTACTTACTTATTATTTTTTGTACTGTTAGATGCCTTTGTTATTGGCTTTGGGCCATCACTGATCATCATACCACAGCAGTAGAGTTTATATGAGCAGTTTGGACTCATTTATGGCTTTTTTATTTCAGGTTTTGATGCAGCATGGATGTCAGTGGAGACCAGATGAAGATCCGCTTCCTCTGTTGGAGATGTACACGGTAGCTATAACGTGTTGCGCTGAGGCTAGCCCGTTTCTCAGCCCTGAATGTGAACACTTAACAGATGTGCTGGACAAGTTGTCATGGTGAGTATAGACCAAGATGGGTTGGCATCGGTTTGCATGCTTGGTCTTTCTTTTAAGGGATAATTTGTTTATATTTTAATAATTTGAACTGGATATGAGGTTTTAAAACATTAAAACTCAAAGTTGTGTTAAACACATGGCAACAATCAATCACAGTTATTTTGTTTAGCATTTAAACCATGATTATTTAACACGATTACTCAACATGACATGACCAACATTGTATTTCACAACATAAGTATTGTTATTTCTCGATGACAATATATTGTACAATATAATTGTGTTGTTGTTGCTGGAAATAGACTAAAAAGCGTCTAATTTCACATTTACTGATGCCAGTGGTGATATCACAGCAAAAGCTAATACTAACTGTAGCTACCTACCTACCTACCTATCTATCTATATATAACTATATAACGATATAGCAATAAATATATTGACTTATCAAACTATATTTGGACATGACTGCAAGAGGTTTTGGTGATGCTATATATTGCCTATTATGTTTACATGCATGTTTGTTTACATAAAAATGTATTTCACATTTCGACTGCTCATTTTGTCTAAGGCAGAGGCGGGGCTCAGGCAGCTCCTTCACACACACACACACACACACACACACACACACACACACACACACAGAGAGAGAGAGAGAGTTTGTGCTATTACATGTGTTTGTCATTCTTCAAGTTGAGTCATATATAGCCTGTTTGTGAAAAAAATGGGTTTGCCATCAGTTGGCAGAGGTTGGGGTGTCTTACTAATGTCATGATTCAATATTTATATTTGATATTTTAAGCCAAAATGAATACTTTTTTGTTATTTTTATTTAAATATGATTATTATTATGATTATTATTATTTTAGTATTATCAGAACCCACAAACATTCCCCCATTGCATTATTTTACATTATGTTCAATATTATTATAGTCAGTAGTTTAATGTAGTAATGTCACTGAAATTCCATAAACGTAAAAAAAAAAAAAAAAAAAAAAATGTACTCACACTTTCAATGCAGGCATTTGTTGGATCCCTTACACAGACACGCCCATTTACAGACTTTCCTGGTGCTTGCTATGTCCCGCCTATCCCGCTATTAATGCACTATATAAGAGAAAAACATCTGGAATGCTTTGAATAATCATACTTACCTACTAAAACTTAATGTGATATGGTGATTTAAATGATGTTTGTACTTTCATTTTGAGGACTCCCGTTTCAGCACATATGCGCTTGAGATGATCAATGCAGTCAATCACATGTCAAAATTACTATTCTCAAACTAAGTTTCAAATTAATTACACACAGACTAATATATTTTAGATGGTTATTTCTTTTAATTTTGATGTTTAGAACTGACAACTCATGAAAATTCCAAATTCAGTATCTCAGAAAATTAGACCATATTACTTAAGACCAATACAAGGAAAGGATTTTTAGAAATCTTGGCCTACTGAAAAGTATGAACATGAAAAATATGGGCATGTACAGCACTCTTGGGGCTCTTTTTGCCTGAATTACTGCAGCAATGCAGCATGTCATGAGTCGATCAGTCTGTGGCACTGTTCAGGTGTTATGAGAGCCCAGGTTGCTCTGATAGTGGCCTTCAGCTCTTCTGCATTGTTGGGTTTGGCATAATGGCATATCGCATCTTCACAATACCCCATAGATTTTCTATGGGATTAAGGTCAGGCGAGTTTGCTGGCCAATTAAGAACAGGAATACCATGGTCCTTTAACCAGATACTGGTTGATTTGGCACTGTGCAGGTGCCAAGTCCTGTTGGAAAATTAAATCTGCATCTCCATAAAGTTGGTCAGCAGCAGGAAGCATGAAGCACTCTAAAACTGGTATACGGCTGCGTTGACCTTGGACCTCAAAAACACAGTGGACCAACACCAGCAGATGACATGGCACCCCAAACCAACACTGACTGTAAACTTTACACTGGACCTCAAGCAATGTGGATTGTGTACCTCTCCTCTCTTCCTCCAGACTCTGGGGCCCTGATTTCCAACGGAAATGCAAAATTTACTTTTATACGAGAGAACATAACTTTGGACTACTCAGTAGTAGTCTTTTTGTCTTTATCCCAGGCGAGACGCTTCTGACGCTGTCTGTTGTTTAAGAGTGGCTTGACACAAGGAATGCGACAGCTGAAACCCATGTCTTGCATTTGTGAATCTCCCCCACATTTTTGAATGGGTTTTGTTTTGGACCCATCCTCTCCAGGGTGCTGTTATCCCTATTGCTTGTACACTTTTTTTTTTACCACATATTTCCTTCCCTTCGCCTCTCTGTTAATGTGCTTGGACACAAAGCTCTGTGAACAGCCAGCCTCCTTTGCAATGACATTTTGTGTCTTGCCCACCTTGTGCAAGGTGTCAATGGTCATATTTTGTACAACTGTCAGGTCAGCAGTCCATTAGTCCCATGATTGTGTAGCCTACAGAACTACAGGTCCTTCTTTTTAAAACAATTAGCATATTGTGTTGAAGTTCATTATTTTCCATAAAGTCATGATAAAAATTTAACTTTCATGTATTTTAGATTTATTGCACACCAACTGAAATATTTCAGGTCTTTTATTGTTTTAATACTGATGATTTTGGCATACAGCTCATGAAAACCCAAAATTCCAAATCTCAAAAAATTAGCATATCATGAAAAGGTTCTCTTAACAAGCTATTAACCTAATCATTAACTTAAACTTATTAACTCCAAACACCTGCAAAAGATTCCTGAGGCTTTTACAAACTCCCAGCCTGGTTCATTACTCAACTGCAATCATGGGTAAGACAGCCGTCGTGACTATTAAAACACTTTTCTTTTATTGGTCGGATAAAATATGCTAATTGTTTGAGATAGGAATTTTGGGTTTTCATGAGCTGTATGCCAAAATCATCAGTATTAAAACAATAAAAGACCTGAAATATTTCAGTTGGTGTGCAATGAATCTAAAATATATAAAAGTTTAATTTGTATCACTACATTATGGAAAATAATGAACTTTATCACAATATGCTAATTTTTTTAGAAGGACCTGTAGACTGAGAGACCATTTAAAGGCCTCTTTTTTTTCCAAAAGTTTGCATTTCAGGCCTCAAAACAATGTTGTGTTAAACAGGCCAACAATCAAGGAAAACATATGCTTAGAACACTCCCTAGTGGTCATTACATAAAACACAAAGGCAACAACGAGATATTGCTTAATAACTTTAACTATCTAATGTAACTATATCTAACATATTTAAAACAAATAGTGCATGTGCGCGTGTGTGTGTGTGTGTGTGTGTGTTTTCAGGAAGTTGCAGGGAGTGAAATTATTGTTATTTCAATTGAAATTTCGATTTGAAGGGAGTAAAGCCCGTTTTTAGACTATTAAGGAAATAAATGTTAATTTAAAAGTCTACTTTAGGGTAATATAATGCCATATTATGATTAACCATATTATGATTATTGATACCATATTGAGAATTAGAATATTTATTATGTGGAAATCAGGTGCAGATATCTACATCAGAGAAAAACAGGTTTGTCTGGGTAGCAGATTCGGATAATGTTAGAATCCACGCATCTTTTGATCCACGCATCTCTAGTAGTAAAACCAACTGGCCGACTCGCATTGTACAGCGGCCCACCAGGAAAACTCCCAGTGCTTCAGATCCAATCCCTGCACCATGCAATTATGGCAGACATATGTGATATATTCATATAAAAGTTTATTATATTAATAATTATATTATTAATGTAGACATATTAAAGGAGTAATGGAATGGAATTGTGTTATTAATATATATATATATATGCAAACATATATATATATACATATATATATATATATATATATATATATATATATATATATATATACACACTTCTATTTTTATTTTTTATAACCTCTTGAACCATGACTTCTGGCAAGTTTTGTGGATAGAAATGGACATTGAGACAACTATGACATACCATCCACAGATTCAAGGCATGATAATAGCAGCACGTACCTTGAACTGGTCACAAATAGAAACCTTCATTTTATAATTGTAAACAGGATTATTCATGTCTTTTGTGTTAATTTTCAGCTTTCATTTACAGTATTGGTAGAAATTGATAAGGGAAAAATGAAACGGCACAACCCAGAAAAAGATTATTTACAATTTATTGAAAATGTTATCTTAATGGCAAAGGCCACACCCAATCTGTGAACACTTAATTTTTCTGGGCTTTTCATAAAAGATCTCTTAAGGCTCTTTAGTAATTGCATGCTATAGTGGGTGGTGTGGCCATTAATGGTGACATGCATGCATGTGGCCAGGTGCTGTCCTTTAGCCTATTTCTCAAGTCTGTGGGAAAGCTCTAGGTGTCGTGTGCGCTGGTAAGAAAGAACAGAAGGATCCAATTGCGAATGAACAATAGTTTATTACTCCCAATAGACAAGGTCGATCAGAACAGTAATGTCTCATAAGGCAGAAAGGCGATGAGGTGCAGCAGGTGAGAGTGATCGGTGATGAGTAATTAGTGACCACGCCTCCAACAACACCACACAACACAGACAGAACGAGACGATGAATTCATGAACCGTGACAGTACCCCTCCCCCTAAGAGCGCCTCCTGGCGCTCCCAGGAGGACCTACCTGTCGATTGAATTCATCGATAAGGGAATGATCCAATATGTCCCTGGCAGGAACCCAACTTCTCTCCTCCGGACCGTAACCTTCCCAGTCCACCAAGTACTGAAATCTGTGTCTGCTCCGTCTAGAGTCCAAAATGTGGTTAAACGAATACGTAGGTTCCCCATCTACGAGGTGCGGCGGATTTATGCGGGACTGAAAAACAGGTTTTAATTTGGAGACATGAAAGGCGGGATGAATCCTCCCGTACGCTGGAGGTAGTTTGAGGTGGACTGTTACTGGGCTAGTGATCTTAGTGGCAGGAAACGGGCCAAAGAATTTAGGAGCGAGCTTATTACTTACGTAGCGCAAAGGAATGTTCTTAGTAGAAAGCCACACTTTGGTGCGTCTACCTACATGGAGCATAGTCTCACGGGCTCTATTCCATGTGTGACGACACCTCTCAACGGCAGCTCAGTCCATGAAGGGGAGACGGCAGGGCACTAGATGTTCGTCCGTGAAGCAGGGAGGCAATGGGCAGACATGGTCGGCTGGAACCGGAGCAAAGCAATCCCATGACGAACACGAAACACACAGGAAACCCACAGGATACACTGCAACGATCTGACACAAGACTGAGTGAGACACAGAAATATATGGGCCCGGAACGAAATCTAGAGCGATATGGGACCAGGGTCTTGAAGGAACAGACAGCGGTTGGAGTAACCCATCTGGGGAACGATTGGAAGTCTTACCCAAGGCGCAAACTGAACAAGCCAATACAAATTCCCGAATGTCACGAGCCATACCAGGCCACCAGAACTGTTGCTTTACCAAAAATTTGGTTCTATGGCAAGCTACATTGGAGCTATGACCCCATTGAATTATGTCGGACCGAACTCCCTCAGGCACAAATAAACGATTTGGTGGGCCACCGGGCGGAGGCGTTACCCCTTCTAAGGCCGATTTCACCTTCGATTCGACCTCCCATGTGAGTGCCGAGACGATAAGTCTCTCCGTAAAAATGCACTCGGGTTGTGCAAGTTCAGGTTGGAGTAAGATTTTTATTTTGTTTATTTTTTATTTATTTATTTATTTTTATTTGGGGGGGGGGGTCTATTTCGAACTTAATTTAGTATCAATTAATATGTAGTATATAGCTCACTGTACATAAGGGGTTGGGTTACCTCTCTCTTTTTTGACCATACATGTGTTTGCATCCCTGAAAATGAAAAGAGATAAACATTTGAAATATATCAGTCTGTGTGTAATGCATGAATATAATATACAAGTTTCACTTTTTGAATGGAATTAGTGAAATAAATCAACATTTGATGATAGTCTAATTATATGACCAGCACCTGTATGGCTCAAACTGTTAAATTGTGGATTAATTCAATCAAAATCATGGGACCGTGTGTCTGAGCCTGTGTAAATCTGATTTATTACTTTAGCCACAGGACGACAGTGGTTGCTAGTGTTTTAGGACACATCTTAGCCTTGATTAAATCACTGTAATAGATGCTAATTGCTATGCTTATTGCATATTAAAATAATACAGTAACAATAATAGAGACTGCTCATGTTACCTGGTTTGCAGAACCATTTGTGTTTTATATTCATATTGTTGGATTTTAGTTGATCGCTTGCTTCATTTAGGCTATTTTTGTACATTTTCATCAATACAGAATTCAGTATTTCATTGTAATTCTTTATTGTTTATAATTGTATAATTCAGTTGTGCAGCCAATCTGGTTCAAATAGCTACACAGCTGCAATTATCTCTGGTGCAAAGTCTGTACGTAACAGTCCATATTCGCTCACTGTTTTTTGTTTAGTTTTTACCATATAGTGCACTGTGCTTTTCACTCTGAGAACAGTGCATAAGTTAACAAGTGAGTAATTTTAAACACAGTAAAAGAAATTTACTCAATAGATGTTCTTGTTCCATGCTAGGAGCTGTCTGAATCTTCTGTTGTCATTCTCCGAGAACATCCCTGGTGCCTTATGGGAAGAGTTTCAATCTTCAGTCAAGGTCAGAGACAAGATTTCATTAAATGTTTTTAGCACCTAACGTGCAGCATCTGCGGAAATGGTGGATGGACCTGGATGATTAAATTGTGATGCAGAATTATACAGAATTAAGCAATATTTCACTCATAAGCATCAGACAACAGCATTACTAATTAGTATTATTATTTAAAAAATGTAATAAGTTAGAGTATAAAGAATATATACCAGATGGCTTGGTTAATGGGTTTACTAAACACAGAAACCTATTTGCCTATTTGATGTGCGTCATGTGCCCTTCGCCTGTTTCACACAAATCCATTAAAATAAATGTGCACTTGTGCAGGCCACCTCAGTGATAAAACCTAAAACTTGTGCATTTCCGATTGTGAATTATTCACGCCACGGTGGAGGGGAGAGTATTGTGATCAAGAACGTGCCGCTCACGTGGTCCGAAACATGATTGTATGTTGTAAATATATATTCTTGAAAACTCAGAGATGTGGATTCGGACAGCTATTACATCACCACACAACCTTGGTGTTTGTCAAAAGCAGTAGGTAACTCGGCCGGGGATTTGGTGGGAAATGGACGGCAATAAAATCACTGACTAGTAGCCCCTGTAAATGATAGCAATACCTTCCGACCCCACGAGGATTACCTCCGAATTTCCGTCCGAATAGGCCTTCAGCAATTCCTTCACCACTAACGGAGCGAGCTGGAAAATCAAACTTCCCGAATTCACCCTGTTGGGGAGGAGGGCCACAACATCATGGCCACCAAAGATTGTTATTGCTTCGGCTTTAATAAACCCCAGCAAAGATTGTTATTGCTTCGGCTTTAACTTCTGGATATTCGGCAGTGGTGCCACAATGGAATGAATGGTTTCGTTCTCATATCTCTCCGCCGCCATTACTGAACTACAACTCAAAATACCTCGTGACATCAACGTCATTGTTCTCCGCTACTCCCTCTGTTCGCTGATTGGACTGGTAAAATTTGTTCGAAGAAAACCTAAGAATGCACCGCAGTCCCAGACGTAGTACTGAAGGAAAATGAAAATTAAGCAGAAGTACAAAGGAGGGCAGAGCCAGGCTATGGCTACACAGGCTATGGCTACACAGGCTATGGCTACCTATAATAAAATGTCTGGCGGTCAATGGAGGAAAGCCTTGTTTTGCCCTGCAGGTGGGCATTCCTATAAGTGTGTGATGACACGTGAAAACTATGAATAGCCTAGTGTGAGCCACAGTGTGCACTCTTCATGGAGGCGCACGCTGTATATCACGTCATAGTAATCGGATCAGGTTATTGACATGGTGGAATTTTTCATTTGATCGATTCATGAAAAGTTTTATCCCACCCCTCTCAAACCAATTACAATTTAATTAGGTTTGGGCATTTTTCCCAGATTGATGTGTTTATATGGAGCATTTTCATTCGAATTGGTCTTTTAAACCGATTACAGTGCTCCATGTAAACGCACCTACTGTTTAAAAAAAACATGTTCCAAAATCAAAACAGACTTTAGGGTCAGGAGAGACAACAGACAGGGTAGGAGACAGACAAAAAATGAACTCTCAAAACGTACTGCCAGATTCTGGAAGATGGATTCTTCAAACAGTGGTACAAGACGATGTGATGCAGGTCCTTCAAGAGTTTGGGGATGGCCCCTTTCTGTTCCAACAAGACTGCGCACCAGTGCATAAAGCATGGTCCATAAAGACATGAATGATCGAGTTTGGTGTGGAGAGTCCTGACCTCAAACAGATAGAACACCTTTAGGATGAATTAGAGCGGAGACTGCAAGCCAGGCTTTCTCATCCAATGTCAGTGCCTGACCTCACAAATGCGCTTCTAGGAGAATAGAAAAATTCCCATGAAAACACTCCTAAACCTTGTGAAAAGCCTTCCCAGAAGACTTGAAGATGTTATAGCTGCATAGGGTGGTAAACCATACGGATTAAGAATTGGATGTCATTAAAGTGCATGTGCATGTAGGGCAGCGCAGGCACAACCTAACGCAGGGTCAATTGTAACATGCATGGTTCAACACTTTCCACACATGCCAGGATGACGAACTTTGTGTATTTACTAGTTGCCATATCAACATTATATAGAGAAAAAATAGTGCCAAAATTAACAAAAATCTTTGGAAGATATCAATGAACATTTATTTTACCATAGTAAAAGTAAAAAATGTCTCTTTTTTGTGTTTATTTAAAATAAGACAAATCTGATATTATTTGAATCTTATATCTGTTATTTAACAGTTGAGATCGTTCTTTAATGCTGATCTAACCAGCAGAAAACGCGAGCCGTGGTTTAAATCCGTCGCGCAGGTGGGGTACATTGTAACACTGCGTTACAATGAGCCCCTATTAGAACTATGATATTATATTCTATACTTTTATGAATTCTTTTAAGAAATTATGAGAAAATGGTAAATAAGGATGTTCAGATGTTCAGAAATTATTTATTCTCTTTTTAACTATGCTGTACAGCTGTATTAGCAATGTGTTTGTTGTGAAAATCAAAAGTATGTGTATTTTTAATGATAAAAAAATGCCATTATTTTATTTCAAAAAGGTAATAATTGTATTTTTTTGACAAAATATTTTAGTTTGTTTTGGATATTTTTTGATTATTTCAGATAACTTTTTAAGCTGTCATTTGCTCATGTTACAATGTGCCCACTCACATGTTACAATGTACCCAAGAAAAAAGGGTAAATCAAGAAAAAAGTATACACTATAATGAAACAAAACCACATAATTGTACTAGACATGTGCAATTAATGTGGGAAAAAAATATTCTAAACCCCAAGTGGATTTACACAAACTGAGACGGTCAAAAAGCTTTAGGTTGTGCCCCGCTCTCCCCTAAAGGCAGGAATCCCATAACCTTCGGCAATATAGTGTCAAAAGGCCTGGCTTGATGAGTATTCGCTTAAACAAAGTCGGTCATTTACATTTACATTTATGCATTTAGCAGACGCTTTTATCCAAAGCGACTTACAACTCAGGAGAACAGGAAGCGATCCGTCAAGAAGAGGCAGAGAAACACAAAAAGTGCCCCAAATACCAAGATTTGTATACTGCTCAGAGTAGCAAAACCCAGAAAAGGGAAGAAGAAAGGAGAAATAGAGGAGGAAAGAGGGTGTTTTTGTGTTTTTGTTTTTTTTAAATGGAAGATTAAGTGCTCATGGAAGAGATGAGTTTTTACCTGTCTTTTGAATGAAGCGAGTGATTCTGTCGTGCGTATGGAGGACGGAAGATCGTTCCACCAACCAGGAACAATGAAAGAAAAAGTTCTAGAGAGGGATTTCATATAGAGAATAAAGGTGTGACATGAGCCATTTTGGGCTCATTGAATACAAGACGTGCCACAGCGTTCTGGATCATTTGAAGCGGTTTGATTGCACAAGATGGAAGTCCAGCCAGAAGCGCATTGCAATAGTCAAATTTAGAAATGACCAGGGCTTGGACAAGAAGCTGTGTTGCATGCTTCGGTCATGCAGTCATGTCTTACATAATAATACTGTTAGTGTACATAAACCGTTAGGAAATGTGGTTTTATGGTTCTGTGCGTTAGGTCTTAGTTTGTCCTTTACATTTGATTGCTTTCTATTGAAAACTTCTGTTTTGTATTACAATTTGTATTATTTATTTCAAAGGAATACTATATTTCTCAAGTTCTAAGCTGTTCCTAATCACCTCTAAGAGAGGCAATGGAATATGTTTCACATTTCAATTCATGATACTTTCTCAACTCTTAATGTATTTGTTCTTAAAATATATTGTTGTTAAGAATGCTTCTATTTATCATGTAATATCGGTGATCAGTATTGGCCAATATGGCTTACAGTAATTGGTGATCAGCCCCAAAAATCCTGACCAGAGCACCCTTAAAAAGAAGAAGCATCGGTTCTTGAGCAACAAGCAATATGGGTAACACTTTAGAATAATGGTAATTAGTTACCATTAGTTAATATATTAACTAACATGAAGTAACCATGAGCAGTTCATTTGTTACTTTATTTGTTCATCTTTGTAAACGTTAGTTAATAAAACTTGAGCTGTTCATTGTTTGTTAATTTTAGTTCACAGTGCATTAACTAATGTTAACTATATCATATTTAACTATATAAATACATACTTTATAAGTGCAGTTCATTATTAGTTCATGTTAACTAATGTAGTCAATTAATCATTTTCTAAAGTGTTACTGAAATATGAATGTTTACAAGTAATCCTATTTATTTAGAATATGTAAGTCATTTTTGTTGTGGATTAACAACACGCCAGTCACCAAGTGAATATAAAGGTTATGGGTTGGATTAGATGTGGAGTTAATAAAGGTTTAAAACCTTTGTTTTTAAATTGTGTTGACGGTTTCTTTGATGCAGATGGCTCATGACATCCTTCAGGCACATGGAAACTCGCAGCTTCACACTCTGTTGACTCTTGTGGAGGAGAATGGTGTGTGGTCCAATGCCACGCTCTGTAGCATTCTCTCAAGTGACATTCCTAATGTAGAGAAAGGTAAACTTTTTTTACTTAAATTAGTTTTACTTAATTTATTTTTCACTAATAATTTTGGTAATACTGACATTCATTTATAATTGTATTGCTGCTATTGTTAACTTATTTGGATGTGCGTCTTCTGTAGTACATGAGTTTTTGTCTCAAGAAGGACCTGATCTACTTCATATGCGTATAAAGCATCTCATCAAACAGAAGCAAATGGATAAAGCTGCAATACTAGCAAAGATATGCGCAGAGTTTCCTGAATTTGGAGGAAAGAAGAACTTTAAACAAATCTACCTCGTATGTCTGTGTGAAATAAAGCCACAACAAGAACTTATGCAAGAGGTGAGAGTTTTTATTTTATTTTTTTAGAATCAGTCTATATTGTATTAATGCTGAAGTCCAAGCATATTTACAAATTTATTTCTGCTCTCTTTATTTGCTGAATTTAGCTGTTTGGGCTGTTTAGGTTACTTCCTACAGTTAAAATGTTTTTGTTTTTTTGAACTTCAAACTAAATATTTCAATAATATTTAAAATACATAGCCTTGCACAATATAAATGTCTCTCTTCTGTGTCAGGATATAATCGTTTTTAAAGGGTTAGTTCAACCAAAATTTTAATTAAAAAAGTCAGACCCACTTTATATTGTGTCCTAAAGTACTATGTACTATCATTTTAATTTATCATTTGATATATTGCACTTATTGTGTACATACATGTTTTTACATTGTACTTGCATTTTAAAAAATACCTGCATGTAATTACGTCTGTAATTAATTTACGTAGTTACATTTGTAATTACACAGTTGGCACTTCCCTTACACCTAACCCTACCCTTAAACTGACCCACACCACTAAACCTGTCCCTAACTCTACCCGTATCCCACCTCAATATCAGCAAAAGTGTTTTACAATACAATTTGAACACCGTAAGTACATTGTACTTATTTTTTATGTAAGTACATAGTACTTAAGGCCACTTAATATAAAGTGGGGCCAAAAAGTTAACATTTATTCTCTTCACTATTCTCACATGTGGTTCCAATACCAGAAGACTTTGATTCATTTTTTACAACACAAATGAATATTTTTAATATGCTCCCATCCTTGATCAACGCATATACATAGAGTTCTTTGAATATGGTAAGCATATTCAATTTTACTTGTTTGGCATGCAGGAATAAACCCCATTGGGCTTCTGTGTTTACCCTGTTTGATGTATATTATGATTGTGTGTTGTTTAGTGTTTATATTTGAATAAAACCAAAATATTCATTTGTGTTACAAAAGATGAAACAATGACAACATTTTCCTTTTTATGTGAAATATCCCTTTCATTAATCTGTTATTATTATTATTATTATTATTATTATTATTATTATTATTATTATTATTATTACCATTATTTTATTATGTATTTAATTTGTGTAAGCTTGGCTATTGCAATTAATGTGTAACCTAAATTCACTCTGTTATGTTTGGTAGATAAAGGAGGTAGACTGTAAGGAGGCTTTGGACATGATTTGTAATTTGGAGTCTGAGGAAGATGAGAAGGGAGCTCTCAGTCTTTGTACGGCATTTTTCAAGCGCCAGCTTCTCAGTGGGGATGTTTATTGTGCCTGGTAAGACCTTTGTTCTTATTCTTTAAAGGTGAATTATGTAGTTTCTGCGACACTACTTGGGGATGCACCGATATGAAATTTGTGGCCAATAATTCTTTATAATTGAAAGGCGATAATCAATATATAGGCCGATAAATCTAAGTACACATTTTTATAGACTTTGAGAGCCGGATTACAAAACAAAAAGCTCACCATTAAAAGAAATGTCCCAAAAACTTCAACATGAATCAAACCTATACAGTACAGTACCCTAATTTGAACCAGTGTAAGATTCCTTAACTTTTAAAAATAAAATGTACTCTCCTATGGCCAACTTAGTTTCTTTAAAAAATGGTAATACTTTACAATAAGGGTTTATTTTTTTGTTAGCATTAGTTAACCAAGAATAAATGAACAAAAGTTCCACAGGATTTATTAATCTTAGTTCAAGTTAATCTCAACAGTTTCAGATCCAAAATTGTTTTTGTTAACATTAGGTAATGCACTGTGAATGGACTGTTAATAAACACAAATATTTTTTTACTAACAAAAATATTTGTCTGCGCTGAAGCTGAAGAGAATAAACAACCAAAAACTGAAGCGCTTAGAAGGTTAATTGACAACTAAACTCATCATACATGAGAACAATTATATTTATACAAAATATAATACAATATATATAAAATATAATATTACAACTTATATTTGCACAAAATCAGGGACAGGTGAACTAAGTAGTCAAAAGGCCTATAACTCTTGTCTTCCCCTGTTTGAGAGTGCACACTGAAACTGAAGATTGTCACCAGTACAATGAAGCACTGCAGGTTATGTAATCTATGAAATGCATGCTATATGAGATTAATCAGATGTTTATAGTACATAAAACTTAATTTTATGACATATGCCTATAATGACCCGAATGCACAAGCAAACTTTACTGTGCTGATCAGAATGCATTCTTCCCACAACAGCCCGCTGAAACCCAACTAAACCCAGAGAATTCACAATGTTTTATTACAAACATTTTCTCATTACAGTGTTATAAATTTAACAGTCCCAACAGTTATTAACGATATGCATTTCTATTTAAGATGAATCAGATATACACAGAATAAATATAATATTAAAACTTACAATGGCACAAAAATCTGTGAATGCACAAGCAAACTTAACTGTGCTTGTCATGAAGGTGTAACTCCATGGACACAAACTCATCTACGGCACGATGACTCCGATCTTTCAAATATTCATACTCTTGTGTAATCCACACGCCATCCTAAACAAACTTGTCTCCTGTGTGTTACCCAAAATTTTCGAATATTCCGATCTATTATGATTTCTGACCTGTAAGGTTGCCAGAATAATAATCATACACGGTGTGTTAATAGGCCAGAAGAGAACTGGCACCCCAACTGAGTCTGGTTTCTCCCTAGGTTTATTTTTCTCCATCATGCCCTGATGAAGTTTTGGTTCCTTGCCACTGTCGCCTTTGGCTTGGCTTGCTCAGTTGGGGACAATAAACCTAAAATTATGATCTAAGTTATTCAACTAAATATACAAATAAAATTAATTAATTAGGTCTTAACCTAAATTTCAACTATATTACCGATCTGCCCACATTGACACTATATTATAATTGAAATTAGCTGGATAACAGCTGTGGCTGTACAGCCGAATCAAATCACTGTGAAGCTGCTTTGAAACAATTGTATTTGTAAAAAGTGCTATATAAATAAAGGTGATTTGATTTGATTTTACCTTATGATATAGTGACCCATACAATGTGCCAAACATAATGTGTCACATGAAGAGACAGCATATGACAGTAGCTGTCATATAACAGCTGAGAAGATTTGGGTCTGTAGTGAGTGACAAGGTCCACCTCACACAAACTTCATTCTCACATTCTCTATCTTTACTACTACAACACACACACACACACACACACACACACATAGGGCTGGACGATATGGCCAAAATTCATATCACAATATTTTTCTTAATTTCGGTCGATACGATATAATTCCGATATCGATATGAACTATATAAAAGCTTTAGAAAAAACTACTAAGAACTGCCACAAAGGATGTCTGTACCTACAAACTTCTGAAAAATGTATTTGCCAAGTCTATGAATAGTCCTCCTATAAAACTATATAATATTTTAGAAATAAAACCAGTACAAATAAATTTATGTTCACCTTTTATTTGTATTTAGCCTTTATATGAAAAAGAAATGTGAAATCAACATCAAATAAACATAAGACTCTCACTTTATTAATATTAATATCTTTAAGTTTAAACTATAACATAGGCTGATTATATTATTCTTAATATAGATTAAACAAAAGTGCTTCAGCCAGGATTCAGCCTGACTCAGAATATTCTAGCGGATGGATCTGCTTCACAGCGTACAGTGTTCCTATGCCGCAGACGCAGTTTATTGAGCATTTTCTTTTAAGTTTTAAATTTCAGTGAAGAACAATTCATAGCGCTCTATTTTCCATTTATGCAAAACTATAGCATATATTTAATGCTGCATTTATTTAATTAAAAATGCAGTAAAAAACGTAATACAGTGAAATATTATTCTGATCTACATCATCTGTTCACTACGTGAATATATAGTAAAGTGTTATTTATTTCTGTGATCAAAGCTGAATTTATCATCATTACTCCAGTCTTCAGTGTCACTTATCATTCTCATATTAGGATTTGATGCTCAACAAACATTTATGATTATTATCAGTGTTGAAAACAGTTTTGTTGCCCATGATCCTTCATTGCTTTCATATATTGTCGCAATCGTCTGACTGTCGTCGTCACCTTTCAGCTCATAACGATTGTTTTCCTTCAGCTGCAGCTCAAGCGTGACAGTAGTTCTACGAATCCGCTTTTGGACTTTCTGTGAGAGCCTCCTCATATTTAGATACGAATAAAATGACAGGCCATGCATAGATTATTTTTTGTCTCTGAAATTAAATCTTGATGTATTCACGTTGGTTTCTATGTATACACTTGCCCGTGACCTCAAGAAGCGCGCAATCAACCGAGGTTAGAACAAGCGGTCTTTAGCGTCCCTGTTAACTTGCCCGCCCTCGCTCCAGGTAACGCCGTTTCGAATCCCACTCGGAGCGGGTCGAATAGGACCGGTGAGACCCAGTAAAAGTGCGGGGGATGAAAATACACTATTAAAAGTGCGGGGGACACTCCGAACCACTTCCACCCCACTGAATTAACGTTAGTCTTTCTTCTCTTATTAACTATTTCTTTCTCCTTACTTGTGGAAGTTCGTTCAGTCACATTTGTGTTGCGGTCAGGGAAACTCTTTTTGTAGCTAAACTTGCCGCGTTGGCTCTATCAGCCTACTACTGCTGAGCACTGACTGCGTTTCTGTGGTGTACATCATCGCGCAAGTAGCCAATCATGTTCTGCTCTTTCTGACGGCTGCACCCTGAACGTCAGTCAGTGAGGAATGCTGTAGTGTTTATCGAAATATCGGAAATGTGTTTAAAAATCATATCACCGTTATTGAAAAAAATTATATCGCGATATATATATTGATATTGAATTATTGTCCAGCCCTACACACACAGAGCCTACTCTGCGTCATTTCACATCAAGGTATGCACAAGTCACAAAAATAAAATCAATCTATCCTTGTGGAAAGGTTGCTTGGTAGCTAAAAGAAAGGCTAGCAAGTCCTATATTTCTGTAATTAAAACAGCACAAACACAAATATGGTGAATGAATAGATTGCTAGTTTATTTTGAGTAGACAGCTAGCAGTTCTCTTGGGAGTTTGCTGACAATCCTGTGTCTGAAGTAAAATGCTCAAAATATCTCCAGAGAAACATCACATGGTCAACCTAGTCTTGGTTATTTAATTTTGATTTATTCTTATTTTCTGTACCTTGTCATTCAAGGCCAGGGTACTTTTTTTTACATTTCTGGAACTTTTGCACAATTCCACATCCTGCGCAACTACGGGATCTCCAGGACCATTCATTATTTATCCGTCACCATCTAGGCTGAACAAGAATATGGCCTGTCCCAATTGATCTCCGCCAAGAGAAAATAGACATGCCGTTTAAAAAATCTTTAATTTATTGTCAGAAATATGTTTTCAAAAGCATCACTTTCATCAAATTTTATGTGGCACAATTTCCAGTAGACATCAGGACACAAAGGATCAGGCGTTTGTGCTGGGGCTGAACCCTGGAGAGCCCCTTCCCAATTTAACCACTGATTCTAATCATATTTGAAGCAATTCAAACCCATCATGGTGGACAGCGCAGCTGAAGTGTCTCAGCATTATTTATTGGCATGAATATATCTGTACAATTTTATTATTGGATAGATAACGATAACATAAAAAATAATTTATCGGCCAATAACAATATGTTTCCAATATATTATGCATTCCAAACACTATTGTCACCTAGCAGAATATAAACCATACTTTCAAACAACCTTTCATAGGACCTCTACTAAGTTAAACATCACAAATATAACTCTTACAGGTGCTTGTGAAGGCATGTCTCAACTGGTAAAAGTTAGGCTAATTTCAATTAAAAAAAATCCAAAATTTTAGGATTACCTTAAGCTTTGTTACTATGTGTCATGAGTAGGCATGTGCTGGAATCAGTTTTTCTTGTTGCGATTAATTGCTGAAGCTTTTATAACGGTATACGGTATTATCACAATACTGAAATAAATTACAATTATACAATTATATTTCATTTAATAATAGTAAATTATTAATTCTTTATATCGCCTGTTTAAAAAGGAAGATGTAATTTTAAAAATGTGCAAATGAGCGGAAATAAGTTAATACAATGCTGCAAATGTAACTTGTGTAACATTAAATACTGCCGTAATAAAGGTTTATTTCTAATGTTTACATTTCTATCCTTTTTTTTCACATCTTATGAGCGGTGATTAAATCTTATACTTGTAAATACTTTGCAACATTTCAGTAATAAACGTGAAGGCTAGATCTTTAAAATGCATCCAAATTACAGGGAAATGCAACAATACGGTGTTCAATACGCACAACCTCACTAGAAACAATTACCGTCCAATTAGGGCTATAGTATAACAGGTTTAAGAACTCTTTTTGTAATAACAAAAATAACTCTGAATGTTTAAATACAAAAATCCAATGCACCAAAAATATATAAAAGTAAAATTTTCAAACAGATTAAAGTGCAAAAGAATTAGGCTATAAAGAACAACAGGTAACACATTACAATAAGTTCTCATTATTTAATGCATTAAAAGGTTAGTTCACCCAAAAATGAAATTTATGTCATTAATGACTCACCCTAATGTCGTTCCACACCCGTAAGATATTTTATCCGAGATCGTATGCAAGTGTATGCACAGCTATACTGTCCATGTCCAGAAAGGTAATAAAAACATCAAAGTAGTCCATATGTGTCCATATCAGTTATTTAGAATCTTTTGAAGCATCAAAAATACCAAAAACTACAACTTTATTCAGCATTGTCTTCTCTTCCGGGTTTGTTTTCAATCCTCAAAAGATTCGGATCGCCAATGTCACGTGATTTCAGCAGTATGGCAGTTTGACACGCGATTCGAATCATGAAGCAATATGCTGATTCATAACCGTTCAAATCTTTGAGGGTCAAATAATAACTATTTGTTGTGGAAAAATATGGGGAGAAATGTGGCCACACAATCAAAGGAAAAAAACACCACGAACCTTAAGAGACATCTAATGTTTTTATTTATTTTATTTAAATGTATGTGTGTGTACTTCTAACATGTTTGGTTGGTAAAATAAATATGTTGTAAATTCAAATCAGACCATCTTCTGTGTCTGGAATGGATGTATTCTTGAGCCTATAAAGGTATCAAAAAAAAGATAACCTTGTTTGAATTGTTTGGATAAAAAAAAGATTTTCATTTTGTCTATACTACTAGGTACTTATACTATATTGACTGGCTTAAACAGAATTGCATTACTAAAAAGAGACTAAAATAAAATTTTCATTGACTAGACTAAAATGTCATCAGTTTTTGTCGACTAAAACATGACTAGACTAAAAGGAGTATGAACGTGACTAAAACTAATAAAAAATTAAAACAGGCTGCCAGTTCAGTTGTTCAGTTCAGTGCTGTTCCTATTATTGTAAAAAAAAAAAAAAAAAAAAAAAAACAGAAATAACACAATAAATAAATATCAATTATATATATATATATATATATATATATATATATATATATATATCGGTTATCAGAACATAAACATGCAGATAATCGATATCTGTATCGGTTATTAAAAAAAAAACAATATCGGTTGATCACTAATCATTACACTTTACAAGAGTTAGAAAAACAGAACAGATTTAGATAAATATGCCATAATAATCTTGTCTGGCTATCACCAGACCAAGCTCAATTTAAGGTTGAACATAGGTCTGGGGATACTGCTATGTATTTTCTACTGCACAAGAGGCATGATAAACAAGCATTTTTTAAATGACTGTATGCAATTGGAGAGTCCTTCAACCAATCAGACCACAAGAGGCGTGATCAACGGGCAACAACCATTGTCTCTAATTATAAACTTAGTCTTTCTGAACGAGTGCATGATAATGCTCTATGGTATTGAAGTGCCAATTGTTGCTTGTCAATGTTCTGATGGTACACTTTTGGCACAATAATAGTAGTCAATGAATAAACTGGGATAAAAGAATGTATTTTAACATGAAAAATCGTACATGCTTCACCTTTATTTTTTAATTACTGTGCACAATGGCTTCATAAATAATGTAAAAATAATTGTGTTTTGCCTGCTGCAATTCACAAAACGCTATTTCAGCTTTGCATTCAGTTCCGTTTCCATTGTGTGAGGGGTTTTATATATATATACAATTGAGTGCGTGCATAAGTATTAGGCAAGTCAATAATCTGATCATATATTTTTTTCCAATCATTGAATGAAACAGTGATTAACGCTGCTGCAATGGTGCATTTGGACTGTATCAGTGTCTATTTCTTGTGCACAACATGGATAAGCCACAACAGGTAAACATATCAGCTGGGTTGACAATATGGACACTAGTGTGATTTTATTTGATCTTCATATTGATAATTCTTAAATCCCAAGATCAATATTTTTGTTTAAGCTGTTTTCATTAAGTGCGTGAACAACTTTAAGCTTTCAATTTTAATTTGCATTTGAATAAATATATTAAAAAATATAGTGAATGTTTAATATGGTGTATATTACACATTCACTATATGTTTGCTTAACCTGTTAGCTGCCTAATGTGCAACTTAAATGTTTGTATATAACACGGTTTTTATTTGAGTGTTTGATAATTAAATTAGATTAAGTAATTTATAAATAAATAACCTTTATTTTCATTTTAAATTTTTTAGCTAATGGAAACTAATTTAGGTTTTGGTGTTTTATTTCGATGCATCATAGTGGTTTGTATTTGTGACTTTCCCATAAAGATGTGCAAAACCAGGCCAATTGAATATATAACTTACACTAAAAAGTCAACAATTATGAAATAGCCATGAGAAGGATGCAACACTACATAATTTACACATGTTTTCTACATACAAAACACTACTTAGTTAAGGCATGACCATCGGACAATTAAATGCTCGCTGGGTCAGCAGGGTTGCTAAGATGGTAAAAATGAAAAGACACATTAACTGCAAAATGCTTTAAGAATTAAGGTAAATAATTAAGTGCAAAACCACCAAAATGCCAAAACCTTACCAGTATCACTATTTTCCAGAACTGTAACCCTTCTGATACCTATCGACTTGAATGCATAATAATTATGCACGCACCTGCAGCATTACCTGACACTCGACAAGAAGTGTTTTGCATTCACTGGCACAGAAGAAAACCACTGATCATCATTGTTTATTACTGTCTGGATGACTGTGTATACTCTTGCAAATGTCTCGTTATAATCAACAAGGCATAGACACAGTGGCCCTCATTTATCAAAAGTGCGTACACCAAATTTCCAGCGTACACCTTGCGTACACCCAAACCCACGTTGACTTTGAGATTTATCAATATGGACGTTGGCGTACGGCACGCTCAAATCCTACGCCAGCTCAGGAGGTGGTGTACGCACGTTTGAGTTAGTGGGGAAATGCGCAGAAAAGCAATTCCTAACACCACAAAACGCACTGACAAGATATGCTATATGACCCACTGTTAAAAACCACACCAACAACATTCAGTGTTTATTTTTGTGCAACATGAACGTCAATGTTTAATTTGTGTAACTTTACCAAAGCGTTTGATTTGTAGGCATATGTATTCCTCCAGTCGCGAGCCTGTGCGCTTTATCTGACGTTTCAGCCCCGCCTGGCCCGGCAGCTGCGCACGGACTGGGACTAAAATAATTCAGACTGACAAAATAATAAAAATGACCTTCTTCTTTTAAATAATATTAAAATCAATAATAACGACATTCTTCTTCTAAATAACAAGCGTCGTTAAGAATAAGAATAATAAGAATAAGAATCATACTAATTGTCATGTAATTATTAATGTGAATGAATGGTACTCCACATCACATCATCATCACTATTGTACACCCCAATACATGTGCCGTGATACGAAATTAAATGCTAATTGTTTCAAAACGTACTGTAAAATAATGCATTGTGATGGTAATTTATCATCGAACAGCTATTTAAACTGCTGGAGTGCGCTTCTCAACCCCCACACTATTAACAGTACTCGTTATTTGGGTCCATATTTTGTTTTTGTAGGTGCCTTTATTCCCACTCTTTAAACTCTCAAATAAAACAATTTTCGGGTTTTTTTTTTTTTCACTTCCCTGGTGATGGTCTCGATGGGCTAGTCTCAATCATCTCACTAGTTCACTAGTCAGAGCACTGATCCGGGAGTCAACCCATTGACTTATGCCCTAATCCGTGCCCTGACTAGTGGACTAGTGAGATGACTGAGACGCGCCCGATCTCCACGTCGGAGAAGTTTCGCTTCTTTGCCGTCTTCTGTTTGTCCATGGCGTAAAATGCGGGCGTGGGGGAGGCGGAGACTTGAATATATAGGGGTGTGTTATTCTAATGACGATCGTTTTCAGCCGCCGCATTTATCAAGGGCAGGTATTGCGTACACCTGGATTGCAGAGGTACGCACAGCTTCATAAATCAGGCGGTGAGAGGAGTGTAAGCATAATCTTACACCAACATATACACCCGTTTCTACGCAAGATTGATAAATGAGGGCCATTGTGAATTAAAGATTTATAAAAGGCCGTTGTAGACTGCTTTATTGATTATAACAGAAGTTTTCATGAGTGTGCATAAAAATTATGAAATAATGAATTGTGTAATAATTATTAAACAAATGAAATAATTGTGATTATCATTGTACTCACCATACTGCCCTACTTTGCATTTTTAAGACACGTTAATCATTAAATATGTTTTAGTGATTACATATATCGTACTTTGTTCTACAGGGAGCTGACACTGTTTTGGAGTAAACTTCTAATACGGCTCGAATCAAAACAGGCCTTTTTGGAGCAATGCAGACTGTTAGCATGCCTCTCTGTGAGTGTGTACCATATTCTGCTCCTCATCAAAGTCATTCAGGCTGAGGTTAGAAGAGTTTTTGTTTTTATATCAATCTTTAACAAAAAAACAAGGCAATGGCACTGACAATTACTTTTTTTTTCTTTCTCAGATTGAGAAAAATGGACTTTCAGTGTGCATCGAGATGTGCGTTCAAGCACTAAAAATGGGAGTTCATGATAACGAGGGCTGTAATATCACTATCTGCAAAACAATCTCTTGTTTGCTGCCTTTAGACTTGGAAGTAAAACGGGCTTGTCAACTCACTGAATTCCTGATAAATCCATCATTGGACTCTTACTATGCTGTTGAGACTCTCTTTAATGAGCCTGACCAAAAGCTTGAGCAAGAGGATCCACCAATTCTGAACTCACTACGCTGTGACCTGTTGTTGGCCTTAAAGACGAAGTGGCCTTTTGATCCGGAGTTCTGGGACTGGAAAACCCTAAAACGTCAATGCCTTGCTTTGATGGGTCAAGAAGCAACCGCTATATTGTCTACTGACAAATGTACTGACAGTGAAGACAATGAAGCCCATGACCATGATGAAAAATATTTTCAACATCTACATTTTACCAATAGTACTACTTACGAACTGAGTGAAGTTGAAACAGAAAGAAAGAAGAAAAGGGAAATGAAGAAGATGAGAGAGATGGGATTTGTTTCTGCTCGATTTCGCAATTGGCAAGCTTATATGCAGTATTGTGTTTTGTGTGATAAAGAGTTCCTTGGACACAGAATTGTGAAGCATGCATTGAAGCATGTTCAAGATGGGATTTTCCGTTGCCCAATATGTGCTAAAACGTTTGAAACTAGGGTAGTTCTAGAGCCTCATGTGGCATCACATGTGAAACAGTCATGTAAAGAACGCCTTGCTGCTATGGGTGTGAGCAAGAAACGTACCAGTTTTGACACCAAGTTAACAGCACCCAGCAGTACCTTGACAAAAGAAGAGCACAACAGCAAAACTGCTGTGACAGCTAGCCAAGGGACAATCTGCAATAACAGTTTACATGCTTCAAAAGAAAGTCCCAGCAAAAATGTGAAAAGTAAAATTAAATTGTCATCCCCCAAACAGGGCAACCCTATTCGTGATGTTAGCAACGCTGAATATTGTTCATGCCCTGTTACAAGTTGTCAAAAAGTTTTCAAGTACTTCAGGAATTTGGTTGCTCATGTTAAAGCCCACAAAAATGAGCAGGAAGCAATACAGTTCCTAGAAATACAAAGCCAGAAGGCTGTGTGCCAGTATTGTCACCGTCAGTTTGTAAATGTGACCCATCTTAATGATCACTTACAGATGCATTGTGGCGAGAAGCCGTATTTTTGCATTCAGCTTGGATGTAATTGCAGCTTTTCCTCTCATGCCGAGCTTCTGATACACAGAAAAGTACATGCTGAATTTCAGGCACAGTGTGCATATCCAAACTGTGAGAGAATATTCAATGAGACTTATTTGCTGTATGATCATGAAGCACAACACTACATGACGTTCCCCTGCAAAAGTCATAACTGTGACAAGGTGTTTTACACCTTGTCTGACCTAGATCTGCATCAGAAAGGACATGTAAAGAAGAAGGGGCACTCTGCTGTTGATGGGGACTCACCATCTCAACTTGAAGTACTAACTCCGACTTTTCCTGCCTTAGAGCTGCCTCCAAGCCAAATTAAAGAGGTTTCTCAAGAGTTTACCCCATTAGAAAGGAAATGTACCATTGAAAGCATAGCAGACATTACTCTAGACTCCAGAGAACAGCCTGAGCATCTTGTATCATGCACAGCTCAGTTGACAGTAAGCAAAAATGATCCCCAAACTAATGCTGTTCAGCCTGATGGATCGGAGACACCTCATTGTCTTGAGAATACGAAGCAATTACATTTTGAATCTTGCTATGTAAAACTGAAGCCTATTCCCGTCAAGTGCAATGATCCAATATATATAGATGCTCTAAGGAATGCTGACAGTGAAACTCAAACACTCTTGAAAGATAAGAAATTGTTTTCTTTCAAATTAAATCAGCTCAAGCCTGCTACATTGAGTCAACTTAAGCCTTCTACATTGATTCAGCATAAGCCTTCCACGTTGAGTCAGCTTAAGCCTTCCACATTGAGTCAGCTTAAGCCTTCCACGTTGAGTCAGCTTAATCCTTCCACGTTGAGTCAGCTTAAGCCTTCCACGTTGAGTCAGCATAAGCCTTCCATGTTGAGTCAGCATAAGCCTTCCACGTTGAGTCAGCATAAGCCTTCCACGTTGAAGTCATCTCTCTCTGTGACAAAAGCCGACAGAGAAGAAGGTCTGACTCATGTGTGTCCATTTGAAACCTGCACACGGAAATACAGCACCTCAAAAAGTTTGTCGAGACATGTCAAAAATGTTCATTCTGAGGCTTTTGAGGAGTGGAAGTTGTCTAAGAAGTACAAAAGGATTGCAGAAATTGCTGCAAAAAAGTCATCATCTGAGAGCACAACCACTAGTTCTCAGAAGGTGAAATGGACAAGCCGTTCCAGACAAACTGAACATACTACATTTCTTGACTCTGTGATTGAAAGACCTTCCTCTGTTTTCTCCAATCATGATAGTATGCCGTCCATAAGTGCCAAGTTTTGCCCTCAGATTGAAAACACTCAAAGTGCAGCATCACCAAACCAGACAGATCTGATGCAATTACCAGTAACTCAGACATGGACAACACCTTCAGTGGAGAATTTGGATTCAGATTTTTCTGTACATCCCTACCGCTCAACAATTTTATCTGACAACCAGCTCACAAACCCATCATACCAATCTGACACAGTCTTAGATTATGCTTCTGCCTCATCTTATGATGACATCATCCCCCTTTCTGGGAATGTCCACACACCCTCAAGTGTGATGAACGAAGCCTCAAAATATGTGTCAAGTTCTCTTAGAGTACTACATGCCCTTAACAGTGAACAGACTTGTGACTTGTCACACGTTGAGTCGAGCGTTAATCCTGGATTCAGTCAGATTGGACAAAATCATCCCAGTGATATTTCCATCAGCACTTTGTCCGGGCAGAATGGCAGCCTATATTTTTCAACTTTTGCTTCAGAGGTAGATCCTATTTCAGTGGTGCCATTGGGAAATTCAAACAAAGAAATCAGCACTGCTAGTACTGATGTATTACCTTCATCAGATATCAAACCTATGTTGAATCTTTTAACCCCTCATTTTAAGGAATCATCAGAAGATTTCTTTAGTGCTGTCTCCCTGACGGGTGAGAAAAGTCCAGATGATTTTTGTAATCATGAATTGTCACAGGAAGGAACAGAAGGAATCCCTTCAGATGATCAGAATATTTCAGGTTCTGGTGAAACAAGGAAATCCAAAAAAATTAAATCATCTAAGAGAGCAAAATGGCCTGCCATTATACAGGATGGGAAAGTAATTTGTTGCAGGTGCTACAGAGAGTTTTCAAGCACAAAGTCACTTGGAGGTCATTTATCAAAACGTTCCCAGTGCAAACCTGTAGATGAAATCGACCTTACTGCTGACTTACCAGCATCATTTCTTGATTTTCTGAATGATCCTGATATTTCAGCGGCACAAATGCCTCTCCCCATGAATGACATACTTGAGCACACTCACAAACCCTGCATCTATGCACCATCAGAATCAAATACCTTTAACAGTAACACTTTAACAAGCCTGCATAGTGGCACAGATAACATCCCAAACATTAATATATCCTCTCAAGTCCCCTCTGAAATGGCTAGAAATGACAGTTTCTTCCATCCACCTGAATCAAACACTGTCATAGAAATCAAACCTGAAGCTAAAATCATCCCTTCAAATACTGGTGAAGATGGCAAAATCGTGGAAATTGAAAGGGCATTACAACGTCTTGATTTGGTTGATATAATCAGTCGAGACAATTGTGAGATCAAATCTGAGAACACTAACCTGCATGATCAAAGCTCTAAAGCTGTGACTAGAGATGATCAGTCTCACACAATTGAAGTTCCTGTACAAAACGAGCAGAAAAGTGTTTTAAAGCCCTTTAGATGCTCTGAAGAAGGCTGTGTTTATGGAGCAATGACAAAAGAAGCTTTATTTAAACATTTTAGCCGTCTACATGATTACAGTGAGGACAGGATAAATGAAATTAAGAAAAACCCTGACAAATTAGCACCATACAAATGTCATTTATGTTCAAAGGCATTTACCAGAACCACAGGCCTTAAAATCCACTACAAAAATGTTCACCATTTTTCAAAAGAAGAAATGTCTCACTTGAAAATCGGTCTTGGTTATAGAAAGATCAAAAAATCTACATCAAAGTCAGAAAATGTGCATTCTAGCCTCATCACCGACCAGAGAAATGACTCCCTATTAAAGCAGGTTCAACACCAAATCAGTCCAAATTTGACGGTTGCATCTGTTGATTCAAATGTTGAAGGAAAAGGCAACATTGTTACCAAAAGAAAAAAGAAACGCCCAACGAAAAAGTCCCTTAAAGATTCCTGCACTGAGACTTGTGAAAGCAGAATTGTGGAAGCATCAATGGAAAAAGTAAATCTTGAAGGACTTTCAGCTACATGTGTAACACCGCAGAAAGACCCCTCTCTGATTTCAGAGAATCATGTCAGTGAATTAAATGAATCAGGGATATTTGCGATGCAAGAGCTGAGTGGTGGAAGTCCCCATCTCCTTGACACAGTGAATGCTCCAGATGAAAGGACAGAAAATGCAACTCCACAATCTAACAGACAAATTGAAATGAATTCAGATGTGATGGTTGATATTCAAGAGAACACTACAATGCCAATTGGCACCATTGATTCTGGAGATTCAAGTGATGCGCAATGTATGTACCGGCCATATCGATGCGTGCATGAAGGATGTGTGGCTGCCTTTTCAATCCAACAAAATCTTATCCTCCATTATAGGGCTATGCATCAGTCAGAACGTAATGAAAAAAACAGTGCTAAAGAACCTGATGGACTTGTCCAAGTGCATGAATACAGATGCCAAGTCAAACAATGCTCAAAAGTAGTGTCGAAAGTTACCAGTTTATTGAAACACTATCTTTTGCTCCACAGATGCACATTGGAAAAGGCAAGTGCATTGTTATCCGGTGTTGAGGTAGGCACATTTCAGTGTGACCAGTCAAAATGTTCTGCTCACTTTACATGTCATTTAAAATACATTGATCACATCAAAAATGATCACAAAGCAATAAAGGTTTCAGCAGATGGGGACTTTGAGAGTGTGGACCTCACATTCAGATGTCAGTTTGAAGGTTGTGATAGGGTCTATACAACCAAGTCAAACCTTCTTCGACATCTTATGAAGAAACATGATGCTACTTTTGAAACTATGAAAGAGAAACAAAAAAATGGAATTGGGAATGATGTTCAGGCAAAGAAGTTAAGTGCAAGTTCTAACAATGGAAAAGAGAATATTGCAAATAACAATATTAAAACGAAGAGGAAGAATTCAAAAAAGAGAGAGGACAAGGCCCAAAACCTTCGGATGACTTTAGAAAAGCCTGCACTTAAGTCTAGTGATGAAGCATCTGCCATCTGCAATCAAAGACTTCCTCTACAGTACCCATGTATGATTAAGAGTTGTGATTCAGTAATGAGTGATGAGCTGAGTATATTGAAACATTACACCACTCATGGCCTCACAGAACAATACATTGAGGATCAAAAAAGCCAGTTCATATTTTGCATGAAAAGCAGTGAGATGCCCAAAGCAGATAGTACCTCAAAAAATGAGATTGAGCAAACAGTTGTTGATGAAGTTCAAACAGAAAATTTAAACGTTAGTCCTCAAGATTTAGGCCCAGATCCTGCAGCTGAGGTTCTTTTGAATGAAAGTTTCACTGCCACAACCATGCCGGAAATCAAACGGAAAAGAGGTCGTCCACGAAAGTCAGAATGTAGAAACAAAATCTGTGTAGAAAGAAAGCAAAGTCTTCGTAACTGCAATGGGGAGCATGTTAAATGTATGCTGAAAGTCTCAGGATCCATTTTGAACTCATCTAGCTCTCAAGGGAACCAAGTAGAGAAAGACGTTGCACTAGAACTTTATAAGCCTTCAGAGTTTGAGACATCTGTCCTGAAGTTCAGTGAAGACACTCAGTCCAATCCATCAAAACGACAGCGAACACTTCAGCCAATCATTCAAGAGAGAGATCAAGTCCAATGCATTAATTTCAGAAATCCACTAAAGATAGAGACTGTGAAGAATGTTAAAATTGTTATGTATGAAAACCTATCCACTTGTTCCGAACTTCTAATGAAGCAACTTCAAGATATGCAGCCCATGGTCATCCTGGAAAAGGGGCTGCATAGTTGATGGTCAGATTAGAGACACATAAAATCAAGGCCTTGCTCTCAGGACCACATACTGTCACATGCTGCTGACAGGTACATCCAGCTACACTCCCTTGCATTTATAGTAGTTACAACACCTTGTTTGTTAATGGATTTTGATTAGTGCTTTAGAAGAAAAACTTTTGTACAATATTTAACATTTTGATGTACCATTATGGTTGTGTTAAAAAAACCATTTTGTATTTCTGAAATTCTCGGATGAATATTAGATGAAAACATTTTTTAAAATGTACAATTTTGTGTAGGATGAAAAAAGTTATGATATATCCCTGTGGGATTTGTAATCTTTTTTTGTTGTTGTTGTTTTTGAAAGTATTTATTTTTAACTTAACAGTAGTGTCAATGTACTTGTCTTCCACCTAACATTCAATTTAAGTGAACTGAATGCTCAGTGTAAATTGTGGCATCCACATGACTGCTTTGTGTCAGATTGTGGTGTTTGCAATTCTGAGGTTGTTTTATCCAGAAATCAAGAATGAGGTGAAATGTTCAATATAGCACAGAATTGAATGACAAAGTACAAAATAAGGAGAAAAAAATAAAGATGTTAAAAAATCTATGTGTGAAGTATTTTTGTGTAAGGGTATGCACTCTAAGCATGGGCATGTAGTGACAAGACTGAAAAATCAAATTTAGTAGTTAATAGTAGGTAGTTATGCATATAACCCCGGTTCATGGAATTAAGTCATGTGAATGCAGTACTGTGAGGCAGTACTTCTGAGGCACATCAGGACTGATCCTGAAGTTTGAACCTCTTCTACCCAGAGGAAAGAAAAATAAATAAAATGAAATGAAATGGAGACTTTTGCTTAAGCTTCTAATACTTCTTTTCTGAGGCAAAAACTATAACACACTCAACATCTCACACTGTGCTCAGATTTTTCTTAGATAGAGACTGGATCGCTTACATTTGTCTCCTCTAAAGTTTATAAAAGATCTCAGAAACATCACAGACTATGCTTAGATTTTTATCCTTAGCTAGAGAAACTGGAGCTCTCATTGTTGTCTCCTCCAAAGATTCAGAGAAGATCTCAACATCACCACACATACGCTCAGATATGTCCTAGCTAGAGGGGCTTATGTTGAGCTTTTCAAATAGTGTCAAGTACTTGAAAGGCACTAAATAAGGTTAATTTTACTCTTAATTACTGACACAATAAAAAAAACAGATCACAGTTTAGAATAAGATAAGATAATAGAGTACAGTTTATGTGCATCATTTGTTCTCTTCATGTACAGGTCCTTCTCCCTTCTCAAAAAAATTGCGTATTGTGATAAAGTTCATTTTTTTCCATAATGTAATGATAAACATTTAACTTTCATATATTTTAGATTCATTGCACTCCAACTTAAATATTTCATATTTAATATTTATGATTTTGGCATACAGCTCATGAAAACCCAAAATTCCTATCTAAAAAAAATTGCATATCATAAAAAAAGGTTCTCTAAATGAGCTATTAACCTAATCATCTGAATCAACTAATTAACTCTAAACACCTGCAAAAGATTCCTGAGGCTTTTAAAAACTCCCAGCCTGGTTCATTACTCAAAACCGCAATCATGGGTAAGACCGCCGACCTGACTGCTGTCCAGAAAGCCATCATTGGCACCCTCAAGCGAGAGGGTAAGACACAGAAAGACATTTCTGAACGAATAGGCTGTTCCCAGAGTGCTGTATCAAGGCACCTCAGTGGGAAATCTGTGGGAAGGAAAAAGTGTGGCAAAAAACGCTGCACAACGAGAAGAGGTAACCGGACCCTGAGGAAGATTGTGGAGAAGGACCGATTCCAGACCTTGGGGGACCTGCAGAAGCAGTGGACTGAGTCTGGAGTAGAAACATCCATAGCCACCGTGCACAGGTGTGTGCAGGAAATGGGCTACAGGTGCCGCATTACCCAGGTCAAGCCATTTTTGGGCTACAGAGAAGCAGCACTGGACTCTTGCTCAGTGGTCCAAAGTACTTTTTTTGGATGAAAGCAAATTTTGCATGTCATTCGGAAGTCAAGGTGCCAGACTCTGGAGGAAGACTGGGGAGAAGGAAATGCCAAAATGCCTGAAGTCCAGTGTCAAGTACCCACAGTCAGTGATGGTCTGGGGTGCCATGTCAGCTGCTGGTGTTGGTCCACTGTGTTTGCAGCTAGCTATCAGGAGATTTTTGAGCACTTTGTGCTTCCATCTGCTGAAAAGCTTTATGGAGATGAAGATTTCGTTTTTCAGCATGACCCGGCACCTGCTCACAGTGCCAAAACCACTGGTAAATGGTTTAATGACCATGGTATTACTGTGCTCAATTGCCCTGCCACCTCTCCTGACCTGAACCCCATAGAAAATCTGTGGGATATTGTGAAGAGATGTGAAGACCCAACACTCTGGATGAGCTTAAGGCCTCTATCGAAGCATCCTGGGCCTCCATACCACCTCAGCAGTGTCACAGGCTGATTACCTCCATGCCACGCCGCCTTGAAGCAGTCATTTCTGCAAAAGGATTCCCAACTATGTATTGAGTGCATAACTGAACATAATTATTTGAAGGTTGACTTTTTTGTATTAAAAACACTTTTCTTTTATTGGTTGGATGAAATATGCTAATTTTTTGAGATAGGAGAGATAGGGAATTGTGGGTTTTCATGAGCTGTATGCCAAAATCATCAGTATTAAAACAATAAAAGACCTGAAATATTTCAGTTGGTGTGCAATTAATCTTAAATATATGAAAGTTAAATTTTTATCATTACATTATGGAAAATAGTGATTATCACAATATGCTAATTTTTTGAGAATGGCCTGTATACAGATTGAGCCAGTGGGTACTTACCAATTCTTCTTTGTGCGTCCTTGTTTCCTTTCCTAGCTTCCTTTCCTCGTGCCTTAGCTCCACCCATTCAGGAAGCGAGGGAAGGACGCAAGAAAGGAGGAATTTAATCAAGTGAAATGATATATCCTCGCTCTCTTTAACGTCACTTCAAAGCGGAGTCAATTAATGATGACTGCACCGCTAGATTTAGTCGGGATTCTTGAACAATAGAGATTTATATTTATATTGTAAGCTTCAGCCGCCACAAAATACCACATTTGTCCATATTTTAATCAATATTACCAGTTATTATTAACAACGAATTCCAGTTATTAACTGTTTTTTATTTGTTGCATAGTATTCGTTTCTATTTGTTTCTTTCATTTTATTGTGCTTTGATATAATTCTGCAACTATCAGGTGTTGTTATTTGACAAACAATTGTGTATAACAATAATAATGATTAATAAACTGGCAGGATGTGAAGGGGGAGAAAAAATTAATGCTTGCGTCACATTTAGTTGATAAAACACTTCCGCAAAGGATCCACCTGTGTATCTTCGCTCATGACTCCTCAGGAAGCCTCCTCACTCCTCGATTCTCGCCTCCTCGCGGTGTAATTAAAGAATTGAGATCTCCTACAAGATGGCTAAGGTCCATCGGTTTCCAGGTCATAGGACGGAGGACGGAGGAGTGAGGAAACGAGGAGGGATATTGAGAAGCATCAAGTGAATCCATGAACTGTGACAATATTAGCCCGGTTCTGTCAACACTGCACTGGCTTCCTATTAAAAGTTGCATACATTTTAAAATCTTGCTAATTAATTACGAAGCATTAATGGTTTAGCTCCCAATACTTGAGCGAGCTCTTAACACATACTTCATCACGTCTATTGCGTTTCTCAAAATTCTGGCCAGTTGATAATACCTAGATTATCAAAATCAACTGCAGGCAGTCAATCGTTTTCCTGTTTGGAATCTAAACTCTGGAACAGTCTTCCTAGCAGTATTTGGGAAGCAGACACACACTGTCAGTTTAAATCTAGACTTATACCCCACCCCTCTTTACTATAGCAGTAACAATATCAATTTACAATTAAGTTTGTTAGGCTGCACTAACTAGGTCAGCCAGAACCAGGAACACTTCCCATAACACCTGATGTATTTGTTACATCCTAAAAAGAATGGCATATTGTTACGAACTGCTCTGAGACAGAAGGGTTAGAGATCCAAAAACAGTTTTTATTGAAGGGTAATCCAAAGTCGTAGTCCATAGAACAGGCAAAAGGTCATAACAGGAAATCAGTCCAAAAAGGCAAACAAAACAAAAGGGACAGGCAAAAGGCCCATGTAGTGGAAGACAGCCTGGAGATTCAGGCAGATCAGGAGGCCAGAATGGAGCTGGCCGGGCAGATGACCAGGGTGGTGCAGGCGACCGGAGCGGAGCCGGCGGTCTTGAAGACCCCCACGGTGGAGTAGACAACTACCACAGCAGCGCAGATGAGGTTGAGGACCCCCACGGCGGGACAGGCAGAGCAGGTGGACCAGCCAGAGTCCCCTCTGGACTCGGGGCGCGGGCCGGAGCCCTCTCTGGACTCGGGGCGCGGGCCGGAGCCCTCTCTGGACTCGGGGCGCGGGCCGGAGCCCTCTCTGGACTCGGGGCGCGGGCCGGAGCCCTCTCTGGACTCGGGGCGCGGGCCGGAGCCCTCTCTGGACTCGGGGCGCGGGCCGGAGCCCTCTCTGGACTCGGGGCGCGGGCCGGAGCCCTCTCTGGACTCGGGGCGCGGGCCGGAGCCCTCTCTGGACTCGGGGCGCGGGCCGGAGCCCTCTCTGGACTCGGGGCGCGGGCCGGAGCCCTCTCTGGACTCGGGGCGCGGGCCGGAGCCCTCTCTGGACTCGGGGCGCGGGCCGGAGCCCTCTCTGGACTCGGGGCGCGGGCCGGAGCCCTCTCTGGACTCGGGGCGCGGGCCGGAGCCCTCTCTGGACTCGGGGCGCGGGCCGGAGCCCTCTCTGGACTCGGGGCGCGGGCCGGAGCCCTCTCTGGACTCGGGGCGCGGGCCGGAGCCCTCTCTGGACTCGGGGCGCGGGCCGGAGCCCTCTCTGGACTCGGGGCGCGGGCCGGAGGCTCTGGAAGGTCCGCTGAGTCGACACGAGGCTCTGGAAGGTCCGCTGAGACGCCACCAGGCTCTGGAAGGTCCGCTGAGACGACACCAGGCTCTGGAAGGTCCGCTGAGACGACACCAGGCTCTGGAAGGTCCGCTGAGACGACACCAGGCTCTGGAAGGTCCGCTGAGACGGCACCAGGCTCTGGAAGGTCCGCTGAGACGGCACGAGGCTCTGGAAGGTCCGCTGAGACGGCACGAGGCTCTGGAAGGTCTGAGAGCGCAGAGGCCTGTGTGTTGGATGGCGCTGATCTAGGGATGCCACTTGCACGCACTGACATCAGCGGTGAGTCCTCCAGGCTGGAGGCCAGTCTCACTTGCATTGGTACCACCTTACTGGTTTCATGTGTACCGTTTATGACAACCCGGAACTCTGCATTGATGTCCATTATGGCTGAAGGTTCTTGAGTGGTGTCCCTCTTGTCTAAAGACAATCTTTTCAGAGGACACTGACTCAGCGGCCATCTTGTCAGAGGACACCGGCTCGGCAGCCATCTTGTCCCATGACACCGGTTCAGCGGCCATCTTGTCACAGGACACATGCGTGGCAGATATAGTGGAAATGTCATGATCCTCCTCCATGACACCAACTCTGAATGCGGAACCACTCAGTTGCAGTGCCAAGTCAATATAAAATTCAAAAGTCCAAGAAGGATCGTGCAGTGGCATAACTGAACTGAGTGGTTCAGATAATCCTCCCCGAAAAAATATCATGAGACATACCGTTTCCATCGTGGAGAGATGTGCCAGTTCAATAAAGTCTTGCACATAGTCCTCGATCGATCTGTCTCCCTGACGGAGACACATTATTTGGGCGGCTGGACTTCTTTGTGGACGGACGTTCACTTGGCTGCTGGATCTGTGCATGGCAAAGTCTTCTGTTACGAACTGCTCTGAGACAGAAGGGTTAGAGATCCAAACGCAGTATTTATTGAAGGGTAATCCAAAGTCGTAGTCCATAGAACAGGCAAAAGGTCTTAACAGGAAATCAGTCCAAAAAGGCAAACAAAACAAAAGGGACAGGCAAAAGGGTAATATACGGAGAAGGCAAGAAATCAAAGACCAAGATACATGAATCCAGGGAAACGCTCAGAAATGCAGTTGTGACACTAAACAAGATTTCGCAATGAATGACAGAGTAAACAAGGTATATATAGGCAGAGGTAATGAGGTGATGAGACACAGGTGTAAACAGTGAGTGCTAATGAGTCCAAGGATTATGGGTAATGTAGTTTGTGATGGAGTGACAGTCCGGGGTGGAGTGCCCTCTGGTGGTGATCACGGGCACTCACACTGGTGAATTGTGACACATACAGTATTGTTCAAAATAATAGCAGTACAATGTGACTAACCAGAATAATCAAGGTTTTTCGTATATTTTTTTATTGCTACGTGGCAAACAAGTTACCAGTAGGTTCAGTAGATTCTCAGAAAACAAATGAGACCCAGCATTCATGATATGCACGCTCTTAAGGCTGTGCAATTGGGCAATTAGTTGAATTAGTTGAAAGGGGTGTGTTCAAAAAAATAGCAGTGTGGCATTCAATCACTGGACCTCAGCAATCAATTTTGTGAAGAAACAGGTGTGAATCAGGTGGCCCCTATTTAAGGATGAAGCCAACACTTGTTGAACATGCATTTGAAAGCTGAGGAAAATGGGTCGTTCAAGACATTGTTCAGAAGAACAGCGTACTTTGATTAAAAAGTTGATTAGAGAGGGGAAAACCTATAAAGGGGTGCAAAAAATGATAGGCTGTTCAGCTAAAATGATCTCCAATGCCTTAAAATGGAGAGCAAAACCAGAGAGACGTGGAAGAAAACGGAAGACAACCATCAAAATGGATAGAAGAATAACCAGAATGGCAAAGGCTCAGCCAATGATCACCTCCAGGATGATCAAAGACAGTCTGGAGTTACCTGTAAGTACTGTGACAGTTAGAAGACGTCTGTTTGAAGCTAATCTATTTTCAAGAATCCCCCGCAAAGTCCCTCTGTTAAAAAAAAGGCATGTGCAGAAGAGGTTACAATTTGCCAAAGAACACATCAACTGGCCTAAAGAGAAATGGAGGAACATTTTGTGGACTGATGAGAGTAAAATTGTTCTTTTTGGGTCCAAGGGCCACAGGCAGTTTGTGAGACGACCCCCAAACTCTGAATTCAAGCCACAGTACACAGTGAAGACAGTGAAGCATGGAGGTGCAAGCATCATGATATGGGCATGTTTCTCCTACTATGGTGTTGGGCCTATTTATCGCATACCAGGGATCATGGTTTAGTTTGCATATGTTAAAATACTTGAAGAGGCATGCACTTGAAATGGTTGTTTCAACAAGACAATGACCCAAAACACACTAGTAAACGGGCAAAGTCTTGGTTCCAAACCAACAAAATTAATGTTATGGAGTGGCCAGCCCAATCTCCAGACCTTAATCCAATTGAGAACTTGTGGGGTGATTTCAAAAATGCTGTTTCTGAAGCAAAACCAAGAAATGTGAATGAATTGTGGAATGTTGTTAAAGAATCATGGAGTGGAATAACAACTGAGAGGTGCCACAAGTTGGTTGACTCCATGCCACACAGATGTCAAGCAGTTTTAAAAAACTGTGGTCATACAACTAAATATTAGTTTAGTGATCCACAGGATTGCTAAATCCCAGAAAAAAAAAATGTTTGTACAAAATAGTTTTGAGTTTGTACAGTCAAAGGTAGAAACTGCTATTTTTTTGAACACACCCCTTTCAACTAATTGCCCAATTGCACAGCCTTAAGAGCGTGCATATCATGAATGCTGGGTCTTGTTTGTTTTCTGACAATCTACTGAACCTACTGGTAACTTGTTTGCCACGTATCAATAAAAAATATACTAAAAACCTTGATTATTCTGGTTGGTCACATTGTTAGTCACTTAAATTATTGATTTTGTTAGACACTCTAAGTGCTGTAAATGCTTAGGAAGAATTGTTTTTCTGTGACAAATATTAATAATTAATCATAAATTATAATTATAAATATTTCACCTTTGAGCTAAGTACAACACACTCGAACAGATTATCACATTGTTCCATTACACTGCTATCTGCCTGCATCTTACTTGATCAACATACCTACATACCTTCACACAATGATTGATTTTCCCACAATTTCTTCAATGCTCACCACATGCAGGACAAATACGTGGAAAAGGCTCCACATTTTTACGAATAAACTTCCTTGCTTTGACTTTTGCTGTTTTATCTTTATTTTTTAGTTTATTTTTGCATGTCTGTTTATGCTTCACTGCATCTACATGTTTACACTTTTTCTTCCTCATTCATTTAATGCACAGGTATTTCCAATGCAATGTACATTTGTATATCCTTTTCAAGAGAACTTCTCCTTGATACAAACCATACCACACAAAGGTTAACCATGACCTGTACAAATGAGAACTGACCAAGAACAACTGAAACACAGGACTATAAATAAAGGGATAGAACAAATGCTATCAAAACAAAGGTGAAACTAATGGGTAACAAACTATAGAAACAAACAAGGACATGATCACCAACCAAGGAAAATAAAATTAAAGAAAGAGGAGAAACGGAGACAAACAAAATAGAGTATCAAAATAAAAAGTAAAGTAAATGAAATGAGCAGAACGAACAGAAAATAAACTTAAACCCACCTGGCATGTCCTCACACCATAAACAAAAGTCCAACAGTGGAGGGAGGCTGGTTGTCTTCCAATTGGATGCAGCTGAGCCAACAGGGGAGCTGACAGAGGAGCCAACAGACTCACGGAAGCGTAGCCAGAAGATGTTGAGATCAAGGCAGAGCTAAGAGGGTGACAGGGCACCATGAAGAGTTTTAAGGGAGTTTTAAGGTCTTCTTCACGAGTGTTTGTTTTTCTTTAGATGTTTAATAAGAAATGTAAATAATTTATGAGTTAACATTTATATTATTTCAAGTAACGAAAACTTCAATTCATCCTACCTCCACCCCCAAAACGAGATTTATTTAACCCATTGATGTATGCGATCACACTGGTGTGATTAGACTGTTCAATATGTCACTAATATTCACACCACATCATTTTTATTTGAGGTTTCAGAGATTTAAATAGACTTAAAACATTTTAATTCCATGCACTGATGCCATTGGAAGCTGTAATAATAATCCTTTCAATTATAATTTGACAAAGTGTTTTATTCAGATACACATTGCTATGAAACAATGTTCCAGTTCACCAGCCACATACTTTTATGTATACTTTGTGTATTGTACGAACACAATTGAAAATATGCTGAAATGTTTAAAAAAGTGAACTTTTTTCTAGTATATCTGAAACGTTTTGTGTGTGTGTGTGTGTGTGTGTGTGTGTGTGTGTGTGTGTGTGTGTGTGTGTGTGTGTGTGTGTGTGTGTGTGTGTGTGTGTGTGTGTGTGTGTGTGTGTGTGTGTGTGTGTGTGTGTGTGTGTGTGTGTGTGTGTGTGTGTGTGTGTGTGTTAAATGTGTTAAACTGCTAGACAAATCCTGAGTGCTGTTTTATTCTCTCTTATCATTTTAGTGTTGTTAACAAAGCATTTCGACACAGATGTAATCAAAATCTGATCTTATCATGACATGGTAGATCAAATGTCTATCTATTTACCCCTTCTTTTTCAGCTATTGCCCTTAGTGTTAATGATCCTCTTATATTTTATGTCTTTGCCATTAAAATATAATCCTAGATACTAGACTCTTTTGGCCTTTCATGATAACACAATTTTTTGATATTTTTATTTTATAATAGTCCCATCTTTTTAGATTGTCTGAATACATTTTGTTACTTGGAACAAACAAACAAACAAACAAACAAATAAACAAATAAATAAATAAAGTTCCACTCTTATTTCAGCAGTCTTTTTTTTTACAAAGAAAAAGAAAAAGAAAAATGTTGGTTTGTGCAGACAGCTACACCAACACAACTCACGTACATTTACGCGTTTGATTCATAGACTGTAAAAAAAAGTTTGATTATGGGGCGGGTTCATTCCGTAACGTCAGAGCTCAACACAGCAGCAGCAGTAGAAGAAGAAAAGTTTAACACGTGCTCTCAGTTAACGGCGGAACCATAGGGGCAGAACACAACAAGTTTATTCCACTTTTAATAAAACAAAAAACAAACTTAAAATCTTACGATGCCAGCCCAGATCATTTCCGGGAAATCGATCTCAGCGTAAGCTATTTTCTTTTAATATTTTTCATGTTACGTTTATAAAGCTATGCATTCTTGTTGACACTGAATTAGAAAGCAATAATATTTTAGAGATTGCCTTTTTTGTTTTTTGTTTTGTTTTTTTAAACAGCTCAGATTTGTAGTTGTTTTAAGGGATTTTCGACACGGATTGAACTCTGAACTCTTAAGAAATGCACTGTAAGTTAGGTTTTCATCGATCGCATTTATCGATGATGTTAAAGTCTGAAACAGTGTAAACCAGGACACACTCTCTTATACTATATAATACTTTTAATGAGAACAAACATCACATGATATCCAACTGACCCTTATTAACTCCAGAAAGAAGGGCACAGTCAGTAAATAATCAGCCACTTAACATTCGTTAACTTGCAGTGCACACATTAAAGTATTTTTTAATATATACCTTTTAAAATGTTTCTTATTTACACTTATGGCTAATTTTAATTTAGCTAACATTATATAATCATATATCATATGATTCATATGATATAATATAATCAGTCTTTAGTGTACTGGCAGAGGTGCCTTATAATTTACATTGGCAATTGTTTAACTCTAGTTTGAACAATTTAAATGATTTCACCTCAATACGTTTTTAAACATTTAATTTAAAAAAAAATCTGAACTGAAAAGTGAGCGATTTGAAGTTAGCCAAAAATGTAAATATTTTGCAAGTACATAAACTGTTCAATAGCTTTACCTTGATTAACAATACTACGTTTATAATAATATGGTTGTGCGGTCTAATTTAAAAATGTCAGTTTTGTCATTTGTCTTTGTATGGTTACATGCATGTTTTTGCAGAAACATAAAGATGACCCATCTACTATGGGTGCTTCTCAAATAGAAGTCATCCTAGACACTAGGCTTCTAGGTTTACATGCATCCCCATGAAGTGATCATAATGAGATACTGAGTAATAATTCAAATAAAAAAAAATAATTGTGTATGTTAGTAGTTCACTATGTAATGTTGATTTGAGTTTACTCACCCAACATTTAGTCAGTTCTTACACTCAAGTTGTTCCGAACCTGTACGCGTTTCTTTCTTCTGTTGAACAAGAAAAATAATATATTTTAAAGAATGTTGTTAATCAAACACTTGACGGTAGCTTTTGACTTCCATAGTAAGAAAAAAGAGAATACTTTGGAAGTCAATGGCTAGGAAGGAACAGAAGAAACTAGAAACTCATAAAGGTTTGGAACAACTTAAGGGTGAGTAAATGATAACAATTTTATTATCCCTTTTAAAGCTAAATGATTTCTGTTGCTCAAGTGAAATGCTGTACGAGTCTGTTTTCAGTGATAGGCACATGACAAGTGGCTGCTCTGTGTGTGCAATTCTACAAACCTGGAAAACCTAGAAATATAAGCAGTAGGCTTTTTAGAAAGGAAAATGTAAATTAATAAAGTAGTAGGGAGAATCAGTGAATTACGAATAATTTACTGCCATTGTGAGAACATAATCAATACTTGTTATCAATATAAAATGTAACTGTAGTCTGATTACAAGCTTTTTATTTATTTATAGTTTATTTAATAGGGACAGATACAGTAAACATAGATTATCTTTAGACAATCCCATGCCGGCATCATAGTGTTTATAGCCTTAGGCTAATTTGCAACACCTGTCCCTAGAAGGGCTTTTTGTATTAAGATATTACAATTAATGTAAATGGAAAAAAAAGAAACCATACATCGAATAAAAATGAAAAAAGGTCAAAAGAATATCAAAGAAAAAAAGAAACAAGAAAAAAAGATTTCACACATGGTCACACTGTTGTTGTTGACAGAGCCAGGATTTTGTCAGTTTTTTGAAAGTAGACAGTTTAGTAAGAGTCTTTATCTCCGCAGGGAGAGAGTTCCATTGGATAGCTCCTTTCACAGAAAAAAACTGTCTGAGCAAACGATGTTCTACAAAATGGAACTTTACAGTCTACACTTGTGGCTGCTCTCTTGGATCTAAGACGTTGCAGTCTATTTACAAAAAAACAAAGTGGCTCTGGGGCAAGTCTATTCAAACATTTAAAAATAAGCTTTATATTGCTAAACTTAAAAATATCGTAAAGGTTAAGATTTTATGTTTAATAAATAGTACAATGATGAAAACGTATGGGCTTTTTATGTAACATTTTAAAAGCACGATTATATAGCCTTTCAAAAGGTTTTAGAGCGGTTTGTTTGGTCTGAGACCAGACAGTGGTGCAGTATGACAGCGGTGACAGGATCATTGTATTTAAAAAAACATAGGCACTTTCAAATGTTAAACAATTTCTGATCGTCCTGAAAGTATTTATTATTCTTGCCTTCGTTTGTAATGATAACTTTTTAATGTGACTTTTAAAATTTAACTGAGAGTCTAATATAACTCCTAAATATTTATCTTGTTCAACTTGTTCAATGATTTTGCCTTTCATTTCAATGTTTAATTTGTTTGCTATTGGTGTCTTTTTTATAGAAAATAAAAAAGTAGCACAAAATTTAATAAAACAGTAGCACATTATCTTCATAAAACTAAGGACAATGAGAAACTTAAGTGAATTTCTTTTTATATATTCGATGGTAGCTATTGCATTGTTACAGATCTTATTGATTATGTGTACGTGATGTGTCTAACAAGAGCATACAGCATGCTGTCACAGGCTGGAGAATCCCTTGTTTGTTAATGGTTAATTGCACGATCAGACTCCCAGGGCTTGCAAAGACCATAGTCCTGGGGCTATTTGTTTTCCAAACGAGTGACCAAAATGTCTTATCCAATCCTAGTTTACTTCTAAGTCTTCATTGCGGCACACCCATCAAAACCCAGTGTTCAGGAGAGAGCCTCATAAAACCAGTGTAGAAAATAGCCTATTACTTCTTAGTTATGATGTTTTGGAATGTAAAAACAATGTGAACATCATAAGTTAACCTCCGACAACAGTATATAAAAAAAGCCAGTTCATGACACCTTTAAAAAATGATAACACATCCACTGTTTTACCGTGAAATGAGAGTTCAGCATCTTTGTTAAAATCAGCAAATTAAAGGGTTATTTCAGCGATTTAACATATGGCTTTGAATCAGTAGAAACCCGGGAGCATATTCGAATGAACTTGCCCCCCCCCATATCCCCCTGAGATGATAGATTTATGTCCGCTGATGACTCAAATATCATCATTTTGCATCATCAGAGGATTTTTTGGCCATAGGCTAAAGACTACAGCTCAGCTAGTAGAAGGAGCTATTTATGCATGTTTTCAACCGGTCCATGGGGCGTGGGATCGTACTCACAGCACTCAGCAGAACGGAGTGGTGTAGTAAAGTGAGTGTTTTAACTTTTTTAATTAATTTCTATGAAAGTTAAGCTTCCAAAGCTTTAACTGAAAATGCGCCAGACTGGACACGCGCTGTGAATGTATGCCGTGGCCACTTACCTCAGCTCTAGTGATGAATGTAATCTGACTCCTGCTGCGTTTGTGCCTTGGGATGAAACGATTACCGGTTTCACAATAAACCACGGTAAAATGTACTGACGCTTAGTAACATCGTTTAAAATTTAATTATCATTAAAACCGTCAGTATGGTGCAGGCGTGCGCAGCACGTGACGCAACACTGTTTTCTGAATGAGAAGAAATGACAGAAGGCAGTGACAGCACCAGGAGATTTTCCAGCCTTCTAAAATCTGAGGTGTGGCCATATTTTGGCTTTTACAAAAGTCCTGATATGAAAGGTGGTTTGTATACCGTTTGTATAAAACTGACTGTAAAGTGTTCATCTAGTTGTTGGGTATAATGCACACCTTTTGGATTTTTGATAGTTGATAAAATAAACTGTCATATGAAAATTCATTTGATTTTCATCATATGAAAATATGGATATGATTTATTTTACTGGGATACTGTTTGGGCTCATACACAAAATATGCTAGATTTAAATGCGTCATAGCTGATATAGGACACTGATGAGAATATTGCATTAACATATTTATAAAGATAATATTAGAGATTATATTTACACTAAATTATTATTTATGCATTATGTGGTGCTATTGACGACAGCCAATATAAGGAAGGAAATCCCACAGAATAGAATCTTTGTTTTTAAAAAGCCATAGAGCAGCTTGATTTAGTTGTTGTTTGTTGATTTTCAAATATAAAACTTGTTTAAATGTTTTCAGTGTGTGCATTGGTTCTTTTTGAACACTTTATCTCATTTGAACAAAACCATGACAATATTGATAACCGTGATAATTTGGGTCACTAACCGTGATGGTAAATTTCAATACCGTTTCATCCCTATATGTGACTCATCTCTCGCATAATTCACAGCGCATGTTCAGTCTGGCGTGTTTTCAGTTCATGCCTTTGGAAGCTTAACTTTCATATGAAAAAATTTGAGAAGTTAAAACACTCACTTCGCTCCGCTCCGTTTTACATGAATACCTGCAGCTGCCCGAGCTGACTGCTGAGAGTGTAATCCCACTCCCATGCCTGGGTTGAAAACATGTGGAAAAGCTCCTCCTATTGGCTGTAGTCTTTAGCCTCTGGCTAAAAATTCCTCCGATTAAATTGATATTTGCGTCATCAGAGGATTTTGAATTTAACAAATATACGAACTAACAAATATACGAATATTTCACGATCATTCAAATATACTCCAGGGTTTCTAATGAAACAAAGCCATATGCTAATCAGGGAAGTAACCTTTTAACCAACTTAATCTTTTTCTTTCTTAATCTTAATCTTTTTGACATATGTCATGTGTCTTGATGTCAACTGTGTCTAAAGTGCTAGAATTCTTCTTTTTCTTTTGGTTGTTCCCTTCAGGGGTCGCCACAGCGAATCATCTGCTTCCATCTAGTCCTATCCTCTGTATCCTCTTCTCTCAGACCGACTACATTCATGTCCTCCTTCACTACATCCATAAACTTTGGTCTTTTGTCTTCCTCTTGACCTCCTGCCAGGCAGCTCTAAACTCAGCATCCTTTTACTGATATATTCACTCTCCCTTCTCTGAACATGTCCAAACCATCTCAACCTGGCCTCTTTAACTTTGTCTCCAAAACATCTCACATGTGCTGTCCCTCTGATGTACTCATTCCTGACCCTATTCATCCTTGTCACTCAAAAAAAGAGAACCTCAACATCTTCAGCACTGCTACCTCTAGCTCTTCCTCCTGTCTTTTCCTCAGTGCAACTGTCTCCAAACCATACAACTTCACTGGTCTCACTACTGTCCTCTACACATTTCCTTTCTTTCTTGCTGGTACAAGAAGGGGCTCAGAGCCGATCCTTGATGCGGTCCCATCTTCACCGTGAAGTCCTCTGTCTCACCCACTGCACACCTTACCACTGTCCTACTGCTCCCATACATATCCTGTACCACTCTAACATACTTCTCTGCCACTCTAGACCTCCTCATACAATACCACAGCTCCTCTCTTGGCACCCTGTCATATGCTTTCTCTAAATCTATAAAGACACAATGCAGCTCTTTCTGACCCTCTCTGTACTTCTCCATTAAGATTCTCAAAGCAAAAGAATAGAGTGAATCTATAGAGAGCATCTAAAGTGCTAGAATAGAGAGAGTCAATAGTTTCTGTTACAACATTGAGTTCTTCTAAGCTTTCTTTAGTGGTAGGAGATAAATCATACAGGATTCATTAGTTACACTATATAGTATATAATGTTACATTAAGCACCAACACTTCAAAGGAATTAGACTTAAATATACATCTCTGTAATACTGGATAAACTATTCTTAACTAACATAAAATGTATTAATAATTTTGAAAAAATAGTAGTTAGACCATTTGAATCTGCACAGTTAAGTGGGAACATAAATGTCTGTGTATATGCAGGACTGTGTTGCTTGCTTTGTTGCACGTTGGCTTGTTTAACTCATTTTGAATCCTTATGTTTCTCCAGTCAGGTCAGAGAGAGGCTGAAGAAAGAGGTGGAAAGCATGAAGATGACTCATCCCAATTTCAAACCAGGCCTTGTGGTGTTACAGGTTAGTGGTATCAAGTAACCTGTTTAAATGTTAAATGAATAAACTTTTTGCACCTCAAGCCAGTGAACACATCATCAGACCAGAGAAGAGATGTTGTTGCAAGGGGCAATGAAAGCTTTCAATAAAGAATATTTCTTGTTTTTTTGGAGCACGTCACAAAAAATAACTGAAACTCAGCATATAATCTACTACTTGCCACAGTTATATTTTATTTTTTTATCTGTACAGTGAATTCTAATCTAACATCTTGTGAGTTAACGGTTAAAGGTGCAGGCTTGTAGCCTGACAAGCCAGACCCACATCAAGATGTTTGGTCTGGAAACTCACCATTGACAGGGCTCAATCCGAGGGGCGGGATAAACGGCTGTCTTTCAAACTCCCTCTGCATGCCGTGCGCGCAATTGGATATCGCTACAAACAACCAGAGCAACGAAGGTGAAGCAGAGTTCGTTGACAGATTAAACTTTCGACGTATCCGGTCGGCAAAATCAGAACACATCTTCCCTTCTTAAGAATGACTTTAGTGCCATTCTTTGTTATTTTCTCAGAAAAAAGCTTAACTTCAAGTCTTCCAGAGTCGCGGTCAAAGCTGATTCGAAAGACATTCGCCAGTTTCTGTGTTTACTAGAAGCACCTGCAACTCGGCCGTCATTATATTAAGCCCCACCGACTCTATACACAATGGCCCTCATTTATCAAAAGTGCGTACACCAAATTTCCAGCGTACACCTTGCGTACACCCAAACCCACGGTGACTTTGAGATTTATCAATATGGACGTTGGCGTACGGCACGCTCAAATCCTACGCCAGCTCAGGAGGTGGTGTACACAACGTTTGGACTTAGTGCGAAAATGCGCAGAAAAGCAATTCCTAACACCACAAAACGCACTGACAAGATATGCTATATTATGACCCACTGTTAAAAACCACAACAACAACATTCAGTGTTTATTTTTGTGCAACATGAACGTCAATTTTTAATTTTTGTGACTTTACCAAAGCGTTTGATTTGTAGGCATTTGTATTCCTCCAGTCGCGACCCTGTGCGCTTTATCTGAGGTTTCCACATCACATCAGTAGTTTTGAGTAGTTATTGAGTATTGAGTAGTTAACTTAAGCCATATTCGCATAGGATTAGTATTATCTAGGGACGCCGTGTGATTTAGAAATGACTGAATCTGAATTTTGCCTGGCACATTCGCACGGGATAAGCAAAGCCTGTGATTTTTACTCAGATTTACTGACTTAAATGTTTTTCGTTATAGATATATCTGTATGAAATCATAAACAGACATATGTATCAATATCGTTTTAATTGTTTTATAGTAATAAAAATAATTTTGTTCAGTTAGAGAACAGGGCCCGTATTTATCAAGCTTCTCAAAGTGCTATTTTAGTCTTAAGTGCTGAGATTTCATGACATTTACTCCTACTTTCAAACTTAAGTATAAAAGCAAGTTATCAAATTTCTTAAAGCTAAGAATCACTCTTACTCTCCCAGTTATTTAAGACAGCTCGAGAGGTCTCTCAAGTGGTTAGGAGTTGCCAGTAGGGGCTTGTGATGGCGCTATGGAGACAGAGACGTGCGCAAATCTTTCAATAGAGGGAGAATGTGTTCGAAATGTTTGACGACAAATAGTTCATCAAACAATATCGTTTAGACAGAGCAGACATCATCTTTTTCAGCACTGGTTAATGTTGGGTTTTATAAAAAAATAAAATAAAATAAAAAACACTTAGAGTAATTCAGCAAGCAGTAGCGATCGTTTCTCTCTCCTGCCATGTCGGTTTTCTTTTGGAATCCATGGTGGCTGATTATATATAAAAAAAATCTAGGCTATATATAGGCAATTTAACAGCACACCAGTTAAAAAAAAAAATAATTACATGGATGAAAACATGTTTATCTTTCATTTAAAATGTGTATATTATAATGTATTCTCTTGAAAACTCTTTATTGTCAAATGTGTATTGAATGTAAACTCCTCTTAGGAATTTCACCATTCAGTGTGAATTTATCTTTATATTCTTAAATAAGGACATCTATTCAGTGATTGGTTCATGTCAATGACATCATCCAAAATTCCAATTGTGGCACAGCAAAGTGTCGTAAATCCACTCTAAGACTAGCACTTAAGAATTAGTCCTACACTTTACTTAAAGTATGATTGGGACGCTTGATAACTAACTTTTAAGCGCAGCTTTGAGCCAAGAATTTTTTTACTCTTAAGTCAATTCTTAGCAGTGTTCTTGTGAGTAATTCTAAGATGTTTGATAAATACGGGCCCAGAACCCACAATTAAAAACTGAACTGAGCACAGACCAGCGGCAGGAGTCAGATTTCATTTATCACGAGTGAGAAGCTGACAATATATGCCGGAAGATTCAGTTTCAAAGCTAAAAGCGCCAATTTAAGCAAGCTTGTCATTGTACTTTTGTTGTTATTTTTTTTCATTAAGAATAGTGTTGATATTACATAACTTGATTCAAAATTCAAATTCAAGCAATTTGCTCCCAAATTGGTACTCATTCTAAAGTGAAAGTATAATCCATGTGGGAATTCATAACAGTGCGCATTATGAATGCAGCCTTCATTCTTAATGAAAGATAAAGATAGAAATGCGCACAGAAAACAAAAACCTTGCAAAAATTATGTACAATCTGCCTAATCCTGCCCAAATCACAGATGCCGATTCGTACAGGACCTCGGAGTTTGGCGAAATATGGTAGGGAATTTGCAGGGGAATTTTTACTTTACAAATTACAGACATGTCCGATTCGCACGGTATTAAGATCACAGACATTCTCTGCAATTATTACAAATCACCAGAGGTCCCCAGATAATGCTAATGCGAATGGGGCTTTAGTTGACGAATTGCGACCAACATTACCGAGGCCAACGAGCCATCACGGAGCATTACCGTCGTTTTTCAATGGCATAAAGTTGTTTTGATGCTGGACGTTCGATATTCGCAAATTTAAGGACAGACCATCTCTAAACTTGCATACGACTAGGCATGTGCCAATTTTCGATAATGCGATTTATCGCGATAATGAATATGCATGATATTGTTATCGTGGGCACTTTAAAATATCGTAAAAATAATTTATTAATAATTTTTTTAAATGCACCTAAGAATACTTTGCCCATCAACCGTATAAATGCTCAACACCGCTGTATTCTGCGTCAAAGGGACGCGCGCACAGATGTAAATGAGAAGCACATGAATGAGTGAAGGAGATGCGCTGCTGAAGTGCCGCTCAGTGACAGCAGAGGGTGCTGATGAACTGCAGAATGCAGCGATTACCCCGGAAACCCCGCAAACAAAAGAAACCGCATGTAGTTTTTAAAACAGCCATTCGTTTTTTGTAATCTCAATGTTGTTCATCACAGCACCAAATACTTAATACTTAAAGACTTAATAGGCTATTTATTTTCAAACTTAAACATTTTTATGTTTTAATCTGGACTACAACATGATTAGAACTGTTCTAATTATTTGTTATTGTTCAGTATAACTTTGAGACATACGACTTCATTAGTTAACATGTTAATTCATTATTACCAAACTGACAAAGAAAAATACTTATAAAGAATTAATTATTCTAAGTAATGTTAATTTCTTAGTTACTGTTTAATAACATTAAAATCAAAATAACTTTTTTAATGGGCCTAAGATAAAACTAACAATGATCAGTATTTCTTAACTAACATTACCAAAAACATTATACTTTCTGTAACAAATGTAGCTATTGCTCAATCTTAATTAATGTATTAAATAATGATACCTTTATTGTAATTTGTTAGCCTACCTGTTGTTCTTTATAGCCTAATTCTTTTGCACTTTAATCTGTTTGAAAATTGTACTTTTACAGCTCTGAAAAAAATCAAGAGACCACTTAACATTGATTTCTCAATGACTATGTTTACATGGACAGCAGTAATCTAATTATTGACCTTATTCTAAATAAGACAGTATTCTGATTAAGGTGTTTACATGAGTTGCTTTTAGAGTACTCCGTCCATGTTCCCGTTTTACATGTGATAGAACATAGATCGATTATGGCACGTCATTACGTCCCATTGCCACGCTATGTTCTCCAACATCCAATCATAGCGTGACTATGGCAGGTCTGTTAATTTTTATGGGCTCAGGAACCCTGCTGTAACTTCACCTGCGGGTGTCGCTGTTGGACAGTGTTACTTTACATTAAGAAGTATAAAAAACATTTGTTTTTATAATGTTTAAATGTTTTTTAATTAATTATAATTCCAATTCTGTTTTATTGGCCACAATATAGTGTTGCACGATATACCGGTACTAGAAAAGTATTGCGATACCCTGCTATTACAAACGGTACGATATGGACTTTTATTAGTACCGGCACTTTAAGGAGGACAGCGCTAATATGAGCTGTATTTCTTAATGTGCGTGGATGTGTGACAGCAGGTGTCAGGATGTGTGTGCAAAGCTCTGCTTCCACCAGTCACTAAACATTGGAAGTAATAGAAGAGTTAAATATATGAGCAGCGCATGATAAAGAAAGCACCAGAAATATGCGCGCATGAGAAGAAAAAGCGCGGCACGGGACGTGCTCGCGCTACCGGACTCTGACCTGAAGCGCGCGCACAAGAAACATGCGATCGCCATTCAGTTTTTTCGCGGATTATTATTTGGGTTTGAATGGTCAAACGTATGTAAAAATGCACGGTCTGGCGAGTATTGAGGTAAACACAGTCGGATATGTCGTAGTGAACAGCTGAGGTAATTAGATCAGTGCAGGTCTTAAAGGGATCCCATGGTGTTGAGACTTGTATGGCTTAATATAACATAAATGATGTCTCTTACTGAATTATGTGGTAGAAAACCCATGAAAGATCTACGTTATTTTAAAAATCGATTTTATATTTGGACCATGGGCGGCGCCATTTTGTTTGCGTTCTAGGTTGATGACGTAGTATGGTTGAACTCCTCAATCAGCTGGCGTTACCCGTAGCTATTTTTACCACAACGCAACTCGAAAATTGTTTCAGAGTTAAACAAAACCAATGAATTGCTTTGTAATTGTACTTAAAACACACTCAAACATACATGTGCACACAAACTCACCTACACAAGTCACAAACAGATCGGCGGGCGCGCACACGACACCTGACAGACTGCTCTGTCTCAATCCCATGCATCATCACCAAAACATCCTGCCTCTCTTCCTCACGTTACTTTATCCCATCGTCCTACCTAGATATTTCCCTCTGCTGGTCACATTAGGCATTACAGTTAATCTACTATCAACAGTCTATCTAGGATATCAACACAGGGAATAGATTGAGGGTTATGTATTCGCGCACGCACTGCGTGCGTGTGTGTGTGTGTGTTCGCGCCGATCTGTTGGGGTGTGTGTGTGTTCGCGCCGATCTGTTGGGGTGTGTGTGTGTTCGCGCCGATCTGTTGTGGTGTGTGTGAGTCTGTGTGAGAGAGAGAGTTTGTGTGCACATGTATGTTTGGGTGCGTGAAGTCGGACAGCTGTTGTGTGTACATCGGCTGTACACTCGTTATTGCGGTGGAACGTGAGACTGAATGACTGCACTCGAACATGTCCACTATGGTGTCGGAAAACACTACAAATGGCCGTCCCTTCAAATAATGCCCTATTTAAGGGTATAGGGGTCGATTTCAGATTCAGCCCCTGTCGTGGAGACTGAGCAGCCCAACATCTCGATTGAAACAGAGCCTGTCGTGTCCGCGCCCGCCGATCTGTTTGTGACTTGTGTAGGTGAGTTTGTGTGCACATGTATGTTTGAGTGTGTTTTAAGTACAATTACAAAGCAATTCATTGGTTTTGTTTAACTCTGAAACAATTTTCGAGTTGCGTTGCGGTAAAAATAGCTACGGGTAACGCCAGCTGATTGAGGAGTTCAACCATACTACGTCATCAACCTAGAACGCAAACAAAATGGCGCCGCCCATGGTCCAAATATAAAATCGATTTTTAAAATAACGTAGATCTTTCATGGGTTTTCTACCACATAATTCAGTAAGAGACATCATTTATGTTATATTAAGCCATACAAGTCTCAACACCATGGGATCCCTTTAAGCCAGACCTAATATTCTGTTATTAATGTTTTAAAGCAAACTATGAAAAATAGAAAACAACCACATACTTGGCTAAATAACTAAAATATATTTATTAAGAATCAGTGTATAGTTAAATTAAATTAGACTAAGTAAGCAGTTTTATATTTGATTATTTAATTTCTTTCTTGACTTGCTGTTAAATAGACCTAATGACGCTGAAAAATAAAGCACTGTTTTTGTCATATTGTTTGTAATTAGCATTTTTTGCTTATTTTTAAAAACAGATTACCGTGGTAACGATACCGTGGTATCGATTTAGTATCGGTATCGAGGTATTTTAGTCTGGTATCGTATCGAAGTCAAAAATTTGGTATAGTGACAACACTACCACAATATTATCGATGATTGTTGAGAGGGGCCCTTTTGATTAATTTTCAAAAAGGGCAGAGGCTCGAACCATCAAAGCCTCCCCTCTGCACTTCCCCATTGTGCGTAACTTTGTGTCCTGTCACAAAATGCGGCGAAATCTCAGACACAACGTTAATAGTTAGATTAAGGTGTGTACATGTCTGTAATGCTCTCCGATAATGCGACTAAAATAGGCATACTCCACATGTCTTAATCCGATTTATGTTTAGTTAGATTATGATTTTAATCAGATTAAGGTAATTAGAAATCGCTGTCTACATGGTAGCCTCTTAATCAGAGTATTGTGTTAATCAGATTAATATCGGAGTATTTTTTTCCATGTAAACGTAGTCATTGTTAAGTGGTCTCAATTTTTTTTTCAGAGCTGTATATATTTTTGGTGCATTATTGTATTTAAACATTCAGTTATTTTTGCTATTACAAAAATAGTTCTTAAAGCTGTTATGCTATGGCAACACTTTTTTTGCAGCTTATCGTGATATCGTATATCGTGATTAAACTTCAGCAATTAATTGCAACATGAAAAATTGATATCGGCACATGCCTACATACGACATTAGTGTACCTACACATTTCTAACATCAATAGCATTTAAATGGAATATGTAATATGAACGGGTGTGCATCATAGCTGACACCTAGATTAACACTTTACAGTTAGTTTTGATACTGTAAGACAGTCATTACGTTCAAATGCTATTGAAGTAAGAAATGTGTATACCAATGTTGTATGTAACTTTAGAGACGGTCCCTACATTTGCAAATATTTTTTTTTTCTTTTTGCAAAAGGCGATTTATAAAACAGGCTTTAACTTTTCAACTGAGCTTATCAAAATATCAATTTCTGCCTTTTGAAATTGTTGAAAAAATCATAATTAACTTATCATATCTTAAGATAAGACCTAAGATGGAAAGTTTTTGTAATGCACTCCCTGGTCCCCAAATCTAATGAATCATGCAGTTACTGTGTGGACCATAGGAGGTTCAACAGTAAAACCATATTGGACGCTTATCCAATGCCGCTTATTCATGACATCTTGGAATCACTGGATGGCACCACCTGGTTCAGCACATTTGATTTGCAGTCGGTATATTTGCAAGTGGAAATGGAAGAAGGGGGCAAAGAAAGAACAGCCTTCATCACCAACCAGGGGCTATTTCAAGTCCGATCCATCATTCCATAGGGGCTCCGGAATGCCGCATCCACATTCCAGAGGATTATGGAGAAGGTTCTGGTGGAATTGAGAGGAAGATTCTGTTTTGTGTACATTGATGATATTATCTATTCACGATCATTGAAAGAACACATATCACACCTGCACTTCATTATGCAAAGACTTGTCCAGGCTTCTCTTACTAAACATGAAGAAGTGTCACTTTTTTAAAAGACAGTTCAAATTCCTTGGCCGCCACATCTCCAACACTTCCTGGGATTAGCAGTTTGGTACCACAAATGGTCCAACAGGGGGGTGTTGTATCGGCAGGCACCGGTAAAGAACAATGGAGACAAATTCCAATTGGTTGTTCCTCGGGCATTAATTCCTGGCTTTTTACACTACTTTCATGACAACCCACTGGGAGGACATCTGGGTCGACTAAAAACTCTGCTGAGGCTCTTGGAGGTGGCTTGGTGGCTGATGGTCCAAGACATCTCAAGCGGTGCGATATCTGTCAAAAATTTAAACATGACAACACAAAACCCAAAGGCTTTCTACAGCACACAAGTGACAGAACCGGGTCATACTTGGGGTATGGAATTGATGGGACACTTCCCCAGCAGTAAGAAGCAAAACACTTACATCCTTGTGATAGTAGATTACTACACCAAATGGGTAGAGATGTTCCCCCTTAGGGATAGCAAGAGATTGTCAGAATTCTGAGGGAAGAAGTCTTTTCCTCGCTGGGGTGTCTCCAAATACATAATATCAGACCGGGGAGCACAATTCACCTCCAACACACTGGCTGAGTTATGCAAGACATCCGCAGACAAACCTGACAGAGAGGATTAATTGGACATTAAAAACAATGACTGCATCATATGTGGGACAATACCATCAAGCCTGGGACCAGTGGTTTCCTGAGTTACGATTTGTTATTAAAGGCTTATTCAACTTCTTTCCTACATTTAGATATGTGGGCAAATACATTTTTGTCTCAGTGCATGCATTGTTTTAGTTTGGCAGGGTCGCTGCTAGCTTAACTTAGCATAATGAATGGATTTCTATGTTGCCAGCTAGCATGTCCTGAGTAAAAGTGAACCAAAAAATAAAAACACCCACCTAATTATGAGTACAAATAGCAATGCAGATTAAGACTAGGCGATTTCTTAGGAAGTTATTGACTTGGGACTATATTATGGGGAATATATATATATATATACATGATTGTGCAATTGTTATGCTGGGTATATGAAGTTGTCTTGTAAATTCACTAGTGATTTTGGCTATATGATTAGACTTGTTTTGTGTTTTGTACTCCTTCATTATTTTGATTTGTTAAACGGAACGAACATTTTCAGCAGATAGTGTAAACTCTACTTGGCTCTTTAGTAGAGTGTTACAAAATAATGGTGGAATGAAAATATAATAGACAGTGGTCCTCCATGAGTGGCCCATTCTTTCTTCTAGTAGAACATTTAGATAATAGTAGGCTAGTAGGAAAACACATTACTTAAGCAAGAGATTCCAACCAGAAAAACACAAAAGGAGAGAAGCAAGAAAATGACAAAATTCATGACATTTTTTTGGTCTACTTGTTTGAATGTTAAATGTTTGTCTGTTATAGGTGGGAGACAGAGAGGACTCAAACTTGTACATCAGCATGAAGCTGAAAGCTGCTGCTGAGGTAAGGCCAATCAAACAATGGAGATTTGCCTGTGCTAAAATTGATTGTTCACACAAAAATGAAAATGTGTTGTTAATTTACTCACCCTCAGGCCAAGATGTAGGTGTCATTTGTTTTCTTCAGTGTGTAATGTATTTAATGTATTTAGCTGAAACTGGAGTTCTTGGTGAATCACTTGGAGAACGGGTCCAACCCCAATCTCCAAGCATAGGTCAACCAAAGACTTTGCATGAGACTCCGCTATAGGGGAGCCCTACTATAAAGATGCCCTCAAGCAAACTTCCTCTACTCATTAGCACTGTCGCCATAGTTGAACACCCATCTAAAGGGGAGCAATATCATTAATGCATTAACAAGTTCAAGTTTCAAGTTTGGTTTATTTATATAGCACATTTAAAACCTTAAAACATTAGCACCAATGGAAAGGGTTCCCTACAGTGGCCCAGTAGTGCACAATGACAACTTAAAAAATGCCAAAGTTAACAACACCACGGAACAACAGGTCCCATCACAAAGTAATCGTCACAAGCCACATCAAACACAATGGAAACAAAAATGCTCCCGCTTCTTTCTCGACCACTATAAAGGGTGTGTACTACAAGTAATGGTCTAATGAGGTAATGGTCGAACGAATTCCAAAATGTTGGCTTTTTTTTCTTCTTCTTTTTTACTGCACTAGCCTACAAATCATTTTTAAACCCTGCAGCTGCATTTTTGATTTTATACATATTTTTTAAATCCTAAAGAAACGAAGCCCAAATGTTGATGAAATTACTCAACAATACTATGTGCAAAGTTCAAGGGTCTGTTAAAAACATTAGTATGGTAAAAACTGTTCAACATTTGGATTACATTAGTTCATTGCGACTAGTATAAAGCCTGTATGATAACTTCAACACACCCTCTATAGTGATTGAGAAACAACACCGATGGGCTGATTGTGCAACAGATGTATCCCCAAATTTTTGCTCTAGCACAATGGCCTATCGCAGGTGCTACACAGAATCCACTTTACAATGCTGAAAACAGGTTTTGTTCAACACAAGCTGCTTTCTCACAAATCCTTTTATTATAACCAAAAAAGTGTAATAAGAAATTCATTGTACAGTTAAGAAATCTGCAACCAGCACCCTGTTTATGCCTGGTATTAAAGGTATATCTTACCCAAAAATGTGTCATTACCCTCAAGTTGTTCCAAACCTATGTGAAACAGAAGATATTTTGAAGAATATGGGTAACCAGACAGTTGATGGGCCCCAATGACTTCCATATTATGGTTAAAAAATAAATGGAAGTCATTATTAATTTAATATAAATGGACACATTTACAATTTCTAGTTATGTCTGTTGTCAATATTCCCTAATTCCCTATTTCATTCACAGTGCCTTTTGAACTGAACATGTTTTCTCTCTTTGGACTGGAATCTCATTTAGGGTGGTGGAATATATTACAAAATTCACTGGAATCACTGGAGCTGTCACTTGTTACGCACACGTTCTGTTCTCTCACCAAAAATTCCCATTGAAATCACTGAAACAGTCTACTACAAAATTAATTGCATATTGGCATGGTGTCTATATTGTCTATGTCTACAAATGTAATTCAGGACCACTTTAATTACTATTACTGCCTTGATTTTTAGATTGGGATCAATGCTGTACATGTGAAACTTCCACAGACTGCAAATGAAAATGAGGTAGTGCAGATAATTTGAAGTATTTAACATTATTTACATGTTTTGTGTTTATTAACCGTTTCTCTTTTCTCCAGATTTTGTCATTTAATAATTAACTATTTATTTTGAAGGTTATGCGCAGTGTTATTGAAGTCAATGAGAACTCCAAAGTTCATGGGCTCATAGTCCAGCTGCCCATCGACTCCATCCACACTATTAATACAGAAAGGATTATCAACGCTGTGGCTCCAGAGAAGGATGTTGATGGGTACAGAAAATATAATTTAATCCTTATCATTATGCCATTAAAGGTGGGGAAAGTGTTATTTCAAAAATACTTTATAAATGTGTATCGGGCCGCGTACCAAAACAAACTTGTAGCCAATCAGCAGTAAGGGGTGTGTCTACTAATGATGGTGAGAAGAGAGCATTCAGTGCATGTCATTATTCAAAAGACACTACACAAAGTATGAACATTAGATGTGCAACGACAGAAAGAGAGATGGCAGATAAAAAACAAATGTGGAAAATATTTATGGAACAAAATAAGGCTTACGATCAAGCAAGAAGTGTCAGCTTTTCAGCGCTGGAGAGAACTCAAGAAGCGCTAAGGCCTGCAATTGGATGCTTCTTCTCAATAGGTGAGTAACATTGGTTTTGTTTTACAGAACTAATATATGCTAGCTTTTGCTTGTATATGGTTGTCAAGTTTGCTTGTTTGTCCATTTGCAATTGTATCATTGTTCACCTCAGCTATGATAAAAACCCATTTATTTCCACATCCTATAAACCACGGTCTGTTTCAAGTGTCATCTCGGTGTGTTTTAAAAAAGAAAGTTAATAAACTCCTAATTAGGGCCTGAGCACGGATGGTGTGAGGACCCCATTGGAATTAATCAGCCTATTACTATTATTCTTCTCCCAAATTAATCGCAGAAACTCATGAAACTTTGCATATGGGTCAGAAGTGGTGAAAATGTACGTCTGATATGGGTTTCAGAATTAGGCGTGGCAAAATGGCTCGATAGAGCCATTGAGTTGTTCATGAGAACGGTGTTTGTGCTATTGTGTTTTGTGGATGATTTTTTTTTTTATTGAACATTCAACCTGGATTACCATAGTAACACACATTGCATTCACTTAGTGATGACATCATAGCCTCGGCCGGCTGGCACAGCAATCTCCGCCATAGTCATTGCTTGCGTATATGTAGGTCAACGTTATCAAATATGGGCGAGACATTTTGGGTAGGAGCATGTTTGTTTTGGTGATTTCAAAAATCAACATTGGTTTCCAGAAAGCACTTACCCTACCTTTACGCTATAATTCTGATTTATAGTAAATTTCAACATTGTATTTTGCTCCCATGAAATAATGAAAACTGTTTTAATGTTTGTTTGCTTGCTTCAGTTTGACGAGCATAAATGCAGGGAAACTGGCACGTGGTGATATTGGAGACTGTTTTATCCCATGTACTCCTAATGGATGTATGGAGCTCATCAAACAAACTGGTGAGAAGGACACCCAGACTAAAGCAGGGAACACTACACTACGGTCAGGCTGATAGTGAACAGCTAATCACTTTCTTCTGAGAGAAGAAGCTCAATTCAATTCCTTCTTCAGACAACGTTCACGTTGATGGCATCCTCATAGCATCAAGCCAGAAGCATAATTGCCTTGTTCCCCTTCTCAGGGTTATACCAGGGATATATTCATAACCTAAGGTTTTACTTAAATTTATAAAACTTACATTTTGAACAGTATCATGTTTGGTTGCGCCATATTGTTGTCTCGTGTTGGATTCTTCAGTAACAGAACCGGCATGGAGTGATGAGTGAAAATGAGTGCCGAAATTCTTGATAAAACAGGAAAACAAGTCAGCTCACTAGTATGGCACTTTTTGGGATTTTAAGTGTGACTAGTTATTGTCAAAAGCATTACATTGGTGATATTCAGTTTACCATTACCAATTAATACAGGCCTATATTCTTATACTTATGCCTATTTATTATTATTATTATTATTATTATTAGGTTATAATAATATAAGGTTATTGCATTATCAGGCCTGAGTCATTCTTTTTCGAAGTGGAACTTCAGAACTGCGTACTCTGATGCCATGCTGATAGAATGCCTGCCAAACTAAGTTGTGAATATGCACATAATGGGTATAGCAAAATCTTGACTTTACTTATAACTTGGCCGAAGTTAAAGCATCCACCCTCAAGGCACATCCAATGACATTACATAGACTATACTGGCACCGCTTCCCTAAGTAAATATTCTCTAATAATAGAAGGATTAATTGCTAACACTCGTGTCATTCCATACCTGTAAGACCTTCATTCATCTTCAGAACAAAAATTAAGATATTTTTGATGAAATCCGAGAGCTCCCTGACCCCTCCATAGACAGCAATGTTGTTAATACTTTCAAGGCACAGAAATGTAGTAAAGGCATTGTTAAAATAGTTAATGTAAATACATTGGTTCAACCTTAATTTTATGAAGCAATATGAATACTTTTTTGTGCAAAAGCAAACAAAAATAAGACTTTATTCAACAATTTAGTTCTAGTCTGTGTCAGTCTCCTATGCAGTTTCCATTGTAAATAGTACCCCTCTCCCTAGGAGCGTCCCTTGACGCTTCCAGCCAACCTTACCTGTTGATTGTAATCATCAATAAGGGAGTGATCCAGAATGTCCCTAGCAGGAACTCAACTTCTCTCCTCAGGACCGTAACCTTTCCAGTCCACCAAGTACTGGAAACTGCGTCCCCTCCGTCTAGAATCCAGAATGCGATTAACCGAATACGTTGGTTCCCCATCTACTAGTCGCGGTGGTGGAGGAACCGGGACTGGCGGATTAAGGTGGGAGTGAAAATCAGGCTTAATTTTGGATACATGCGGGATGAATTCTCCTGTATGCCGGAGGAAATTTGAGGCGGACTGTCACCAGACTAATGATCTTGGTGACAGTGAATGGGCCGACGAATTTGGGAGCAAGTTTATTAGATGCGGAGCGGAATGTTCTTAGTAGAAAGCCACACTTTTTGACCCACGACATAAACGGGAGGCTTAGAGCGGTGGCGATCGGCTTTAGCCTTGGTGCGCGCTCCCACCTGAAGCAGAGTCTCACGGGCTCTGGTCCACGTGCGATGACACCTCTGGATAAAAGCGTGAACAGAGGGGACCGCAACCTCGGAATCCAGACTAGGAAAAATGGGTGGCTGGTAATCTAGACTACACTCAAATGGCGAAAGGCCCGTGGATGACACCGGTAACGAGTTATGAACGTCCTCAACCATAGAAAGTTGTTGGCTCCAGGATGAAGGATTCTTGGAGACCAAACATCGCAACACTCTTTCCAGATCCTGGTTGGCTCTCTCGTTCTGACCGTTGCTTTGGGGATGATAACCCAAAGACAGACTAACCGTAGCTCCTAGTAATTTACAAAACTCCTGCCAGAATTTGGACACGAATGGGGAACCTCTGTCGGAGACCACGTCCATCGGGAGGCCATGTAACCGAAAGACGTGATCTACAACAGATACCGCTGTCTCCTTGGCTGAAAGGTAATTTGGGCAAGGGAATGAAATGTGCTGCCTTCAAAACGACCGTCATGCCTTTAGAGGGCGGGAGGGCGGTGATAAAATCTAGCGCTATGTGGGACCAGGGTCTCGAATGAACAGACAACGGTTGAAGTAACCCATGAGGAGGTTGGTTAGATGTCTTACCAACCGCACAGACTGAGCCAGCCAAAACAAAACTGCGAATGTCGTGAGCCATAAGTGGCCACCAGAATCGTTGCTTTATTAAACTGCTAGTGCGGTTTACTCCTGGATGACACGCAATGTTGGAGCAATGACCCCATTTTAGGACCTTGGATCTTAACTCCTCCGGAACGAACAAATGACTCGGTGGGCTGCCGGGCGGAGGCGTTACCTCTTCTAAGGCCACTTTGACCTCCGATTCGATCTCCCATGTGAGTGTAGAGATAACTATCTTCTCTGGCAAAATACACTCGGGAGTAACCGGGCGTTCGGAAGCATCAAAAGTACGAGATAAAGAGTCGGGTTTGATGTTTTTAGACCCGAGGCGGTACGAGAGAACCAAATCAAAACGTCCGAAAAAAAGTGCCCACCAAGCCTGCCTGGAGTTGAGTCTTTTAGCAGATCTAATATATTATTAGATTATAAGGTTCTTATGATCCGTCCATACAATAAAAGGTACCCCCGACCCCTCAAGCCAATGACGCTACTCCTCCAACGCTAACTTGACGGCCAACAACTCTCTGTTACCAATGTCATAATTGCGTTCGGCAGGTGAAAGACGATGGGACAAAAACACGCACGGGTGCATCTTGTCATCTGAGGGAGAGCGCTGTGAAAGAACTGCTCCTACCCCCACCTCTGACTGCCTTGACCTCTCCCAGAACGACGTTCAGGTGGTCCGATACAGCTGAGGCTGTATTCGCTAAACTGAAAAGTCGCTTTGTTTTGGCTCCCATCTTAGTTACCCCTGATTCCACACGTCAGTTCGTGTTAGAGTTCGACGCGTCAGAGGTGGGGGTAGGAGCAGTTCTAAGATGGGAGCCGAAACAAAGCGACTTTTCAGTTTAGCGAATATAGCCTCAGCTGTATCAGACCACCTGAACGTCGTTCTGGGACAGGCGACCAGCCACGGGTGCATGATGATCCAATCCCAGGCTCTGCCCCAACCTACATACAACACGCACCCAAGAGTGAGACAGGGAATCCATGAACCGTGACATGCATGCGTGATGATAAGTTCCACTGTATTTACAACATAAACTGTAGGAGACTGTTGATGCACACGTATTGAAAGTACATAAACGCAAAAATACACATATGCATATTTTTGTCTATAAAAAAGATATTCTAGGAATAGTTCACTCAACAATGGAAATTCTTTCATAATTTACATCCGATCAAACTTATTTTCTTCTGCATAACACAAAAGGAGATACTTGAAGTATGCTACAGCTGGTTTTGTTCATAAATGAAACCCAATGTGCTCAAACTGTTCAAAAATGACATAAAGGTAGTGTAAAACTACCTTTCCAACTCATGGATACGAAGTCCAAAACAAATGTGGCAACCTGTCAAAAATATCAAACCCTGTTGCCACTTGTCATGATTTGCCCTTTGTGTATATGAGTTGATCATTGATAGAAACTCTTAAACCCCTTTGACTTTCATTGTCTGGGAAAAAAATAAACATTCATCAAACATCTCCTTCTGTGTTCCACAGAATGGTTGACCTGAATGTGAGTAAATGCTGACCGAATGTTTGGTTTCCATTCATCTACCCTAAATGAGCTTGAATTATAACAGGTTATATGTATTTTAAATGGAGAATTTTTTTTTTTTTTTTTTGTGCATAATTTTGCCTTTAGGTGTGTCTGTGGCAGGAAAAAGAGCTGTGGTAATTGGCCGCAGTAAGATTGTTGGTGCACCAATGCACGACCTTCTCCTTTGGAATCATGCAACTGTAACGACTTGTCATTCAAAGACTGCAGACTTGGCCTCTGAGGTAAAGAGTTCTGGAGCATTGTTTACAATTTAATTAATTAATTTATTTTTATTAAAGAAAATGTAAACTTGAAATTCGCACACACAATGTTTACATATTAGTATACTAGACATGAAAAGAAGTCTTGAAAAAAAATTCTGTTTCAAGTGGCTTATGTAGCGATGTACACATGCCATTTGTTGCATGTGTGCTTTGTCACGGTAGCACACAATGGCAGAGGGAGGCAAGATTCAAGTGTGAGTAATTAAAAATTATCAAACTACTGTAAAAGTCAACATCTGGGCACATTTCGGCTTTTATGAACAACCTGGTAAACACAACCTGGAGAACACACGCTTTTGTAAATCATAGCTATCTGATTTATCAAAACAATTTACATTTACGTACCCAAGTATAAATTATCTCCGCAAAACGGATATAAATCCGATCTTCAATTCATGCACTATATGCAGATTAAATGGAGTTTGTCACCAAAAACAAAAAATATGAGCTGCATTTTATTGATCAGCTAATTTCGCTCGTCTGCGGTGATGTGTGATGCAGTAGTGCCATCATATCTGGCTATAACATGACAGCCTATAACACGCTCTCCTTCAGGAAAAAGCGTAGAGTAGTGGGTTAATTTACACAGGTAATTATATTTATTTTAGTACTTTACCAAAAACCACACTACAAAAGAATTGTGTAAAACTCAGTAAACCTTGGCTTGATATTATTAGTTGCACACATGTGTACAACTAAATGAACAATCTCTTAAATATTTCCTAATATCACTCAACATGTTAGTTTCATGATTTTTTTTTTTTTTTTTTATTAAACATGGATCTTTATTTAAAAGGGCTGCTTTTGTGGGCTCATTTTGTAAATATAAGTACCTAATTTGTATATGCAAACTGAGTGCCGGTGTGATGAGACTCCGTCATGTATGCTCGGCTAGATTCACCTAGAATGCATGTGCTGTTAAAAAAATGTGCTGCATACCGCCAGGCGAATTGGGGTCTTGCCCACTCCGCGTTGACGTCATTTTTGCTGTGCGCACACTCGTGCGGAAGCATCGAGTAAACAAGACTTTAGTCTGGTTATGAATATGGCAACAATGCTGGGAACCCTATTGTTCCCCCCAGAAATATTAGGGGTTTAACCATAAAGCTGTAGAAACTTTATTTTTGCTTCTTTTGGTTTATTTTTCTTCCCCCTCCACTTACCTAAAAGTACATGGGTGTCAGAGACCCCAGACTTTAGCAGAATGGTCCAAATCACAATTACTCAGACAGATACGAATTTGTCTGATACTACTCAGCTATAAGAATCAATTTGCATTTTGGATTATAAATCCCCTGAATCCTTGATTCAGGTCCTAATGTACAAAATGTATATCGCCGATTTAATTTCTGTCTCGCCATTTTGATTTTTATAACTTCTTTTTTCTTTGGCCGTTCTTTCGATCTTCACCAAAATAGGCACACAGCAGCTAGGGACAGTGCTGGCAAAACATTATCAAAAGAATTGAGATTCAAAGCATTGCAAAGATGAAAGTTAATTAACTAGTCAGGCAATGGCCATGGTTAAAATTCTGAAATTCAATTTGTTTTAACAGCCATTTAAACTCCACATGAGTCCACATGATAAGGAATATTTTAATCCCTTTAATTTTAAATAAAAAATGCATTGATCTTTTAATTTGTGTAACTGATATATTTACAATAAAGTCTGTAAAACTGAAATGCTTTTAGATCATTAAATGTTTATTTAACTTTTATAGGGCCCAATAAAATATATTTTAGTGGCCAGACATTAAAACAATTTGCTGTCAATTTGAAATGAAGAGACCATTTTATTTTATTTGTATTTTCAATATAATATAACATTTCTGTAAATGCACATTACATTACTGTTGTTAATTTTATTTGCATTTCCAACAAATTGAATCGTGATAATTCTCATTTGCGCACTCTATGGTTTGTGTTGTAGGTGGGAAAAGCAGACATCCTGGTGACTGGGATTGGTAAACCAGAGATGGTTCGCGGAGAGTGGCTGAAGAATGGTGCTTTGGTCATTGACTGCGGTATTAACACCATCACAGGTGTGTATGTGTAACAGACTTGGTATCTTTTCTTTTTTTTAGTAGGAGTGTTTTCTTAGATGTTTTCTGCATTTCCTGTAGTTGTTTAAAGGATGTAAATGAATTAATTAGTGATGTAATTTTTTTCAGGAATATTAATAATCAAATTTTAGATGAGCAATTTTATGTACATATTTTGCATGCACAAAACCAAAAATAAAATTACTTTGGAGCACCATAGAACAAGTATGCTCCATGGATGTTGCTTTGCTATGATTTATTTATGTATTATTTTGTTATAAATCAATATATGTAACAAATGGACAAAATGTTGTAAGATAATGTACAACTTATTTGAAATGTGAGAAAAAAATTAATGTATTTGCAAAAAGTGCCTGAAAGTTGTTTAAAATCTTTTTCTTTAGTATTATTAGTAGTCAGGGCTTCAATCAATCAATCAACTTTATTTATATAGCGCTTTTACAATCACGGTTGTGTCAAAGCAGCTTCACAGTGTCAAACAGGATAATATTGCGACAAAATTAGATTTGGCTGTACAGTCGTAATGGAGAAGTGAGAACAGTGATGTTATCAGCTTATTTTAATTTATCATATTGCAACAATGTTGGCAGATCAGTATTTAAGTTTATAGAATTAAATAAGACCTAATTCATACATTTTATTTGTATAATAAGTTGAATAATTTTAATCATATTTTTAGTGTCCCCAACTGAGCAAGCCAAGCCAAAGGCGACAGTGGCAAGGAACCAAAACTCCATGGCGTGATGGAGAAAAATAAACCTTGGGAGAAACCAGACTCAGTCGGGGTGCCAGTTCTCCTCTGGCCTATTAACACACCGTGTAAGATTATTATTCTGGCAACCTTACAGGTCAGAAACAATATTAGATTGGAATATTCAAAATTTCAGGGTATCACGGAAGAGACAGATTTATTTGGAAATAAATGATGGGATGGGGCGTCGATTACACAAGAGTATGAATACATGAAAGATCGGAATTATTGCGCCGAAGACGGGTTTTGAGCATGTCGTGCCAGTGAGGCAAATTCAGAGGAGACACCAATTGACACGGCTCAGCAGACACTCCAGGATGAGCTGGTCATGTCCAGGCAGGTCCACCATCCGATCCGGACAGGGCCCAGATCCGGGATAAACCTCGGGATAAACAGAGAGACAACATTAGCGTAGATGCCACTCTTTTTATGATGTAACGAGTACATCAGGTGTTATGGGAAGTGTTCCCGGTTCCGGCTGACCTAGTTAATGCAGCCTAACAATCAGTCAATTAATTGAATATTGAAAGTTAAAAATGTTCTATGTGTATGCCATAGTAAAGAGATGTGTTTTTAGTCTAGATTTAAACTGACAGAGTGTGTCTGCTTCCCGAACAATGCTAGGAAGACTATTCCACAGTTTAGGAGCTAAATAGGAAAATGATCGACCGCCTGCAGTTGATTTAGATATTCTAGGTATTATCAACTGTCCAGAGTTTTGAGACCGCAATAGACGTGATGGAGTATAATGCGTTAAGAGCTCGCTTAAGTACCGGGGAGCTAAACTATTTAGTGCTTTGTAAGTAATAAGCAAGATTTTAAAATGTATGCGATGTTTAATAACAGTGCAATGTTGACAGAACTGGACTAATATGATCATACTACCTGGTTCTAGTAAGAACTCTAGCTGCTGCATTTTGGACTAGCTGGAGTTTGTTTATTAAGCGAGCAGGGCAACCACCCAGTAGAGCATTACAATAATCTAGCCTTGAGCTCATGAACGCATGTACTAACTGTTCAGCATTTTGCATTGAAAGCATGTGCCGTAATTTAGATATATTTTTAAGATGATAGAATGCGGTTTTACAGATGCTAGAAACGTGGCTTTCAAATGAAAGATTGGTATCAAAGAGCACACCCAGGTTCCTCACTGACGACGAGGGCTTGACAGAGCAGTCATCAAGTGTTAGACAGTATTCTCGTTTACTACTTGTGGAGCTTTTCTGTCCAATAATTAAAAATTCAGTTTTGTCTGAATTAAGTTGCAGGAAATTACTATTCATCCAATTTTTTATATCTGCTATGCATTAACTATGCGTTAATCTTGTGAATTGGTAGGTTTCGTCAGGGCGTGAGGAAATATAGAGCTGAGTATCGTCAGCATAACAATGAAAACTAACGCCATGTTTCCTAATGATATCTCCCAGTGGTAGCATATACAGGGTGAAAAGCAACGGTCCTAACACTGAGCCTTGCGGTACCCCATACTGAACTTGTGATCGGTGTGACATCTATTCATTTACTGCTACAAACTGATAACGGTCAGATAAGTACGATTTAAACCATGCCAAAGCAGTTCCACTAACGCCAACATAATTTTCGATTCTATTCAGAAGAATATTGTGATCGATAGTATCAAATGCAGCCCTAAGATCGAGTAACACTAATAGAGAGATACAACCACGATCAGATGATAAGAGTAAATCATTTGTAACTCAAATGAGAGCATTCTCAGTACTATGATACGGTCTAAATCCTGACTGGAAATCCTCACATATACCATTTCTTTCTAAATAGGAACATAATTGTGAAGACACAGCCTTTTCTAGTATTTTTGATAGAAACGGTAGATTCGAGATTGGCCTGTAATTGACTAATTCTTTAGGATCAAGTTGCGGTTTTTTAATAAGTGGTTTAATTATAGCCAACTTAAAAGTTTTCAGTACATATCCTAATGTCAAAGATGAATTAATGATATTAAGCAGAGGATCTATGACCTCTGGAAGTATCTCTTTTAATAGCCTAGTCGGTATAGGGTCAAGCATACATGTTGTTGATTTTGATTTTTTACAAGTTTAGCCAATTCTTCTCCTCCTATAGTAGAGAATGAGTGTAATTTTTCCTCAGTGACACTACAGTGCTCTGTCTGAAGTGATACTGTAATAGACGGCTGCATGGTTATAATTTTATTCCTAATATTATCAATCTTACTAGTAAAGAAGTTCATAAAGTCATTACTGCTGTGTTGTTTACAAACATCAGAAGCTGAAGCTTTATTTTTTGATAATTTAGCCACTGTATCGAATAAATACTTGGGTTGTGTTTGTTTTCTTCTAAAAGAGTTGAGAAATAAGCAGATCTAGCAGTTTTTATGGCCTTTCTGTATGCATGCTCTCTTTCCACAAATTGCGAAAAACCTCCAGTTTTGTTTTCTTCCAGCTGCGCTCCATTTTTCTATGCTCCAGTTGTCTGAGTGATTTAGATTAAAAGCTAGTAATGTCAAATTTAAATTGATAGGCTATATTAAACACTATATGGTGATGAGTAAGTTATATTTAGCAGTGTAAATTACAAAGAAAATCTATCAAATAGAGATTCAAACACAGCTATACAGAGCTACAAACATTAACATTAACTTTTTTGAGAAGACGACGATAAAAGTCAACCTGCCAAAGTGGCTAGTCAGAGTGACTGTTACATGCCACAGCTGAAATCTACCCTCATATGGCAGGTTGAGCGGGTGTTAATGTCATGCCCTGTTAGAAGTCCATGCACCGAAGGGATTGTCTGAAAAGTGAATTTAAGCAAACTTGTCAAATCCAGGGTTCAAATACATAGTCACTTAGTTGCTTACATTTTACCTCAGACAGCAGCAGAGCAAGTGGCAAGAGAGTTGTTGGAGACGTTCACTATGACTCAGCCAAAGATCAGGCTGCGTTTATTACACCTGTACCAGGAGGAGTTGGCCCAATGACTGTAGCCATGCTCATGCAGGTACATTATTCCTCAAAATCTGTTAATATTGGGTTTTTTGTTTTGTGACACTGTGAAGTAGCATGTCTTTATTATGGTTCTTAGAAAATTAATTGGTTGCTTTTAATGTCACAGAACACAGTTCTGAGTGCCAAGCGTTTCCTTCAAGCACAAGAACCTGGGAAGTGGAATATAAATTACACCAAACTCAACCTGCAAAGACCAGTTCCAAGGTGAGATGCCATTTTCCTTTTCAGCTATGCAAAATACAAGAGTGATAAGTGTGTACAGGTGCTGGTCATATAATTAGAATATCATCAATTTTATTTACATTTATTTATTTCACTAATTCCATTCAAAAAGTGAAACTTGTATATTATATTCATTCATTACAAACAGACTAATACATTTCAAATGTTTATTTCCTTTAATTTTGATGATTATAACTGACAAAAAAACTGATTTAAGTGACAACTAAGGAAAATCCCAAATTCAGTATCTCAGAAAATTTGAATATTACTTAATAATAATAATAATAATAATAATTTGTTACATTCATACAGGGAGTGCAGAATTATTAGGCAAATTAGTATTTTGACCACATCATCCTCGTTATGCATGTTGTCTTACTCCAAGCTGTATAGGCTGGAAAGCCTACTACCAATGAAGCATATTAGGTGATGTGCATCTCTGTAATGAGAAGGGGTGTGGTCTAATGACATCAGCACCCTATATCAGGTGTGCATAATTATTAGGCAACTTCCTTTCCTTTGGCAAAATGGGTCAAAAGAAGGACTTGACAGGCTCAGAAAAGTCAAAAATAGTGAGATATATTGCAGAGGGATGCAGCAGTCTTAAAATAGCTAAGCTTCTGAAGCGTGATCATCGAACAATCACGCGTTTCATTCAAAATAGTCAACAGGGTCGCAAGAAGCGTGTGGAAAAACCAAGGCGCAAAATAACTGCCCGTGAACTGAGAAAAGTCAAGCGTGCAGCTGCCAAGATGCCACTTGCCACCAGTTTGGCCATATTTCAGAGCAGCAACATCACTGGAGTGCCCAAAAGCACAAGGTGTGCAATACTCAGAGACATGGCCAAGGTAAGAAAGGCAGAAAGTCGACCACCACTGAACAAGACACACAAGCTGAAACGTCAAGACTGGGCCAAGAAATATCTCAAGACTGATTTTTCTAAGGTTTTATGGACTGATGAAATGAGAGTGAGTCTTGATGGGCAAGATGGATGGGCCTGTGGCTGGATTGGTAAAGGGCAGAGAGCTCCAGTCCGACTCAGACGCCAGCAAGGTGGAGTACTGGTTTGGGCTGGTATCATCAAAGATGAGCTTGTGGGCCCTTTTCGGGTTGAGGATGGAGTCAAGCTCAACTCCCAGTCCTACTGCCAGTTTCTGGAAGACACCTTCTTCAAGCAGTGGTACAGGAAGAAGTCTGCATCCTTCAAGAAAAACATGATTTTCATGCAGGACAATGCTCCATCACACGCGTCCAAGTGCTCCACAGCATGGCTGGCAAGAAAGGGTATAAAAGAAGAAAATCTAATGATATGGCCTCCTTGTTCAACTGATCTGAACCCCATTGAGAACCTGTGGTCCATCATCAAATGTGCGATTTACAAGAAGGGGAAAACAGTACACCTCTCTGAACAGTGTCTGGGAGGCTGTGGTTGCTGCTGCACGCAATGTTGATGGTGAACAGATCAAAACACTGACAGAATCCATGGATGGCAGGCTTTTGAGTGTCCTTGCAAAGAAAGGTGGCTATATTGGTCACTGATTTGTTTTTGTTTGGTTTTTGAATGTCAGAAATGTATATTTGTGAATGTTGAGATGTTATATTGGTTTCACTGGTAAAAATAAATAATTGAAATGGGTATAAATTTGTTTTTTGTTAAGTTGCCTAATAATTATGCACGGTAATAGTCACCTGCACACACAGATATCCCCCTAAAATAGCTAAAACTAAAACTTCCAAAAATATTCAGCTTTGATATTAATGAGTTTTTTGTCTTAATTGAGAACATGGTTTTTGTTCAATAGTAAAATTATTCCCCAAAAATAAAACTTGCCTAATAATTCTGCACTCCCTGTATAGTGCTTTTCAAGTAACTCAAAGCGCTTTACATTGAAGGGGGGAATCTCCTCAAACCACCACAATACAATACTTAAAGGAACACTTTTTTTGAAAATAGGCAAATTTTCCAAGTCCCTTAGAGTTAAACAGTTGAGTTTTACCATTTTTGAATCCATTCAGCCGATCTCTGTATCTGGCGTTAGCACTTTTAGCATAGCTTAGCATACATCATTGAATCCGATTATACCATTAGCATTGCGCTCAAATATTACCAAATACTTTATTTTTTCAAAGATAGTATTTTTCCTATTTAAAGGTCCCGTTCTTCGCGTGTTTTCGAAGCTTTGATTATGTTTACAGTGTGCAATATAACATGAGTTCACGTTTCGCGTGTAAAAAAACACTATTTTTCACACAATTTACTTATCTGTACACCGCTGTTTTCTCTGTCTTAAAAATGGCCTGTTGATTTCCTTGTTCTATGAAGTCCCTCCTTCAGAAATACGTAACGAGTTCTGATTGGGCCAGCGCTTCCCGTGTTGTGATTGGACAGCAGCTTAGTGCACTTTGCCCGGAAAGCTCCCGCCTCTTACCATAACGGGGAGATGCAAACGCTGAATGTGTGCTCTTCTCCACGTGGGAGAGCAACAAGACCACGCCCCCTATTTTGCGTGTTCTTGTGGGCGGAGGGTTAGTCAACAAGCTGTTCTAGTGACGTCATTACATCCCTGCACTTCCTTCTGTAGTCCAAACCGGCCGTTTGCTGTAGGCTTTGAAAGGGAACTTCTGTTAAATAAAATATCTCGCTTGGCATTGAACTTTGAGCTTTATAATTTTACAGGTATTATTTATGCTCTAGCAGCAACATTACACACTATCTAAAGTTTGAAAGATGGAATCGCGAAGAATGGGACCTTTAAAACTTGACTATTCTGTAGTTACATTGTGTACTAAGACCAATAGAAAATGAAAAGTTTAGATTTTTAGACCGATATAGATAGAAACTATTCTCTCATTCCTGTGTAATAATCACAGAACTTTGCTGTTGTACCATGGGTTCAGCGGCACAATTTTAAACTTTCTTTTTCCTTGGTCTTTGTACATGATGTAACTACAGAAGAGAAGTTTTAAATAGGAAAATTATTGAAAGTCTTTGCTCAATTTTTTTTTTTGAGCAAGATGCTAACGGTCTAATCCGGTTCAATCAACTTTTTGATGATATTGTAATTGTATGACCAGCACCTGTATATTAAAGGTTTAAGGTGTATATAATTTCAGCCAAACACAATCAGTGTTATATTAAAAAATATCCTGGTCAGTGGTCACTCTTCTGCGGGAACTAGACTTGCGTACAGTTGTTAGCCAGTGATTATAGTTCATTGTAAGTTATAAATATGGAAATGTTTCACTTCAGAAGGCCTTTATTACCCTCTTGAGCTGTATGGATTACATTTATGATGGATGGATGAATGCACTTTTTGGAGCCTCAACTTCATTTGGCTCTATTCACTCCCATTATAAAGCTTGGAAGAGCAAGGATATTTTTTAGTATAACTCCTGTTTGACTGAAAGAAGAAAGTCCTATACATCTAGGATGGCTTGAGGGTGAGTAAATTATGGGACCATTTTAATTTCTGGTGGCAGTGACCATGGACTGTCAATCTCTGTTTACTTGATATTTTGTCTGCTCCTCAAACAAACCAGTTGAACCAGTTTAGAAGACTTTTTGGACTACTGTTATGATTCATGGATTTATTTTCTTGGTGGTGGGATTTATTTATTTATTTATTTTATTAAATTTAATTTATGAACAATTCTCTGTAGTAAACAGTTGTTCCAGTAGTTTTTGTTCTTGTAATTTTAATGGCTAGTTTGTTTATTTTCCTCATGCAGTGATGTTGCCATCTCTCGTTCCTGTGTACCAAAACCCATTGAGTGTCTTGCTAAGGAAATTGGTCTCTTCTCGGATGAGGTTGAGCTCTATGGCAGGACCAAAGCAAAAGTCCAACTGAAAACAATTGATCGACTGCAGGCTCAACCTGATGGCAAATATGTGGTTGTTACTGGGTAATTTTTTCCTCTGTCTCTGTCAAGTGTTATACTTAGAGATGAAAAAATCGAATTGACTTTTTATTGACATGTATTGGTTTGGAGATTTTGATGTTTGTGCAAGAAAGTAAAAATTTTCTAAATGTAGAATCACTCCAACTCCTCTGGGTGAAGGAAAGAGCACAACTACAATAGGGTTGGTTCAAGCACTCGGGGCTCATCTCAAACTTAATGCATTTGCATCTGTGCGCCAACCATCACAAGGCCCAACGTTTGGCATCAAAGGTAAGTTATGCTGATAAGACATTGGCATATATCAATTGATTACCACTGAGGTAGAAGCTTGGTCAAAAATATGTAAATAATTATATGCCTAGTATTGTTTACCAAGCATTTGATTTCCAAGACCACATGGCAAAGCAAGTGATTTCCTGTGCAGTCATGATGATTTTTTTTTTTCAGCGGTGAGGAACTATGAAAAATGTAATTTCTACCTAGGTTCTCATGTCTCTAGGTGGTGCTGCTGGTGGGGGCTACTCTCAAGTTACTCCCATGGAAGAGGTATTTTTGTTGTTGTTGTTCTTTTTTTTTGGTGAACTGCTTGGCTGGCAAAGATGTATGAAATCATGTGTTCAGTGATGGTCTTTTCTTCTTAGTTTAATCTTCATCTGACTGGTGACATTCATGCAATCACAGCAGCCAATAACCTGGTCGCTGCTGCCATTGATGCTCGTATCTTTCATGAAGCCACTCAGTCTGATAAGGTATCTTCATTCATTTATTTGATTACTGAAATCACATATAATCAAATTAATTAATGTTGATTATTTAATCAAATTTATTGTGACTTAATTGTGTATAAAACTACTCAAATTCTCCAAATAAGTTAATTAAAGAGTATTTTTGTCTAATTTTCCAGTTAAAATAACAACTGAGAGAAATATATGTCTGCATCAGATGTTATGTTTGAGCTGTACGTCAGCATCGGGAATAATCTTGTTCACGGTAGAGAAAGCTCCTTGCATATACAAAAGTAACCATGAAGACTTAAGTGTAAACACTGCTTTAGCTTTTCCATGTATATACTTGCCCTGATAATCATCGCTTGTTCCATTTCTGGACATTTTAAATATACAACCATGTTAAATTTCAGCCCTAAAAATGCAATGCATTAAAATGCAAGCATGGTTAATGCAATGAATATTTTTTTCAAGTGGTGCAATTCAACAAGCTTTTTAATTTCAAAAACATTTGGCCATTGTTTTACTTCCATGCATGACCCCTGTAAAAATGATAATTGTGAGTTTCAAATGTTTTTATTTGAAAAGTCAGAAGTTGTCAAACGCATAATTCCACTAAATTACACTTAATATCTTGCTTCTCTCCTCACTAAAGTATCTTGCCCAGTCTGCGAGTTTAATTTCCATTTTCGGTCTTTCATCAAACTCACAATAGTACAAAAGAGACCGACTGTGGCAAAAATCTTTATCTCCTTGATTCCATATCAGAGGCAATGTTCTATGAAGTGTTCTTGTATTGCTTTTTATACAAGATAGGTAACATGGTTGCATCTTTAAATGTTGACCTTGTGTGGCAAACAAAGTGAGGAAGTGCTAAAATTAATTGAAAACTGAGAAGATATGCAATTTAAATGTGCTGTGAAAGTCCAAATCTACAGATAAATATCATTCTATCACTGCTTTAGGCTCTCTTTAATCGCTTGGTACCCTTGACTGAAGGTCAGAGGAAGTTTTCCCCAGTTCAGATCAGCCGACTTGAAGTAAGAATATTGTGTGTTGTGTTTGTCATTTCATATCCTCCTCTTTAAGGGTGTGTTCACACTTGGCAGGTTCAGTTCGATTGCTTTGTTAGTGCAGTTCATCGGAATAAGTGTGAACTCTGCCATTTGAACCCTGCTGTGCACCAAACAAGCCAAATCCAAAGAACCAAAAACATGTAAACAAACTAAAAACATATCACAGTGTGACATGTGACAAGATGTGAGCCTAAAAAGGAAAGAATACTCAAACATACCTGTTTTTTCTCATTGTAGTCGTGATGTCGCCCATCACAATTCGGGACAGGCATCAGAACTGAGTCTCCTCGCAGTAGATTTTGTAGAGTAGAGTTCTCAGCTCCATCATATAATATCATATTTACGCGCATACAACTAGTGCATTTAGCCCAGTGAGGTGTGTGCGTGTGAGATTATATCATAAAACCGAACCAGGACTAAATGTATCGTTTTATTTTTTGGTCTGGACCAAAAGTATGAACACACCCTAAAACTAGGCTATACCTTAGATTTGCTCTTGCATTTAAACATTGTCTAATATATTTGATGTTCTTGTACCCAAAGAAACTAGGCATTAAGAAAACAGACCCCAGCACATTAAAAGAGGAGGAAATTACACGCTTCGTCAGGCTGGACATGGACCCTGAGTCTGTCACATGGCAACGAGGTACAATAGAATGTGTATTGTTGTTTTAGTTGTTCTTACAATTTATGCTATATAGAGATTAATAAAATGAATCTCAAAATGCAAGCTGAGATAATCCATCTCAAACTGAATGAACCTTTAAAACTTGTAGATTGCTGTTAGCTTTAATGGCATTACAGAACATTATGAATTTGTGCCCATTTAGACAGTTAGGTGAAATGTAATTTATTTATATTTTGTTTTACAGTGCTTGACACAAATGATCGTTTTCTGAGAAAAATCACCATTGGCCAGTCTCCAACTGAGAAAGGCTTTACCAGAACTGTGAGCATCACACATATTACCAAATGATTTATATACTAATGAACACAAATATGCACAGGTATGATCAAATATTATGTTTGACCAGCCAGAAGATGTGGGACACTTCACTGTTCACAGCCTAGATCACTTAAGATAGCTTAAGCCCTATTTACATTTAATCATTTAGCAGACGCTTTTATCCAAAGTGACATACAAATGAGGAGAACAATAGAAGCAACAAAACAAACAAGGGCAACAGCCTGCAAGTGCTGTAACAAGTCTCAGTTAATCGAGCGCAGTACACATAGTACAGGACACTTTTTAAAAATTTAATTAACAAACAAACAGAAAATTTATTTGGAGGTTAAGTGCTAGTCTGTATCGGTCGGGTGCTGCTGGAAAGGTTGCGTCTTGAGTTATGGTTGATGAACCTAGCTGAATAGAGAATTTTTTACAAAGTGCTGGGTTGGTTGAGTTAAAGGTGATGTCTGGCAGGCAGTGATGCAAACACCAATTGTTGGATCATCTGGTTGAAATTAGAAGTAGAGTTGAGTGTCATCAGCATAGCAGTGATAGGAAAAGCTGTGTTTCTGAATAATAGATCCTAATGATGACGCGTAGATTGAGAAGAGAAGTGGTCCAAGCATTGCCTGACAAGCCAGACCCACATCAAGATGTTTGGTCTGGAAACTCACCATAGACAGGGCTCAATCCGAGGGGCTGGATAAACGGTTGTCTTTCAAACTGTAGTTATTATTAACTTTTTAATAACTCAAGGTATTATAGTTAAATATTTAATTATTTCCCTTTCCCAATTAAATGTAACTAGATAATGACAGTCATTTATTTGTAAAAAAAAAAAAAAAAGAATGATATTCATTTATACTTATCTAGCAAGATAAGTTTGGAACAGAACATTCATGTGCAATCAATTGTAATGTCAAGGAAAGGATGAAAATATTATCTTATTCTGTTAGCAGACAAGGCCAAGTAACTTTTTTGTGTGATGTGTTGTTTTGCAGGCCCAGTTTGACATCACTGTGGCCAGTGAGATTATGGCAGTTTTAGCTCTCACCACCAGTCTGGAAGACATGAAGCAGAGACTTGCAAAAATGGTGGTGGCCACCAGTCGCAGTGGTCAGCCTGTCACCACAGAGGATTTGGTGTGCTATAAAATGTCTCATTTTATATCAAATACAAATGTCTAAATGTTTTGCATGTTTTGATTGTGTAATGCTTGTGTCTCAGGGAGTATGTGGAGCTCTGACAGTACTCATGCGAGATGCCATCAAGCCAAACCTCATGCAGACACTAGAGGTAAGAGGAGCTGTCCTGGGTAGTTTGTACTGTATTCAAGTTAATATGTGAAGCTACACACAGGCCTTGAAGGCTTCATTGATGCATTTTCTCAACTTAATGCTCAAACCCACTATAGTTGCTTGGCTCAGTTTTGCAGCTATTTTCTTTTTCACTTCTTTTTCTGGTGCTTGAGAGTTGTGTCTTAAGACATTTTATGAACAATTGTTTAGGGAAACCCTGTGTTTGTTCATGCTGGACCTTTTGCGAACATTGCGCATGGAAACTCATCAATCTTGGCTGATAAAATTGCTCTGAAACTTGTTGGACCTCAGGGATTTGTAGGTAAGTTTCACAAATTAAAGCCAAATTTCTTTTACAATTTAAATCTATCTGTGAAGAACCAGCATAATTTGTTACCATTGCAACTAATGTTTTGTCAATTAAAAACACGTAACATTTTTTTTTTTCGTTGACCAAAAGTAATTTTAATATTTATAAAACTTGTACAAAAGTCAACTATATGTTTGGTTTTCATGGATTGCAATCAGCATGTACTTACTCTTGTTGTTGTTTTCTGGCAGTCACAGAAGCAGGTTTTGGAGCAGATATTGGGATGGAGAAATTCTTCAACATCAAGTGTCGCTACTCTGGTCTCAAGCCTCATGTTGTGGTCTTAGTTGCCACAGTTCGAGCACTTAAGATGCATGGAGGTGGGCCAACGGTGAGTCTGAGAATAAGCCCTTTACTGGGAGAGAATTCTTTTTTTTTAAAATCAGAACATTGTTGGCAAAGCCAAAAGTGACATCACTGCCTCGTCCCTTTTACGTATAATTTTGTGTAGGAAGTTACTATGTGCATTGCATTGTATCTTTTTTATAGGTCACTGCAGGTGCGCCTCTGCCAAAAGAATATATTGAAGAGGTACTGTAAGATTTTTTTAAATGTTTTTCTGCTAATCTGTGATCTTGTAGATAAATTATTTACAGTTGAGATTTAAATAGCTGAAAAAACAATCACTATTACTAATGATTTAGTTCAGTCAATAATCTATAATCAAGAACTGGATTGCAGATGACAACAATAAAGCCACTGCATCTCCACAGTTTAGTTATTTAATTACACATACAATTGACTCTATAATTATCCTTATTTATTGAAAGTTACTGTATGTTTATCTTCACTATAGTAGCAAACAACAAATCCATTGGTACATATTTCAGTGTTAAATTTGAATGCAGAATTATGCTTTGTAAGGAACTTACTGGGCAACTGGGCTGGAAAAATGTACTATGCAGTTGTTGTTTCCATAATAAAACAAGCTACAGTGTGTAAATGGCATCTTGGATAATGAAGAATGTACATATAATTAAACTATAACTAAGAGAAAACACTTGAACTATTCTGAGTGCTAACATTTGAGTAAACATCAACTTGATGTGGTACTGATGAAAGTGGTTTGAACTCTTACAGAATCTGGCGCTGCTGGAAGCCGGCTGTAGTAACATGAGGAAACAAGTGGAGAATGCTCAGCTTTTTGGAGTTCCAGTAATTGTAGCTGTCAATGCTTTCAAGTAAGACTGCACCTTTTAATTAAACCTACAGTACAGATAAGGTGTGTATATATATATATATATATATATATATATATATATATATATATATATATATATATATATATATATATATATATATATATATATATATATATATATATATATATATACACCAGGGACTGTGTGTATATATATACACAGTCCCTGACAAAAGTCTTGTCGCTTGTGTACAAATTGACCTAAAGTGCCGCTGAAATATATTTCTAATCAAGATTTTTTTACAAGAAATGGCTCATTTTAATCCCACCAGCTTTTGTGATAATGTTTCAGTGAAAAACTAACCTTTCAAAAAGTATTCTAATATTCACAACTTGTTAAAGCCCATTGAGTCAATTTTTGCAAAGACATAAGTGTTGTCACCTTGTCATATGAGCTTCACCTGTGACTAATAATGGATCAATTAGGTCTCAAGTGTGTATAAAAAGAACCCCAGTACGCTAGACCTTCACATCAACTGCAACTAGACATCTGCAAACATGCCTAAGATTCACCCTGAGACTAAAGTTTTGATTATCATGAGGCTGAAGACCAGATCCACTGCTGATGTGGCAGACACCTTCAATGTGTCTCAGCGTCAAGTACAGAGGATAAAAAAAAGATTTGAAGAGACTGGAGACGTTTTTGACAAGCCCAGGTCAGGCAGACCCCACAAGACAACTGCTCGAGAGGACCGTTTGTTGGCTTGAAAATCCAAGGCCAGCCCATTTTCCACTGCAGCAGAGCTCCACGAGACCTGGTCACCTGAAGTCCCTGTGTCAACCAGAACAGTTTGTCGGATTCTGTCTCGAAATGGCCTCCATGGTCGAATCAGTGCCCAGAAGCCAGCACTAAACAAAAGACAATTAAAAAACTGTGTGGCATTTGCCAAGGCCCACAGCCTGCTAAAAGGATGGACGCAGGAAAAGTGGCAGAAGGTGGATTTTTCAGATGAATCTTCTGTTGAATTACACCACAGTCGCCGCAAATATTGCAGGAGACCTACTGGAGCCAGAATGGATCCGAGATTCACCCAGAAAACAGTGAAGTTTGGTGGCGGAAAAATCATGGTCTGGGGTTAGATCCAGTATGGGGGTGTGCAAGAGATCTGCAGGGTGGAAGGCAACATCAATAGTCTAAAATACCAAGAAATCGTAGCTACCTCTTATATTCCCAACCATAAAAGAGGCCATAAAATTCTGCATCAGGACGGTGCTCCATCGCATACTTCCATCTCCACATCAAAGTTCCTCAAGGCGAAGAAGATCAAGATGCTCCAGGATTGGCCAGCCCAGTCACCAGACATGAACATCATTGAGCATATGTGGGGTAGGATGATAGAGGACGCATGGAAGACGAAACCAAAGAATATTGATGAACTCTGGGAGGCATGCAAGACTGCTTTCTTAGCTATTCCTGATGACTTCATCAATAAATTGTATGAATCCTTGCCAAACCGCATGGATGCAGTCCTTCAAGCTCATGGAAGTCATACAAGATATTAAAATTGAATCTCACAGCACCACAATTTAATTTGCTGACATATTTTTGTATTTGCAGTAAATTTGTTCAATTTCTGTATAGGCGACAAAACTTTTGTCTTGCCAAAATTTGACCTTTCTGTCTTGATTAAATGATAAATATTTTTTCTGTGAAAATTATTTATTTCAGTGCATTAAACATCATTTGGGAGGGTTTTAGCTTTTCATATGAGCTATTTCTAACACCAATTAATTCATTGAAAGTCAGGTTAATATCACGTATTTCTAGAAAATAGATAAGCGACAAGACTTTTGTCAGGGACTATATATATATATATATATATATATATATATATGTCTATGTCTGTCTTATGGTAGACCAGTGTCTATTGAAAGTCCCAAAGCTTTGTGTATTGAGTAGATAGTCACAGTTCTATAATAGTTTACGACAGACAAAAATGGTTGAAAAATGTAAGTAACCCAAATAATTAATTTTTATTTATTTTTTGCCCTAATAGTACACAGGACACCTACTTGAAGTATAAATGTAGCAGTCTCAAGACACGTTTTTCAAATTAGACTTACTTCTGAATGAATAGCTAACCCAAAAATAGAACCACATCTGTTTGATTCGTGATTGAATCATAAATTTCACAATTTGTATATCAAATGGACATTTGTTACATCACCTATGAATGTTAAGATGGGCAGTTATCAGGATTTTTAAGACACAATGGCCAAAGACATCAGATTGCACATGTTCACATACAAAACACAACTCAAATATATGTGATTTAAATATGTGAAAGGCCATACATGATTAATCTGACTAAATTATACTTGTTAAAATGTACAATTAAGCCAAAAACAGGTTTGACTATGACTAGACTTATTTCTTTGAGTAAAGGTTCTTGGTATTGAATGATATTGAGGATCATTTAGGAATTATAGGTTTTATTTTCTGCTCAGACAATGTAAATCATACTGCTGTATAGCTAATATGCTGTTCACACTGAATCTTGCCGTCTCATGTTTGCAGGACAGACACAAAGGCTGAACTGGATCTGATCTGTAAACTAGCCAAAGAGGCAGGAGCGTTTGATGCTGTGCATTGCTCTCATTGGGCTGATGGAGGTGCTGGGGCTGTAGACCTTGCTAGTGCAGTACAAAAAGCTGCAGACTTACCCAGCAGCTTCAAATTTCTTTATGACATTAAGGTAAAAATAAAAGTATTGTAGTATGTTGAAGCATTATTTTTTATAAACATAATTTGCAAGTTGGCATATGGTTCACCCAATATTAGAAGTTTAGATATTAGATCACACAAACGCGTTTTTGCAGCGAAAGGCGCCTTTTTTGAATGGATATCGGTTGGAAGAGAGCGTTATGTGCGTTTTAATGGCCTGTTGCACCTTTTGTTTTTGAAGGAGCGCTCAGAGCGCATGAAGTTGAAAAAAAATTAGCAGAAGCCCAACGTTCAATCGAATAAATGAAGAGTCAGGCATTCTGTTGTGTTGATTGTTACCTGGATTTGACAGACTACAGCTGCTTCGGGGATTGCCTAGAAAAGTTCAACAAAAAAAACTGCAGCGCACTGCTATTTTCTAAATTTAAAAAAAGTAAACTAAAAAAGGCTGTGCAGGGCTCCTTGCGTTTTCGAACCTGAAAAACGCGTTCTGTGTGATCGGGGCCTAGCTCTGCATCCATATTTTAACAACTAACCCATTCACACAATTTGCTTATTTATTTCTGTGGTTGTCTTACAGTTACCCATTGTAGACAAGATCAGAATCATTGCGCAAAAGATCTACGGGGCAGATGACATTGAACTTCTCCCAGAGGCCCAGCATAAGGTGGACTTGTATAGCAAACAGGTATGAATGGCAGATTGATTGTACCCGGTAAAGTAAAGCAGCATTATACCCCATTTTATTAACAAAACCCTTATTCGGGGGAATGGGTGCCAAAAGTAATTAACACAGAAATCACTATCATTACTGATAAACAAAGTTGGATGGTGGACTGGACATAGGACTTGGAAGTTGTTTCTCATTAGAGATCTTTAAACATGAGATTGGCATTATGTTTATTCAGCTTTTTTTGCTCCCTCAAGGGTTTTTCCAGTCTGCCCATATGCATGGCAAAAACTCATCTGTCTCTGTCACATGATGCTGAAAAGAAAGGTGTCCCCACTGGATTTGTTCTTCCCATTCGTGACATTCGTGCCAGTGTAGGGGCAGGCTTTCTCTACCCGCTAGTTGGCACAGTAAGTATTGTAATATGGACATTTTAACACAATATACAGCGGGCAATCGGGGTGTCACGATTCTACAAATCTTCGATTACATTTTTGACTCCAAGGTCACGGTTCGATTCTCAATTTTTATTTTTAAAGCACAGGTTGCTATGCCATTTTTAGACTAGACTTTTATGGAATATAATATCTGACCTTTGTTCGCAATGGACCACACTATATTTTCAAATTTAAAATATTTATTAATAACATAATGTAACAACAAACTTGTATCTTCAGTCATTTGAAAACTTAAGCAAAATAACCTACCATCTATTTCCTAGTTTCTCTTTCTCTTCTTCACAGAAGTTCACAACAAAACAAACAAAAACAATTAAATGTAATGTGCTGTGACAGTCATGAAAGCTATGTTGCTCTGGAGGTCCAGAAATCTAGTCAAGGGTCAAGGCAACTAACTGTGCGCTGCTCAGACCGTCAATAACTTTTTGCAACATTATTTTAAATGGAGGGAATCACCGTAGCTGTGAGATGCGTTCTACTTGGGATTTCGTAGCGTGGTTCTAGCACGCTGATTAAATCCCTAAATACACATTGACTCTTATTTTAAAATGCCTGCACCTTACTATTGTAGTTGCAGCTGTTCATTCGAGTTCAGATGATGGAGATAAAATATGCATTGTTAAAATATATTACTATATAAACTTTGTAAAGTAAACATCATTATTCATCAGCATTAGTTCATAAACAATTGCCTATCATAAATGTGTGTTATTCAAAGATAGAGCCGTTCTGAAGCTCTGTATTGAAGATGCGTGACCCTGTAGAAGTCCAACAGTGCTACGTTACCCCACGGTTAGATCCGCAAGTTACAACTCCAATGTGCGCATCTTTTACACAGGACATCAGTTCTGACTGGATCTCTACCCTAATCGGCCCTGCCTAACAAACAATAATGCTTCGCTTTTGGTAAGCACTTCTAATTAAAAAAAAACAGTTCATGAGACCTTTAATTCAGCTCAAAATATCTTACATTGGGTATCTTTGAAGACCTCTTGTGGAAAAAGTATAATGTAACATATTTCATGACTTGCCTCTAGAGTGTCTAATAACTCTATAGAACAAATAGGCTGTTTGGCTGGGTCTCTTCAGTATGCATTCAGATACACATGTAGACATTATAATTTTTTTGTTTTTTGTGGTGGTGGCGCATTTTTAGTTTGAATTTGTACTGTGTGTACTGAAATGCTGGTCAATTTGACCCACATAGGAATGAATGGAATGCGAGGAATAATTCCATTCATTTCTATGGGGGTCAAATTCACTCGTGAGGGAAGGATTTGTTACTTTTTTAAATTTCAACCACAAAACTCCTCGAAATCCAGTAAAAACAAAATTTGCATTCGGGTGTGACAGGGTCTTGGACCACTCTGATGAACTATCAAGATAAAAAAAAAAAATGTCAGGTCTAAATTACCTGAGGGAAAGGATGAGGGTTAAATAACTTTAATTAATGCATTAATTCTAGATATAATCTGTAATTGTTACAACAGTAGTAATAATATTTAATAATACTTTCTAATTTTTTAAGGGTTAGATTCACCCAAAAATGAAAATTCTGACATTAATTACTTACCCTCATGTTGTTCGACACACGCAGGACATCCGTTCTAGCCTAGAAATCTAGACTTACCATAATGACGGCAGAGTTGCGCTTGTGTGCTTCTAGTAAACAAAGACATTTTTGAATCAGCTTTGACCGCGACTCTGGAAGACTTGAAGTTAAGCTTTTCTCTGAGAAAAGAACAAAGAACGGCACTGAAGTCATTCTTAAGAAGCCAAGATGTGTTCTGAGTTTTGCCGACCGGATATGGCGAAAGTTTAATCTGTCAACAAGCTCTGCTTCACCTTCGTTGCTCTGGTTGGTTGTAGCGCTATCCAATTGTGTGCACGCCGTGCAGAGGGAGTTTGAAAGGACAACCGTTTATCCCACCCCTCGGATTGAACCCTGTCAATGGTGATTTTCCAGACCAAACATCTTGATGTGGGTCTGGCTTGTCAGGCTAGCTCCGTTCATCTTCAGAACACAAATTAAGATATTTTTGTTGAAATCTGATGGCTCAGAAAGGCCTTCATTGACACCAATGTAATTTCCTCTTTCTCAGACCCATAAAAGGTACTAAAGAAGTCATTACAATCTCACTACAGTGGCTCTACAATAATTTCATGAAGCGACGAGAATAGTTTTTGTGTGCAAAAAAACCTAAATAACGACTTTTATAGTGATGGGCCTATTTCAAAACAAAGTTTTGAACAGTTATGAATCAGTGTATCAATTCATGCTTTGGATCGCGTGTCAAACCACCAAACTGTTGGAATCACGTGACTTTGGCGATTCGAACCGCTGATTCGATACTCTGATTCATAGGGTTGGGAACCGAGAACCGGTTCTTTTGCAGAACCGATACTGATTTTTGAAAAATACCGGAACCGCGCGAAATTCCTGAGTGTCGGTTCCGAAATCGGTTCTGGTGCAATGTGTGTGCGAAGCGCTGGGAGCATAGCCGCGAGCCGCGCTCCCGCTCTCTCTCTCTCTCTCTCTCTCTCTCTCTCTCTCTCTCTCTCTCTCTCTCTCTCTCTCTCTCTCTCTCTCTCTCTCTCTCTCTCTCTCTCTCTCTCTCTCTCTCTCTCTCTCTCTCTCTCTCTCTCTCTCTCTCTCTCTCTCTCTCTCTCTCTCTCTCTCTCTCTCTCTCTCTCTCACTCACACACACACACACACACATACACACACACACACACACACACACTCACACACTCACACTCACACACACACACACACACATACACACACACACACACACACACACTCACACACTCACACTCACACACTGTCCTAGCGCTGCCGCCTCCTTTCCCCTCACGTCACTTTTTTAAAATCCCCCACAGCGCGAGTCCCGCAAACGCGGCGCCGAGGAGCTTGTTTGTAATCCGAGGACAATGGCTCATTAGTTTCGAAATGGTTTGGGTACATGGTGATCGCGTTGAAAATAAAGGCATTTGTCTAGCGTTATGAGCTCATTTGAAACATTGCCGCGTATGGAAGTAAAACTGTGCCACTGGATTTTGAATTCTAATTTTTAGCACTGAATTTTTTTACATCGAATTTTTAACACTGAATTTTATTGTGCATCTAAATCAGACTTTGAATTTTAAAAGCCATCGAATTTCTAGCACTGTTTTTTTTTTGCCTATGACATTTTTTCAATGTTTTAAAAAAATTCAGTGTAAAAAGAAATTCAACGTCTCAAAAAATTCAGTGTAAAAAAATTCAAGGTCTCAAAAGATTCAGTGTAAAAAAAATCAACGTCTCAAAAGATTCAGTGTAAAAAAAAATTAATGTCTCAAAAGATTCAGTGTAAAATAATTCAACGTCTCAAAAATTTCAGTGTAAAAATATTCAGAGTCAACATCCGGGTAACCAAGGAGAAGCAATCGATCCCTGTATCAAATCATCCAACATCCAGCCAATCATTTACACTCCATTGGTCATGTGACGCTGAAACAGGAAGGCGGGGAAGTTCACTTCAGGTGAGCTCCAGAGCTCAGCAGCATGGCTCAGAACACACACGATGGCGCTCCGGTGAGTTTACTCATGACCAATGGAGTGTAAATGATTGGCTGGATGTTGGATGATTTGATACAGGGATCGATTGCTTCTCCTTGGTTACCCAGATATTGACTCTGAATATTTTTACACTGAATTTTTTGAGACGTTGAATTATTTTACACTGAATCTTTTGAGACATTATTTTTTTTTACACTGAATCTTTTGAGACGTTGAATTTTTTTACACTGAATCTTTTGAGACGTTGAATTTTTTTAAACTGAATTTTTTGAGAAGTTGAATTTCTTTTTACACAGAATTTTTTTAAAACATTGAAAAAATGTCATAGGCAAAAAAAAAAAAACAGAGATAGAAATTCGATGGCTTTTAAAATTCAAAGTCTGATTTAGATGCAAAATAAAATTCAGTGTTAAAAATTCGATGTAAAAAAATTCAGTGCTAAAAATTAGAATTCAAAATCCAGTGGCACAGTTTTACTTCCATAGCCGCGGCTCAATTAAAAAAATGACAGCTCTGAAGAGACGCCGCTTTAGTTCGAGGTAAGTTAGTGCTAACAATAATAAAGAAAGACGATCCACACCTTATATGTTACCACTGAAATGTATGTATATTAGGGGTGTAACGGTTCACAAAATTCACGGTTCGGTTCGATACGATACACTGGTGTCACGGTTCGGTTCGGTACGGTTCGGTATGTTTTAGATACAACAAAAAGAAAAAATTGGCAGAAATTACCTTTTTTTATTATTTTTTTATTAAAACTAACAAAGTATGATTTTTTGTTGTTGTATGATTTTACCCATCTACTATGTAGTTACAGGAATAAGACATTAGCTCTTTACATTAGCATGTGCGTTGCGTGTGCGTTGCAGGAGCCCCACACCCTGTAGTGCTTTACATATGCTGCGTTTGCAGTCCGCAACTGATCCGCTGTTGCATATCACAAACACAGCATTTATTCATTATTTTTTATTTAAAATCCAAAAGTTTTTACTGAACATGCCTCGTCAGAATTCCAATTCTCTTTGTTTACTCTTTAATAGAAGTCAGGTTACGTAGCCTACTACATTTAAACATCATTTTATTAAATTCATTTATTTATATTTATATACTTTAGATTTAGCTCACACAAGTGGCAAAACATTTAAACATAGTTTATAGCCTTAAATCACAAACATTTTAAATTAGAAACTTACAATAGTCTATTCAAAAACAGCCGACTCTAGTCTTTACTTTCGTTTTTACACCCTTTTAAAAGAAATCCTGCAGGTCAAAAAGAACTTTGCACATTATGGCACATTTTTTTAAACCTAAATGCCAGGTATGGTGTCGTTTTGTTGCTTTACTTGAGACAAGAGTATATTTTAAATGAGATGCATCTGTGGTGAAATTAATAGATTTTCGCGTCAGTACATGTTTATTTTAATGCGAACAATGTTCTACCACTTTAATGCAGCAACGCAGCGCAGCAAAAAATAGACTCGGTACGAAAACGATCCGTGCACTGCTGCAGACGCAACGCTCCTGGAACGGACTGACAGACCGCATCCGCGTGCAGTTTGAAAGCTGTCATCCCATGGGTACGGGAAAAAATACGCACCGCACACGCACTGCAGACGGAGTATGTGTGAAACGGGCGATAGGTCTCACATCCGCGGCTATAAATGGACCACTCGCCGCGGTGATGTCTTTTGCCATTTGAATAAGTTGGAAATGTCTGTCTAAATTCTGCGGGGATAGTTTGTGGGATAGTTTGTGGCTGTTTCTCCTTTTTATCGTCTTGTTGTCGGCGTAAAGACAACAAGATCGTCTTGTTGTCGGCTTTGATTGACATGACATGAATTATTCCCGCTGCTGTACCATCAGCAAATGCGACATACCGTTGTTTTTTAATCCATCACTCTTGCCAACACCATCATAGCTTACCAAGAATCCAAAGTTCACCCAAACACCAGACCTGTTGGTTATTGGAGGATCTTCTATTTCTGGTTTGTTAAACGCAATAGCCATATTGCGACGAGCATTCAGCGCGTAGCCTGAGTAAGCGAGCACCTGACTGAGCAGCCTAAAACATATTTGGTGTTTTTTTTTTTTTTTTCACTTCGGCGGTGTCAGGGGCATTGGCTGTTATGTCGTTTTGGTTATTGGGCTACCTTGTTGAACGCATATTATTATATTTCACACACTTTTTTATTTTCCAAATCTAATTAATTAGTTCAAGAACCGTTCGGTACATAATGCGTACCGCGTACCGAACCGAAAGCCTCGTACCGAACGGTTCAATACGAATACGCGTATCGTTACACCCCTAATGTATATATATAAATATATATATATCCAAATGTAAGCCCATCTTATGCGGAATGCACGCTTCATACTGTCGTCTGCTCTGGCTCTAACTGTTTACTTTTTGCAAACCTTGTCAGCGTGCAAACGCTGTGACCTCGCGCCAAATTTTTTTTTGGTTTTTATTGGTTTATTAAGTACAAACAGGAGGGTTATGAAAAATTGAGCGCGACGGATATGTTAACTTCACACAAAAAGATTTTGGAATGAGACGGCTAACTGTAGTAGCGTTTAGTCCACTGTCTATAATAGCCTAATTTAGAGATCACTTTTTTTTTTTAACCGACAACCGACAACTTTGATCGGTTAACGTTGATGGTCAACCATTGGTCAAACGGTCATCGGTTAACATCCCTAGAACAGAGAGAGAAAATGTAATAAGACAATTTCAGAGGTGTAAATTTGAACATGTTTATTTTAATTTCCATAAATTCCATATGGCTCGATTAATTCTGTAATATATGTATAGTACAGGACTTTTTTTTTTGACATTGCCAACCTGTAAATTCATTTGAGAGCAAGTAATAAACACAAAAAATGATTATTTAAAGTTGCGTATTGTGCCTTTTTCCTTTACCACTATTTGTTTAATAATTTTAATGGAATTGGAATCGGAACCGGAATCGTTAGGCGGAATCGGAACCGGAACCGGAAAATTTCTCACGATTCCCAACCCTACTGATTCATAAATGAAATCGAATCTTTTGAAATCGGCCATCACTATATAAGTCGTTATTTAGTTTTTTGTGTGCACAGAACCTATTCTCATTATATTTATATTAGAGCCACTTTAGTGAGATGGACTTTTAATGATGTCTTTAGTTTCTTTTATGGGTCTTGAGAGAGGAAATGACATTGATGTCAACACAAATGTCTTCATTTATGTTCCGAAGATGAACAAAGGTCCTGTGCGTGTCGAACGACATGAGGGTAAGTAATTAATGACAGAATTAAAAATTTTGGGTGAACTAACCCTTTAAAGCGCCTGCATATCACAACATGTGTACTTGGAGGAGAACTGGCACCCCGACTGAGTCTGGTTTCTCCCAAGGTTTATTTTTCTCCATCATGCCCTGATGGAGTTTTGATTCCTTGCCACTGTTGCCTTTGTCTTGGCTTGCTCAGTTGGGGACACAAAAATTATGATCAAAGTTATTCAACTAATTATACAAATAAAATTTATGAATTAGGTTTTAATTAATTCTATAAACTATAATACAGATCTGCCAACATTGTTGCTATATGATAATTTAAAATAAGCTGATAACATCACTGTTTTCTCCAGAACGTTACCGAACTATAATTACTAAAACATCGGACTTGTGGAAAAATACATCTGTAATTTTTTGTCTTTTGATACAGGCAATGCTGAGTCATCAATACATCACGTATTAATGACTCAGCATTACCTGTATCAAAAGAGAAATAATTTAATCTGATGTTTAAAGTAAATAAAATAGACTGGAGATACACAAATACTGAACTTTGTACTCTCTCCTGGCCAGCCCACTGTCAATGAGGTGTGTGTGCGCATGTGTGTGTGTCGATCCACTGTGAGGCAAGAGAGGGGGGACTCAAAATGTTTCTAAAAACGCATTTTTTTCCTGTTTGTGTTTTTTGGCGTTTTACTACTTACACAATTAAGTATATATAATTATATTATTGATATATTGTGTAGAGTAAAAAATGTTGACCACAGTTAAGAATTTTCTTTTCTTTATTTATTTGTTTAATTTGTATTGTCAATGTCATTTATTTATAAAGTTTGGCATGCTGACCAGAAATAAATTTTTTTTTTATTATATTTTTATTTATTGACAAACATTATCTTCAAAACACTTTGACTTTGTATTTGCAGTCAGCAGAGCCAAATGTTATATTTCAGTTCTAGATTTTACTATGGATATTTCTTTAATATATTCTATTTATATTAATATTCTACTCTATTAATATTGCTTTTATTAGTAATAAATAAATCTACCTCAGTTTTAATAAATTGTTTACCGGTTTCGGAAGTGTTTGTAATGTTTTGACAATAAAGGATAAAACTACAGTTAACTGTCTGTTTTCTACATCTTTCACTCAGGAGCAATAATATGCCTTTTTAAACTTTAAAAAAATAAAGATTTTACATTTATTGTGATATTAATCGATATCGACTGATATGGAAAATTATAGTGTTATAATTTTTTTGGGCCATAGCGCCCAGCCCTATGATAATGTGACTGATACCTTGTAAACTAAATGTTCCTAACTTTTCCAGATGCCAACTATTCCTGGCCTTCCTACTCGACCATGTTTCTATGACATTGATCTTGACACTGAGAGTGGAGAGGTTATTGGACTTTTTTAAATGAGGCACTTTCATTGGGGTATGTAATAATCTCTCATAAATGTAACACAATCTATCCATAAAATGGTACATCTTTTAATGCAGTTGTAATTATTAATTTTCTTTTTTAAGATTACAGTTTGTGGCAGTCCACATAGGATTCCTTCCAGTGCTCTAAAGGGCTCAGAGGTTATTGGTTGTTTATATTTCTAACAGAACTAATGTGTTATACCTTTAGATATATTGTGATCTATTACATTTTGTCCAGTTTACTAATGAAAATCTTTTTCTAATGTTTTTGCTACTATATTGGAGTACAAAATAATCGCTCATGGTATGGTCTGTTCCAAATATTTTTGCAAGTAGTTATATTCTTTTTTCTTTTCTTTTTTTATTAAAAGTAATTTCTAAATATTTTGAACACGCATGTTATTTTGGTTACTATATTCTATCTATAATGTTTCTGGATACAATTTAATACTTGTCAAGTGCCAAATGAGAGTAGTTGAGCTTCTGTGTAATCAAAGATTGTCAGATTCTGTTGGAATGTTTTCAATGTGTGAATACAAAATTCAAATAAGTTGTGCCTCAGTCTCAAATCAATCTCATCTGTGTCTGTAATGCCAACTTTTGATACTCAATCAACTTCACACAAAGTCTCAAATTAGTTTGTATTTATTTTCATTGCTAATTAGTAGACATTTGAAAAGATATCTCATTTGTGATTTATTTGTTTGTTTGTTTGTTCTTTAGTACTTCTTGGGGGCCCCTGGCGACAAAGTGATATTGTAACATTTACATTTCAAAGGAAATGCACTGGTTTCAGATTCAAAAATCACATGGCATTCGCTGCGCTTACGGACATCTTTTCAGAGCAGAGTGGCTTGATGCTCCGCTAGATATTCCGCTCTATGCCAGTGATCTCCACAATTCACTCTAAAATGTGAATAGTTGTATTTAAAAGTAGCAATTTCAAGCTTTCTTTAGATATATGTTTCACGTTTATGTGATAAGTATTCACTGAGTTTCAGATTCTCTGAATCTGTGTTGAGAGAAACTAATGCAAAAAGAACTATAAGAAACTGATTAGATACTGATTTTAGTTGGTCTAAAGCATGGGTGTCACTAGGCCTTTTTAGAGGGGCTTCAAACATATGTGATTAAACTTTAAAACATGAAACTGGTGGCAAGCTTCAGTTTAGTCCCCGATATGTTTTAGTATGCATTAATCAGCGTGTTCTTCAATCCGCATTGGAATCAGGAATTTTAGCAGCGCGACTCAGCAAGAAGAGATGTGTAGTTTATGTAGCTAAATTAGCATTTCATATTTGACAGCTGCTTCTTTAAGTCAGAAATGTTCAACAAATTACAAAATTATTCTACATTTTTTTATTAACTTTTGTCTAATTTCACCATTTTGATTTGTAAATAGCCCTATGTAGGCTAATGCGATTCATAAAGTTTTCTTCAGATTAGACATAAAATTAAAAGGGTACTTCAGCGCTGGAAATATGAATTTGTATTTAAACTGAGTCATTAGTGTAATAGAAATGTGAAATTATTTTTGAATTTTGTGCCTTCTAGACTGAGAAAAGACAGAAAATGTATTTTTGTCTCATGGGAATGAAAGACTACAATTCCCAGAATGCTTCGCTGCCCTTTGAGGCCATTCCCAAAGCCACCACTACTGGATTACAGTGACAATTACAGTAGAGAACAGACACTACAATAAAATTACAGTTACAGTTCATTAAATTACAGTTTTCAGATCATCCGGGCGTGAGAAAGAGCTTGCGTGCTTGCGGTTGCCAGATTTCAGGTCCCCAAACAGCTTTTCTGGGAAAATAACACGTATACAATCCGGTGTTTTACCTAAACATGTCCAATCTGGCAACCATATGCACGCAAGCTTTCTCTCGCGTGCGGATGATCTGAAAACACCAATAAACAAGTAAGCAGCATTTCAGCAATTTCCAGTTGAGATGTTCTGCTTAAAGTGTCATTTAGTCTACATTTTAGACTTTTTTCATCAACTATATTGCATGTTTATATAACGTTAGTCACAATGTAGGCTACGCAGTGACTGTGATGTACTCGGAAATACAAGCATACAAAAACATCATAGGCCTACTTCAGTTCTCAAAAATATAAATATATAACTTATATTTTTACTAAATTAATTGTCTTAACTTATATGGTGGAAAAGGTGACATTTGATAGAAGGATCGAGTGAACGATCTGTAAGCATTCCCATACGGAAATGTAATATATGTGTTTATATGAAATATCAATATATGTGATATATAAAGTAAAAACATATATGAAACATTAGATATTGGAACAATTCCATATATTGACATATAAATGTATCCTATATATTATATATGTTTACGTATGTATAACACATATTTTGACATATGTCTCATGGGCGGCAGTAGCTCAGTGGTTCATGTAGGTTGTCTACAAACCAGAAGGTTGGTGGTTCAATCCCCGGTTCCACCTGACCAAGTGTCGAGGTGTCCATGAGCAAGACACCGAACCCCAGCTGCTCCCTACCAGCTGGATGGCGCCTTACATGGCTGACATCGCCGTCGGTGTATGATTAGGTGAATGTGAGGCAAAATGTAAAGCGCTTTGGATGGCCATAGGGTCTGTTGCGCTATATAAATGCAGTCCATTTACCATTTACCATCTCATATATGAAATATCCTAATATGCTCATAGAGTAAAAACATAAATGCACATATATGCACAGCATCAGAAATTCCATATATTGACGTATATCTTTAGTCCACATATTATATATGTTTAAATTATATATGTGACACATCACTATCACCTGTCAAATGTTGTAGAGTCTTAAAATCTATACTATGTATAAAACAAATGACATTTAAAATATATAATATTTATAATGTTACTTATTGTCAGGTGAGGCAAGAGATGAAGGACTCAAGGGTGCAGAGGTTAATGGGCTTTTTATTAGACTTCAAAAATAAACAATTGAAACAAACAAACCCCTTCATGCTTGTAACTGGCTCGCCTTAGTTTTTTATACAATAAGAAAGCCTAAAAAAAAAAATGGGAATTCAGTTTTGCCAATAGTTTGTGTTCAAACTAACTGTAAGATTCTCAATGAGAGAGTAAAAATAAATTGTATCTATTTAACCACTGAATGAGATAGCATAGTAACAATTATGGACAGAAATCCAAGACAGCATTGTGAATATCAAAGCTCAACACTATAAGTAAACAAATAAACAGTAAATCAATTCCAAACCCAAAATACTAGTGATACACAAACAAAAAACAGTACCAAACAATTCAAATACCATAGAGGGAAAAGGATATACAGTCTGCAATGCAAGTCTCTTATATGAGTGTTGTAGAAGTCCCAGTCCTAGCAGTGGAGGGAAGATATACAATCCTAAATTCTAGATTAGGCACTGACATAATCCAACATAACAGAGTCCTCTGCGAGCTTCTCTGCAAACTTCCAAACACTATGAATTAACATTTTTACATAAATGTACATAAGGTGGTTTCACATGGAAAATACACATGGAGCTTTTAATGTCCGAAGCCTGAACCAAAACTAAATTAGAATCAAATGCAAACAAATTGAAATCAATTCAAACACCACTATATAAATCCATATAAAATCCTATACAAGCATATGAATGTTTGCATGTATTATGTTTAAATTAACTTACATATATGAATTCAAAATATATTGTTTACATACATGGCATTAACATACAGTACCATATAAAAAGTCATCATATAAATAATTTTAATATATGTATATATAATAATTCTTCTATGGGTATTTCATACATGGTATAAACCTATATCTTCATATATCGTGAAAATGTATATGTGCTAATAATGTATTGGCTTATATGAAACATATATGACATCACTACTCGGATATATGGAAACACGTGTCAATGACATGACGTGTCAATAAGAGCTGCCATTTTCGCTATTCTCAAGTGTCGTTTGTTTATCTGCAGTTCTGATGATTTGGCTGGTCATTTGGATGATCAGGCAGTTCCGCCTGGCAATGAACATGTTTGGACAGATGCAAATGTTGGGGGCGTGCATATAAATGATCCCCAACACTTGCGTCACGGTTGGCCTTATGTTAAGAAGCACTTATTTTTCTGTGGTGTTTTTGATGCACGAGATTTACATATGAAGGAGGAGGCAATGGTGTTTGAGACTCACAGTATGTGATGTCCATGTACTGAACTCTTATTATTTCACTATGGCAAGGTTAATTCAATTTTTTATTCTAGGGCACCTTTAATAAACATAGTTACTTTTCCTGGTAGCCTTCAATAAATTAACGTGTCTATAAAAATGATTCATAAAACATAAATATTAGTTAACCAGATTTACTTTCTTCACTGACGAAAATGGAAAAAACTATATCAGTCATATATTCCCAATGACATGGTTTTCAAGCTATTATTATCAGCATCTTAAAATGCACATGTAGAAAAAAAAATTCTTGGTGGAGCATGTCCTCGAACCCCCCTAACTACCTCACATTGGGGATCTCGGTGATTATCATACCCTTACTGGGGGCTGTGCATCCCAGAGTGCCCATCGTAATAACCTGTAGTGGGATAGTCATTACTAAGTCACAATAATGGCTTAAACAATAGTGGCATAAACTTTGGTGTGTGTTCATCGGACGGCGACACAGAGCAAAGGAAACATCTCCCTGGGCAGAAGCTGGATCTAGACGGCTCATTTACTCACAGGATATAATGCCATTACATTAAGAGAATAACATTATCACTAATGCCATTCATTTAGTACAAAGCAAAAGGGTGTCCAAACTTGGTTCTGGAAAGCCACAGTCCTACAGAGTTTGGCTCCAGCTTGCCTCCACACACCTGCTTGGAAGTTTCTAGTATGTATAGAAACCCTTGATAAGCTGGTTCAGGTGTATTTAATCGAGGTTGAAGCTAAACTCTGCAGGTCACTGTCCCTCCAGAGGCCTGTTGCATGAATCTAGCTGAACAAACTCGATGAGTTTCAAGTAGGTTTAGAGTTGATAAATCCAAACTGGTTTAGATCAAGTTCAACCGTTTCTCAAAGCTTGGTATAAACTTTCTCTGTCAACTCAGGTTTAATCGTATGCCGAGTCAGGTTTAAACAGCCGAGTACGGTGTACGTTTGATTCACTTCTGGAGAGAGTGCAATTCACTTCTCTTCTGAAGATCGTTTTAAAAATGAACATGAAATTGAATGTGTTTGCAAAGCAGGAATAAAACACTGCTGCTGCAGCGACAGTTTGAGAAGGCAGCTTGAAGAATATCTGACTATATCAATGCATGATGTGAATTAAAGAAATATGCCTAATAATTATAGGTTCACAAAGAGCTCAAATGAATACACGTTTAAAAGAATTGATGAATGCATATGAAAGAAACAATATGAATGCATGTTTTTCATATAATGCAATTATATGAATATATTGTATTAATAAAAAGTAATTATAATTTGTATAATATAAATATAATAAATAATTAGCACCAAAGGATGAGCCAAAGATTTTGTCTCTAATGGTTTTTTCACTATAAAATGCAAATTTGGAACGAGAGAGACAGGGGGTGTGGCTTTATTGCATCCTTGCTTGCAGCTGATTGGTCCAGTTTGGGTTTGCGATCTCTAACCCAGAATAAAACCTGCACCAGAGCAGGTTAGCCATGTGATAAACACAGCTAAAAACCAATCCACCTTTTTGAGCCCAAAAATAACATGGTTTGCTCAAACTAAAATTGAAATTGAAATTGAAATTACCGCCACTGAAACCAGCTTTGTGCAACAGGCCACAGGAGCAGGATTGCAAACCCCTGGCATAAAGGGTATGTAAGTGAGATGACATTATTGGCGTAAGACCTGAGACTGGGACAGAGATGATGTCTCTGTCCCAGTCTCAGGTCTTATGCAGACTCCATCAGGTTTTCTTCCAGAATGGTCCTGTATTTGGCTCCATCCATCTTCCCATCAATTTTAACCATCTTCCCTGTCCCTGCTGAAGAAAAGCAGGTCCAAACCATGATGCTGCCACCACCATGTTTGGCAGTGGGGATGGTGTGTTCAGGGTGATGAGCTGTGTTGCTTTTACACCAAACATAATGTTTTGCATTGTTGCCAAAAAGTTCAATTTTGGTTTCATCTGACCAGAGCACCTTCTTCCACATTTTTGGTTTGTCTCCCAGGTGGCTTGTGGCAAACTTTAAACGACACTTTTTATGGATATCTTTAAGAAATGGCTTTCTTCTTGCCACTCTTCCATAAAGGCCAGATTTGTGCAGTATACGACTGATTGTTGTCCTATGGACAGAATCTCCCACCTCAGCTGTAGATCTCTGCATTTCATCCAGAGTGATCATGGGCCTCATGGCTGCATCTCTGATCAGTCTTCTTCTCCTTGTATGAGCTGAAAGTTTAGAGGGACAGCCAGGTCTTGGTAGATTTGCAGTGGTCTGATACTCCTTCCATTTCAATATTATTGCTTGCACAGTGCTCCTTGGGATGTTTAAAGCTTGGAAAATCTTTTTGTATCCAAATCCGGCTTTAAACTTCTGCACAACAGTATCTCGGACCTGCCTGGTGTGTTCCTTGTTCTTCATGATGCTCTCTGCGCTTTAAACGGACCTCTTTGACTATCACAGTGCAGGTGCATTTAAACGGAGACTTGATTACACAGGTGGATTATCATCATTAGTCATTTAGGTCAACATTGGATCATTCAGAGATCCTCACTGAACTTTTGGAGAGAGTTTGCTGAACTGAAAGTAAAGGGGCCGAAAAATTTTGCACGCCCAAGTTTTTTATTTGTTAAAAAAGTTTGAAATATCCAATACATTTCATTCCACTTCATGATTTTGGCCCCACTTGTTGTTGATTCTTCACAAAAAATTACAGTTTTATATCTTTGTTCGAAGCCTGAAATGTGGCAAAAGGTATCAAAGTTCAAGCGGGTCGAATACTTTCACAAGGCACAATATGCTCTCACTGTAGCATATTCAGTGTAAATATGCTTTCATTTGAGGCGAATAAAGTCTGTTTTCATGTTAGTTTCACGCACCGCAGCAGCGCACACACCCCAACGGCTCTGGTCTAAATTTAGACTACAGACACGAGAGCGCAGCGCGGATCATATGCGCAAGTCCGCGCAGACAACAAACATATCGACCCATTTGAATTCTGCACAGAATGCTGCATTTCAAAAAGCGATAAGGAGGAGATTATGATGGTAAACAGTGTTAGAGGAAACTGGCTTTACCAAACAGATAAAGGTCCCCTCTTGCGCTCTAGTCAAACTGTATATTAACGAAACGTTATTGGCTGTTTAAAAAAAGGGGAGGAGCTGCTAACAGCTGAAGCCGTTTCAGGGAAAATTATTTAGTTAAAAAAAAATGGTTCCCTTTATCTCAGTGGAATAAAACTTTGTGACTTTTCCTAAGTTATCTATCTGTACATGCACAAAAAAACTGGGCTTGATTCGGTTGTTCTAAAGGCATGTAAAAAAATCTGTCACACTCAGGAGCTTTGGGGTCAATATGACCCCACATTGAAATGAATGGGAAAATCGAAAAAAATGTGTTTTTTATTTTTCATTTGTCAAAAAAAAATATATAAATCCAGAATAAATCTGAAAATTTCCATACCACAATGAAGCCCTGGTACTAGAGCACAAATGTAAAGTGGAACGAACATGATCACTTGCACACACACATGCTCACGCACACAAACACACATAAACAAACACACAGGAGTGACTCCAATTGAAAGCATTTTTTTTTAGAAATTGACAAATAAAATCAATAATTCCAGAAAAAAATCTGAAAATTTCTACACAGAAATGAAGGCCTGGTACTAGAGCAAAAATGCAATGTAGAAAAGACATGCTCACTCAAACACACACACACACACACACACACACACACACACACACACATACACATACATACTAACAGGAATGACTGCCATAGCCAAATAAAATCAGCCACAAATACAGAACAAAGATAAAAGGGGTGAGACCTAATACACACACACACACACACACACACACACACACACACACACACACACACACACACACACACACACACACACACGCCCGCGCACATGTGCACGCATACACGCACATGCGTACTGAGGCACCACCCACATGCGCACTGGCGCATTACGCACATGTGCACGCGCGCACACACACAGAGAGAGAGAGAGAGAGAGAGAGAGAGAGAGAGAGAGAGAGAGAGAGAGAGAGAGAGAGAGAGAGCATCTATGGAATTTGTCAAATGAAATCAGCAACAAATGTGAGTACCTGAGTGAATCAGTGAGACCTAATGCATACACACACACACACACACACACACACACACACACACACACACACACACACACACACATACACGCAGAGAGAGCAAGGGAGAGATGAAAGGAAACTGACCCGTTCAACTTTGAGAAAGTTTACTCTGAGATCTAAGAGCTGCAACTTTGTTTTGAAAGCAAAGTAATTGTTCCCATAACATATATTCCCATACAAAAGAGGGCCAGAGCATGGACTGATTTTTGCTCATGATACATGTTCATTCACAACATTCTGAACTGCTTTTTTACCATGTGAATTATGTAATCATTTTTGTAGCTAGTTATTGCTTTTATGGTCAGTGTTCAGAATTTGATTATCAAAAAATTATATTGTTATTCAATGTTCATTCTTCACTCCTGGTCATTTATGCATATTGCTGCTGGTTTTTTATATATATATATTATTAAATTAATATCTTCAAAATTCTAAAGTTAATAATTTTTTTCCACATTTGGTTCATTAAAATAAATAATATTCAACTACAATCCGATTCTAAGTCTTGTACTTTAGGTGTTTCTTATGTGGCGATTTATGTGGTATTTTGTTAAAACAGACATTTCAAAACTTATCAAAAACTACCAAAATTCTACTATTTGAAGGAATATTTATTTTTTTATGTCTTGTTTAATGTTTATACATGTATAAATTCACAAAATGTATAACAAAAGTTATGATATGAGCAGTTGGCCACATCCAGTAAAATGAATGGATCTCTATTGCCCCCTATGGACAAAACAATTTCTTTCTTAAATTGTAATTCCTTCAAGTTTGTCTTTGACCAACAGATGGCAGAATTGTACAGCTAACACCTATATCAATATCCAGAAACAAATTCATTTTAATTTAGATCATGATTTAAGTATTTTTTTCATAAAAAATTGATATTTCACACGCAAGCTAATGGTATAAAATGAGGATTTGTGTGGTAAATAGGTACAAAAGTACTTTGAATATCCAAAAACACAGCATTACTGTATAGATGAGAAGTGAACAAAAAAAATAATATATTATATGTAATATTAAAAATGTATATTTTTTTTACAATCACTCTTTACATTTTGGGGTCATATAGACCCCAAATGCACTGAGTGTAAACAGGAAACTAAGGACATATTAGGGTTAAGGGTGCTTTCACACCCGGGTTTTGCTAGGGTTCGGGTTTACTAGGGTTCAATTGACGTCAGAGTTTGGTTGGTTTGGATAATGTAAATGCAGTCTTCCGAACTCGGGTGCGCACCCGCGAACCGCACCCGAGTCCACTTAGGGTGCTTTCACTCTTGGCTCTATTGCTCCCCCCTCCCCCTGCCCCCGCTGGACTGTGTTCATATTATATTATTTGGATCCGCACGGCCAGCGTTAAGGCGGCAAAATGCATAGCGTTGCTCCCGTCACTTTTATATTTTTGTTTTTGAACCGTTGGTTTTGTTACCAAAGCTTCAGTACGTAAGGGCACTTACGTCTATCTGCCGCGAATGCACTGCAAATGCTCTAAAGAAAGCAGAGGACGAGCAGAAATAAGATCTACAGGTCTCTGCTTGCAGTATGTCAGTGACGCTCGTCAGGTAAAAGTGAAACGCACATAAAACACATTTTTATCAACTCATATGTTATTAATAGTGGTTCACTTCCTCGATTTAGTATGATTGCATTCACATCAGCGAACCATACCAGAGTTCAGTTAAAAATGAACCCCAGACCACCTCTTCAAGTGTCATAACGTACAGAAGCTTTGGTAACAAAACCAACGGTTCAAAAACAAAAATATAAAAGTGACGGGAGCCACGCTATGCAGTTCGCCGCCTTCACACTCGCTGTCGTTAATAAGCAAGCGGGTAAACAGCTGCTGCTTCGATGACGTAAACAAACCCTGGTTCGGAACTAATATAATATAAAATGAACACAGTCCAGTGGGGGCAGGGGGAGGGGGGAGCAATCGAACTTGGGTTCGGTCCAGGCAATCGAAACTATTGTGAAAGCACCCTAAGTGGACTCGGGTATGGTCCGCGGGTGCACACTCGAGTTCGAAAGACTGCGTTCACATCATTTAAACCAACCGAACTCTGACGTCAATTGAACCCGGGTGCGCACCAAAGTAGCGTGAAAGCACCCTTAAAAGATTGGTCTCGGTCCGCTTCCAAACGAATTCTGGTGCGGTTCGATTGATATATGAACGCAACACGGACCAAAGACATGTAAACCAAAAACAGGACGTAATGTCACAAGATGCGAAGCTACAAGTCAGCTGATTTGACGACGTGGAAAGATCAGTTTATCCAAAATGAGTAACATTAACGTTAGAGGGCAATTGTGGAGCAATGAGGAGGTAAGTGCCTCATCAATATTTGGTGTGACGAGCATGTTTCGAAAATGATAGAAAAAATGCACAAAAAGCATACCTGGTTCTTCTCATCAAAGGACCCGTGTTGCAGCAGATCTTCATTTCTGCATACAATGGAGGAAATCCTGGTGCTTTTTTGAATGTTTTGATCATTTTATGAGCACTTAGTGAGTTCTCAGCTGGTAAAAATAATGCCATATGTACACACATAAAATTATCACGTTTAATCCAGCACACAGCATTGTTTTGAATGTTTGGTAAGCAAGCTCCTACATCATAAAAGCCGACCAATCAGGTTGTGACCTTATCCCTATGCCTTTGGTTCAGTAACTTTAGGTTCGCTGTTAAAAATGCCAGTGTGAACGCTAAGCAGACCAGGACTATATGTTTTGTTTTTGTTTTTTGGTCCGGACCAGATGAACCAAACTAACTGAACTACAAGTGTGAACGCACCCTTCATTTCACATATGTTGTAAATCAGAATTGGGCAACTCTGGGCTTTGAGATCCACTTTCCTGCAGAGTTTAGCTTCAACCCTGATAAAACGCATATGCCAGTAGCTGTCTAGTTATCTTGAATGCTTTGATTAGGAATTGGTAAGTGGACTGCATTTATATAGCGCTTTCAACAGACCCATGGCTACCAAAGTGCTTTACGTATTGCTTCACATTCACCCATTCATACACCGACGGCGGTGTCAGCTATGCAAGGCGCCATCCAGCTCGTCAGAAGCAGCTGGGGTTAGGTGACTTTCTCATGGACACCTTGAAACTTGGTCAGGTGGAACCGGGGATTGGACCACCAACATTCCGGTTTGTAGCTGCCACCCCTGTTTTTAAGTGGTGGTACTAATTTCTACAAAAAATAAATAAAAAAATTAAACCCTGAATATATTATGCATGTAATACTGCATACATATTAGCACCACACTTTTTCCTATTTCCAAAGAAATTAATGGTACTAACATTTTGTCTAACATGTCACTTGAGTAATTAAGTGACATACACTAAAAGAGCTAAGGCATGGGCACTGTAAAGATGATTAACCTGTGCAGCCATCCATTATTTATTACATTCAAGATAATGGAGACAGAGACGTCATTAATAAAATATGGCCCAGCAACTGATATGGTTGCTCAAATTTCCACAGAACACAATTGAGTTTTATTTTATCAGTAGCAGGCTTTCTATTTCAATGTTTTATTACTACTTTGTATTAAGCTAGCTGAATTAAATAGTTCAGGATTCAAAACTACATTGTTTGCATTATTGCATTAGTCTTTCATTTCAAATGTTAAAACTTATCTCGTTTAAAGTATCACATATCTGTTTAAGACACCTGGCATGCATTATTCATGACATCACATGACCTGTTTTGTCGGCATTATTGTAGATAAAGACACTGCCTAGGTCATTGTGAAGAGGAGAGCAAGACTGAACAATGGCCTTTATAGCTAAGACTTTTTATGATCTACATGCAACTACGCTGGAAGGGGAAACAATAGATTTCAATATTTACAGAGGAAGAGTTGTACTAATAGAGAATGTGGCATCACTCTGAGGGACAACCACCCAGGACTATATCCAGCTTAATGAGCTCCAAAGCAGATATCCTCACCGACTTGTGGTCCTGGGCTTTCCCTGCAACCAGTTTGGATACCAGGTATGTAAATGAGAAAGTGAAACTCACATTCTATTCACTATTTCAGTTACATTTAGTTGTTGTTGATCTACAAATGTGGGCTCATTTAAATTGTAAATTTAACTATTCATGCTGCTGCTAGTGCTGATTAAAAAAACTTTGTAGGAATATTGTACATCATTTTTATTTTTTAGTAATCATTGAATTCTCCCTACATTTTTGTCATTTTCCAGGAGAACAACTCTAATGCAGAAATTCTAAATTCCTTGAAGTATGTACGTCCAGGTGAAGGGTATAAGCCCGTATTCACAATTTTTGAGAAGTGCATTGTAAATGGAAATGATGCACATCCTGTCTTTTCCTACTTGAAAGACAAGCTTCCTTATCCAGATGATGACCCTATGTCACTAATGCAGGACCCCAAATATCTGGTCTGGAATCCCATCAGTCGGAATGATATTTCATGGAATTTTGAAAAGTTTCTAATTGGCCCAGAGGGTGAGCCCTTCAAGAGATACAGTAGAAAGTTTCAGACTATCAGTATTGAACCAGATATTCAAAGACTGCTGAAGCTGACCTCAAAAACGCATTAACTGATCTTCTCCTAATTTAGTCATGCATTAACTGAACAATGGTTTTTAATTCACATTAATTTCCGTGTTAACAACCTTGTGGCATCATTTCGCTTTCTTTTATATTACTTAATGAGAGTGACACACCGAAATGTAATAGGGTTTCACCTGAGATTGTATATATGAAAGAATTATAGATGATGCCATTAACAAATCCTCTGTAATAGAAATGCCTTAATAAACACAATCAACACAATGACTGTATTACTTGTATAAATGAACGTCTCATCTGTGTCTCAATGTGTCGTCTGCATGTGTCTTCACATTGGTGTTGAGCAATATCACATGTATTGCATGTTTTTTGCATTGTGATTGTGCAATGAACAATTTGACAAGAGTGTGTACCTTTGTTTGTTAGAACTTTCATTCATCTGGTCAAGTTATACGTTTCTGGAAATAAAACGTATATATTTTCTCTCTTATTTTGCCGTAAGCCTGGCTATTAGGTGGTTATCTTCAAATTTCACATAATTTCAGCACACGTTTTCATTTCTGAATCAATCAGAATTTTTGAGTGAATTGGTTAAAAATTAATTTTCTACTGCCGGGGTGTCCAATCCTGCCCTTGAGGGCCAACGTCCTGAGTTTAGCTGTTTAGCAGGATCCAGTTTGGACACCCCTTTGCTGCATGTTAATTGGCATACTATCCATACTAAATAGTATAGTCGTAGTTTGTTGAAATGAGTATTCCATATCCGAATGGTCTACTTTTAAAGGTTGGAATCTGAAGTGCAGATCCTTGCTCACTCTGCAACAAACGCCAAGACTGGATTTTGGGTTTTTGAAAAATAACCATAAAACAATCATGTTCACACTGCTCGAACAGACACCAACATTGAACATGTTCAGTTAGGTGAAAACAAACCCAACGCCATCAGGCGCCTACAGGGGTAACACTCCTAACACACTTTTGTTGTCATTTGTCTGTGCAGTTTGGATGAGCCTTAACAACTAATAATGCCCACAACCCATTGAGCATTGGATAAGAATTAAATTAGTAGAACTACAAATAAGAATAAATATTGTTAAAAAAAACTACAAACATGTAATATTTCTTCACAAAAACACTACATTTAGGGCGTAGTATAAGTAGGCAAATTGGGACTCTGGACTGGTCTACTCTGACTCTTAAGTTAAAGGAACTGTATATGTAACAAATGTATTTCAATGAATCGTAAAATGGCCCTGATATGTCACTACACTGTCAGAAAAAATTTACATTGCTGTCACTGGGGCGGTACCTATAAGGTACAAAACCGAAAAGGTACTAATATGTACCTTTTAGTGTTGTCACGATACCAAAATTATGACTTCGATACGATATCAGACTAAAATATCGATATATCGATACTAAATCGATACCACAGTAAAAAAATAAATAAAAAATAAGATAAGATGCTTAATATGACAACAGAACTTATTATTCATTGTTATTTTTTACTAAAAATTCATGTGGCCAGCATGTTCCTTAGGGTTGGGCATCATTTTGATTTGAACAATTATTGATCAATTGATCAATTACCGGTACTATTAAAATTATCTCACAAATTTTTGCTATCTCAATGTATTTTTTACAATAGGGTAATTGTTTTGCAATAGCTTACACACAGCACAAGAAAGCTTGATTTCGAATGGTAAATTGAATTTAAAAAGACGAGTAAACAGTAATAAAATAAGAACAAATAAACAGATTACAAACAATAGCACAAATAAATGCAATAGAATAGAAGATAAAAATTAAAAAGACTGCTTTATTTTTTCAGGTAGGTCTAACATTCAGATAAGAAACTGAATTAAAAAAAATGCATAGTAATTACATTTAAAACAACACTGGATAATGTTCTTTGTAAAAAATTCAATAGCGTACAGATGAAACTATTAAAGTTACACAAGTTGATCAGTCAAGAGCAGTGTGATCGTTTGTCTTTTTGTAGTTTGAATAGCAAATGACTGCGGTCCCTTTAAGACTAACAGACGCATGGATCCTCCTGTTACTCGTTCTTCCTGAACTGTTTGCGACTGTGTTTACGTTAATACTCTTCCAAATGTGCACTGATAATTCTTTTGAGTGTATTTGACCAATAATATGCTGGAAAAGGAAGCAAATGTTTGCACTTGTATCATGTCAGAGGCGGCTTTATTAGGGTAGGCTATGTGTGTGCGCTTCAGATGTGGAGCACGAAATCTGCGGGGATTAGTAGAATTAATTTATGTGCAATCCCGCGCGAAATTCAGACCGATCACACACTAAACACTAACACACTGTCATGAGGAAAAAGTTCAGCAGAACGCGCGTTCGCCGTGCTCAGAGGTTAACCGGGCTGAGTGAGAATATGCCGGTGTGTGTGTCAACTCGCTGACGGTCGGAGAGGAGAGCGCAGCTAATATCGATACTGTAAAAACTGAGAATCGTATCGTTTCAGATATTCCAGTATCGATATATATCGAAATATCGATATTTTTGACAACACTAGTACCTTTAAATTAATACTATGTCCCTTTAAGGCACTATTTCGCACTCTTAAAGTACTGGTATGTACCTTTTAACTAATATGTACCATTTAGGAGTGAGTAAAGTACAAAGATGTATCTTTTCACTTTTGTACTTTAGGGTTCAGCCCCAGTGACAGCACTGTACCTTTTTTTCTTAGAGTGTACACATTAAGAAATCATGTTAATTTCAAATATATCACTGACAACAGTAGTGCGGCCAGGATATTGTAATTTAAAAGTTGTTGTTGCAGCCCTCAACTGATGTTGATGTTGACATGTTGTATTTTGGCCTGAAGCTCCACCCTCCACCTATCTACCAATCACGAAGTCAGTAGTGTTTCGGCATCCCGGTTGCCAGATCTGCTCTAGTTACCACAGCTGCAGCTACAAACGTTCCTGCTGGATCCTGCAGCCTATCTGGTAACCTCAAGTCAGGGAGGATTGGGAGAGGCAGTACCAGTTTTGGTCACAATCTTACATACACTTCCTTTAATTAAAGGGGGGGTGAAATGCTGTTTCATGCATACTGATCTTTTTACACTGTTAAAGACATGGAATCCCATACTAAACATGGACAAAGTTTCAAAAGTTAAGGTGGACGTTTGATGGGAGTATTTCTTTGTCAAAAATACTACTTCCGGTTAGTCATAAGTTTCGGCAAGTTTTTTGCGATCATGCGTCCCCTTTGACGTTAATGGGGGCGGAATTTCCTTGTATGGGCCTTACGGACAATTCTACCGGAAGAGCGTGAGAGAGAGAGAGGGAGAGAGCGAAAGTAACAGGCTACGCCCATCAAACGCCCATGGCTTTGTTTATATCTGTTCGCTGCATTTCGGTGCCGACTGTTTCACAAACAAGGCCCAGCTTGACGCCGGATTTTCCAATCGCCTAATGCTGAATGATGGAGCAGTCCCAACGATAAAGGTCCCAACGTTAGAACCGCGGGCGGTGAGTTAGACTGCTTCAAATGTCTGTGTTTTTGCCTATGCTCATCAAGTAGCCCAAACATGATCACGTATAGTTACTATATATATTACTATATATAGAAATTGATCAATGGAGCATGCGATGTGTAGTGCGTGTACATTTGTTTAGCTGGCCACTATATGTGTAACTTTATGTTTGTGTATTGTAAAAGCACTCCAAACAACAATACACAAAGAGTGGGGAAATATGTTGAACTAAATAAGCGCGCTTCTTCATTCAAATGTGCTACTATTCCGTGTCTTTCTATGTAAACACTAACTTAGCCTGCCGTGCAAAACCAGTCCGCTTAATAACGTTACAATTGTCTACACAAACCACGTGTAAACACACACAAACACGTGCACAACTGCACTTCTCACATGTACACCTTCAAAGACAAAAATACGACGATATAATTCAAGTATAAATATGTAAATAACACAAGTCGCTAAGCATATTATATAGTTAGTGTATAACTTGTACCACATAGAGACGTCCTGCTTTAGTCGTTTTTGCTGCTGCTCCTGTTCAACTGCAGCCTCTGGGTCTGATTCCGGATCATAGATGTATGGCTGTATCTGATTAAAAGCCATATTTTTGTTTTGAATAAAGTTTTTCCCGCTGTTAGGGATGACACAGCTTTACGATGCACTCGACTCAACACAATAGCAGCAGCGCGCACACGTCACTATTTAGCTCCGCTCACACGATACGCCCCCACCTTTTTTCGGAAAGACTCGGAACAGCGCATCTTTCTTATATAATTATTAAAAAAATAAAGACTTTTCGGAGATATGCAGGATGCAATGCTACTCTATAGGTACTCAAGATTGACATGACACTGACTGAAACTGAGTGTTTCACCCCCCCTTTAAGACAGTCCCTTAATTGCCGCCACCAACTTACCATAGTTAAGTAGCTTTAAAATCCCCACCATTAAAACACTGACTGGTAGATTTTTTTTTTTTTTTTTTTGGCAACAGAGCCTTCAGGCATGGCTTCTTTGATTAGCCATGCCTGATGGGGTACAAACATTGCGCTGACACCTATAATGGGCCTGTAGATGCATGAATGTTCAAATACAGAACTTTTCAAAAGTCTTTGAAGATACTGTTTATGCACAAGCAGCAACATTACACATTAACTAAAGTAAAAAAAGTGAAATCCCATGCAACCACCCCATTATTATCTGGTAATAGAGTTATTTATGGGTGAATGACAGATAAGGATTTCAAATAAAAAAAAAAGCTTTCTCTATTTATGTTGTGTACAGTACAGGCCAAAAGTTTGGACACATTACTATTTGTAATGTTTTTGAAATGTTCTTCTGCTCAACAAGCCTGCATTTATTTGATCAAACATACAGAAAAAATGTAATATTGTGATATATTATTACAATTTAAAATAATTGGTTTTTAATTTATTATACTTTAAATTATCATTTATTTCTATGCAAAGCTGAATTTGCAGTATCATTCCTCCAGCCTTCAGTGTCACATGATCCTTCAGAAATCATTCTAATATGATGATTCATTTTCAAAGTTGGAAACAGTTCTGCTGCTTAATATTTTTTCATAACCTGTGATACTTTTTTATAATACTTCGATGAATAAAAAGAAAAAAAAAAAAGAAAAAAAAGAAGCAAATGTTTTAAAAAATAGAAATCATTTGTAACAACAATATACACTACTGGTCAGTAATTTTTAGTTTTGAATAAATGCAGTTCTTTTGAAACTTTTATTCAAATATATTAGGCAGCAGAACTGTTTCCAACACTCAAAAATCAGAATATTAAAAGGATTTCTGAAGGATCATGGGATGGACTGGATGTCACTGAAGACTGGAGAAATGATCCTGAAAATTCAGCTTTGCATCACAGAAATAAATGATAATTTAAAGTATAATAAATTGAAAACCAAATATTTTAAATTGTAATAATATAGCACAATATTAAAAAAACTGTATTTTTGATCAAATAAATGCAGGCTTAATGAGCAGAAGAAACGTCTTTCAAAAACATTACAAATAGTAATGTGTCCAAACTTTTGGCCTGTACTGTACAACATTAAACTTTGTTACATTTCTCTCTCTCTCTCTCTCTCTCTCTCTCTCTCTCTCTCTCTCTCTCTCTCTCTCTCTCTCTCTCTCTCTCTCTCTCTCTCTCTCTCTCTCTCTCTCTCTCTCTCTCTCTCTCTCTCTCTCTCTCTCTCTCTCTCACAAACACACACACTCGCGCGCACGATTTTTCCCTTAAAAAAAATTCGTAATATTATATATTGGTCTTATTAATATAAAAAATCTTGGTTTTATTTCTTTACAACACGGAACCACAATTTTCCTAAGAAAAAATGCACACTATTTTTAATTATCACCTTATTTATTTATTTATATTTTGTGAAAATTACAAGACCCATGATTCATTTTTACAGTGTCACTCCTCAACCCTGCATACATTTTGTTCTAAAATACAGATAATGATACATTTAAATGAATAAAAACCTCAGTGTTGTTTAATTAGTTTTGTTCCAATGTTATTTTCATTTCAAAGTAATAAAATAACACAACGTTTTAAAATAAAATGTTAAAATTTATCATTGAGTTTTATCATTGAGTCTGCAGCGTTCTGGTCTGAAGATCTTTCCTGCAACACTAAAGATTCTCTCAACAGGCGCAAAAGAAGCTGCTATGGCAAGATTGACATATATTCATTTATTTGATTATACTTCCTTTAAATTCAAATTCGAATTGTAATCCTTTTTTGACCTCAATTCAAATTCAAGAATTTTAATTGGAATTTAAGAGTAATTTTACGTATAATTCTGAATTGTGCACAAGCCTGGCTGGGATAGTTACCGAATGATATTTTGGGACTAAATAAATTAAACTCAATAGTTAACTACTATTATAATGTCCTTATAATGGCAGCAAATTATTTCGTTGTTTGAAGTCCAAGTGCATATATCCATCATATAACTGCTCCATACGGCTCCAGAGGTTTAAAAAAATTATTATGATTATTATACACCTAGGCTAGAATGACTTGAGGGTGTGTAAATCATGGACTAGTTTTCATTTATTTATATTTTGGGACTTACTACGTTTAGCTCAATAGTTCCTTAAAGAATAATTATTTATAATGAATACTCACCAGAAAAATTAAGAGGGGAAGTTGAGTTTACTGTAGTGCAATTAAAAATCCATATTTATTTATAAATGAATAGACTTTGCTTTGGAAACTAGGCCACATCATTGACCGTTATACATCAGATTCAAATGCAGGAAAACAGGCAGGTCCTGTCCTTTTTAGCCACCTAGTTCTACTGTCCTGTTTGTACTTCTCTAACAATGACTTAATTGCATAAGCGCTACTCCAGTACAGTTGGTGGCAGTAAAACGCCCAACGATTGTTTATCGACCGTCATAGAAGAAGAGGAAGAGCGGTAGAATAAACGCGTGGTGTTTGTGTTGTTGAAGTTTGTCCACCACTGAATTCTGAAGAACAGAAATGAGCGAAACTCCTATAACTTCATCAGTGTCAAAGGTAATTGAGCAGACATGCATTCATCCTCCAGTGGCTGCTAAATTAATAGCATTTTTTGAGAATAATGATACATTTATGATATATAAATACACTCATATTAAAAAAAAACATCATCCATATACAGACTAAAAGATGGTATTTTTCAGGGATGTTTTGTTTTTAAGTCAACCTCCAAAAAGAGAAAGCGACATGTCGGAATTGGTGAGTAACGTTAATGATAATACTTAAATATAATGGAAAAAAACAAATCGATTCATTACTACAACCGTACAAATACTTACAATTACTAGCATTTTGTTTACATTTTTTCCATGTAGGAGGATATTTGGTGGAGAGTGACGATAACGGAAGCGATCGTTTCAGGATCTGTCAGAAATTATGGGAAACGGTTCAAATAAACACAGAGGTAGATATATTTCCTCATCTACATTTTAAACTCTTAAATCAATGATCTCATTCAATAATTAATTCGTTCAATCATCTATTGTGTCTTTGTATATCTCATCCTGATTTTTTTTATTTTATTTTTTATACAGGTAATACAAGATCAGTTGAATAAACATGTGCTTGACAGTCTTGTCGGGTTTATTAAAAAGCATGACCTCGGCAACTCATCTGATGTCTGGAGACAGAGAAGCAGTGAAATCCCCACAGCTGCTCTAATGCTGGGTATTCTCATCCTTATATTCAATTTTCTAAATTATTTTGACCCTGGTTTTAATTCTAAAATAGGGCACTAAAGGTATACCTTAATTAAATATTTTTCTTTTTTTGGAGCAACAGATTTTGTGTGAAAAGTCACAAAAGTGGTTTATTTTATTGAAAAAAATCTTATAAAGGTGGTGGTGGGCGGGCTTTTAATCCACACGAGCGGTGAACGGCTCACCAGCATGGGGCAAAAGGCACACATTATTGATACAAAGCTAAAATAACATTTTTTTAATAGTGCTTTCAAACAATTAATCACATACAAAATAAAAGTTTGAGTTTACATAATGTGTATGTTCTGTGTATAATTATTATAAATACATATATTCATGTATATTTAAGATTTTTTTCGCTGCCATTATAATGCTTGGAAGAGCCAGGACTTTTTTTTTTATATATTACTCTGATTTTATTTGTCTGAAAGAAGAATGCACCTAGAACGACTTGAGGGTGTTTAAATCATGGGCATGGGCTGATATGCATTCTGTTTTTATTCACAATTTGTACAGTGTCCCAACTTCTTTGGAATAGGGTTGTGTGTGTGTGTGTGTGTGTGTGTGTGTGTGTGTGTGTGTGTGTGTGTGTGTGTGTGTGTGTGTGTGTGTGTGTGTGTGTGTCATATGTTTCCCTTAGTAAAACTTTTTATTGTCATCCAGGGGTAAATGTGCCGGATCATGCCATGACATTTCGAAGTCTGTGTAATCTTCTTCAAGATTCTGTCACCCCTTTTGTGGTGTCTGTGCATGCCAAAGAATGTGCAAGTATGTATTACACTCTCCTACATGTACATATGCAATACCTTTAATAAAGATCGAGGAACACAAAAGGCAGCATGCCCAATCAATTTCAGAGTTATTAAAATGTATGTAGATCAGTTCTTATGCACAGTTTGCATCACAGATCTCAGAGGAAAATTTTGCAGATAAGTTTTTCGACCAACCTACTCAAAATCACCATTTATTGAGCTCAAAATAATTTATTATGCATAGCCTCATCTACATAAAAATTGCATTTGCATGTCATCATCAAGACTTATTATACTTAACAATAATCCTGTGTTTTTTGTAAAAAAAAATTGACAGCTGTGAAGCTCTTGATTCAGAAGGTTCTGGAGCAGCTGATGGGAAAAGGAGTGTCTGTGGACGAAGAACAGGAGGATGATACAACTTTGCTTCAAAGGACACACTGTACTATTAGTGCTCTGTGTCAGTGGTACAAGACTGCAACCAAGGTAGGATGAGATAAAATATAGGATCAAGATATAGAAATTATATTTTGCAGTGCTACTTGCTGAAAGGCCTCATTCAATATTAAAGGAAACCCTGTATGGTGCTCTTTGGTGTCTTTAGTGGATTTTTCTTAAAGGACAACTCTGGGGAATTTTTAAGTTTATCTTGATCGTTATACCTTTGTGAGTACAGTCTATAGAAAAGAAGAAAAAAAAAAAACGGATTGGTGCTTGCAACACAAACTTATTACAGATAATGCCCAGAGCCCCCACTCAGCTAAAACAGCAGCTGAGGGCATAAACGTAAAAGGTGTCTTTGTGCCTCTTAACAGACAAAAAATGCAATTAAAATGTCTGTCCAACGTAACAGGTCCCTTACATGACAACGAGATGTGCCCAAATGGAAGGATAAATAAAGTTTACATTACCTCCACAGTGGTTGCACCCCTCTTCGACTACGGAATGGCATTTTTCTTCAACTGGCTCCGCTGTATTGTGTCTGTGTAAGTTAGTCAAGTGTTCGCTGCAAATTTTCGCATTCTGTTGCCACAATTCGGAAAGGCACAAACGTGAACCATTTTTTCTTCACTTGTGAGCCCGATCGTTACTCTATGATGTCCGGTTCAAAAGAATCTTTCTTTTTAACCGGTTCTTTTTAGTGAACCTGGCGAACCAGTTCACCAAATCGGACTGAATCATTCTAAACGGTTCGCGTCTCAAATCAGTGCTGATTACACAAGTTACTTTAGTTGCTCACTTACTGGCATGAGTGACCAATAGAAATAAACACATTTCTTGAATTATATGTTGTAACTCCAACTGAACTGAGACATGTTTTGCTGATAGAACTGATGAACTCACGAGCAGCTGATACTGAGCTTGCGCATGTAACTGAACATGCAGCGGTTCTCGGATCAGCAGTACAGAATCGAAAACCGTTTCCTTCGGACACGTTCGATACTGGGAGCCGATGAGCAGAGCCTCTTCATACACACAACGCTTTTCCCTACTGGGCAATTAGCTTTTTTTCCGGCTACAACGGAGTTCCCACAGGACTTCGGCGCGAGACTACAGCTAGCCGTCTAAAACAGGTGAATTTAAACAATGGCTAAGTGGCTAAACACATCTTGTTGTCATGTAAGGGCCCTGTTCTTGTTGGACAGACATTTAAATTGCATTTTGTGTCTGTTAAGAGGCACAAAGACCCTTTATGTTTATGCCCCAGTAGCTGCTGTTTTAGCTGAGTGGGAGCTCTGGGCATTAACTGTTAACAGCTCCGTGTTGCAAGCACCAATCCAGTTAGGTTTTTTTTCTATAGACTGTACACACAAAGATATAATGATCAAGATAAACTAAAAAATTCACTGGAGTTGTCCTTTAAAGCATTTATTGTGCATAAATGCTTAAGAAGTACAGTATGTGATTTTTGTAGCAGCAATACTAGAATGCTTTGCTCAGATTTAACCTCCTGGACCCGAAGAACGCACCTGTGCATTTTGCTTGTTTTTTTTCTCATGACAGTGTAAAACAACTTAAAATACTCCATAATTTTTGGCCTCAAAGACATGAATGATATGTCTTTACAAAGTTTAAAGTGTCTACTTTTATTATGTACACTCAAAATAAAAACTAAATGTTGTGAGTTTAGCTTAATAAATAGGAAACAAACAGGATGCATGTTCTCTCGTCTATCTCCATGTGAAGTCCATTCTGAAATGTGTGTGGAAATATACTCAGAACTCAGACAAAGCTGGGAATGTCTACTTTTAAATGAAGTCATCTATATAAAAAAATAGATATTCTGTATTTGTCATTAGTATGAAAACCGGGAGTGGTCCAGTTTCTCAAGCAGCTGTTTATCGTTAATGTGACCGTACCCATGCGCGTAAAACAATTCACCTGCAAATCGTCCACAAGGAAGGAATGCAAACCCGTAAACGCACCCCATCACCCCGAAACAAAGACTCAGCTTCTTCATTCTGCTGATTCACTTGCAAGTTTACCTTGGATTTACCTCAAGAATAAGAAAAATGCCAAATAAACCATTTCTGCATTTTATATTTTTAAAATGCAATTTATTCTGGTCTTCAATTTCACATGATCCTTATTCCATCATTGTAATATTCTGATTTGCTGCTCATGAAACATTTCTTCTTATTATGAATGTTAAAAACATTTGTGTACAATGTATTTTATGATGCTTTGATAAATAGAAACAACAGCATTTATCTGAAATAAAAATCTATTGAAATTAATACAAAGATAAACTCATCACAAAGATGCCGTATATTGATCAAACAAAACAGTAAAGACATTTATAATGTTACAAAATCTTTTTATTTAAGATAAATGTTATTCTTTTTAACTTTTCATTAATCAAAGATTTATCCCTCTGGGTTAGAGCTGTGATTTATCAAATAATCCTGAAAAAGATTGCACAAATGTTTTCAACATTCACAATAATAAGATATGTTTGTTGAGCTTGAATATCAAATCCTCATGTTAGAATGATTTGTGAAGGATCATGTGAAAACTGAAGAATGGAGTAATGATGCTGAAAATGTAGCTTTGATCACAGGAATAAATTACACTTTAGCATGTATTCACATAGAAAATATTTATTTTAAATTGTAAAAATATTTCACAATATTACTGTTTTTACTATTTTGAATCAAATAAATTAGAGATGCACCGATTGCAATACCATAACATTTTTATGGTACGCTGTTTCAGTACCACAGCTAAATGTTTTTTTTTTTATATAGTTTTTTATTTAACCATTAAAAATATATATTAAGTTGATTATTTATTGTGATAATCATTATAAGGAAAAATACATAAACATTTAAAGGCTGTATGCTGTTTAAAAGTAAACATTGTTTATAAAAAAAAGATCAAGTGAAAAATAATCAACCATCTAGGCATAATTATTATTATTATTAGTAGTGACGTATTATTATTACATACAGACATAGCTAAGGTACGTAGCTAATGTTGCTCACATATTACTGTAGTCCTGTTTGTGATGAATACAATGTAATCAGACTTAAGCCATTAAAAAAACAACAACACAAATGTGAGAGCATGTCAAACTTTTCAGGGCCACAAATTAGCCTTAGGGTCCAGAGGGTTAAAATTTGTAAATTAGTTTGAAAAAGATTCTGCAATGCTATTTTCTGAACTTTGATGTGTTGAACTACTTTAAACATTCAGAAAAAAATGGTCTTTTACAGAAATGCACCCAAGTTTCTCTGCATAGGAAAGAAAATGTGCCTCGGAGTTTGCCTGTTGTTGTGATCTTCAAAGACTTTGAGGCGTTCAACCCACAAGTTTTACAGGATTTTATCCTTATCTGCAGGTGGGATTTGTCTTACAAAATGTGATAGAATAACAATGTTACAGTGCTTGCAAGGTTGTTTTTTTTATTCACTGCAAATTCTTTCAATAAATTAAGCTCAAACTGTTTATTTTATGTAACTTTTGTAGATTCTCTGTACACTAAAGAGTTGATTGATTGATTGATTGGTATATGGTCATGGTCTGATAATCTCTAATCATCTTTTTTCCCCTCCTTTTTATTTTTTACATTACATAGTCGATACACCCAGGAGCTTCCATTCATTTTTATTTTCGGCATTGCCACATCTCCCAGCGCTATTCAGCACAGGCTTCCCCACTCTGTGTCATCTCTGCTTTGTATTGAGGTCTTTCAGTCTCTCTCATGTACTCAGCATTTAGCTTCTGTTTTTGACAAGGTAAATAACCGTTGTCATTTGCAATGCAAGTACTTCAATAATTTCCTTATTTATGTTTTGATGTTTATACTTGTTTGTTTTTCATAGCTTATTCTGAACTCCCAGTTTCCATTCAAGCTCAGCAGTCGGGTGATTCAGGTGCTGGTTGGCATCTTCCTCTACCATGACTTCTCTGTTCAAAATTTTGTTAAGGGCCTACAGGTGAGCTGACAAATATATTCTTTCAAATTTCACTGTGGCTTGTGTATGGTTTCTTTGCTGATTATTTATTGGAATGTATGTTATTTAGTGACATTAGTATTCTGGCCTATGTTGTATTTCATCCCAAGATCCTCATGATAAAAAAAAAACGTTTTGAAAAATCCAATTAAATGCTTGGGTGTCGTCCATTTTGACTAATTAACCTATATCTGCTGAACATAAAGTCCAAACTGAATGAAACCTGATGGTGTGGACTAGAGGTTAGATCGGGCTCAAAAAATCAACCCCGACCCTACCCGAGCCCGTGCACGTTGTGTCCAAGCCCGGCCCGGCCCGACACATTAACTGTAATTATGAGTCCGAGCCCGATTTAAACCCGACCATTGTTCAATATGTGGGCGTTTTGACGAGAACGAGCCTGTAATGAGCAAAGTGCAGCGAAGCGGACTGGTGAGGCTCATGATAAAACTACATTTAGTTTTCAGTTTTCTCCACAGCGACTGTACAGCCGAATAACATTTTGTTGCAATATTTTCATGTTTAACACTTTGAAGCTGCTTTGAAACAATCATCATTGTAAAAGCGCTATAGGCTATAAATAAAGTTGACTTGACTCCGCTCAATAATCCGCAGGCGCGCTCATGATCCGCTCACCGGTAAACTGATGTTTGCTCAAATCCAGCTCAGACATTTATCTGTAGCTTACTTTGTTGTAGCCATTAAACAATGTGTTTTTTCCTTCATATATGTTTAAATATTATAATATTATTTTTACATTTCATCTGATTACGATGAGTGAAAAGATGCGAGTGGGTCAGAAATGATTTTGGTGGTTATATTTAGTTTAATATTAAGTTTTGTTTTGTAGAAAGCATTTATTTTGTTTTGTTTAAATTGTATCTTAATTTTAAAAAAAGGTTTCTTGGGCCAATTGCCTGGATTTAATAAATAAAAAGCAAATAGCAGACTATAATCACGAGGTGAAGTCGTGGGAGTGATTGCTTTCATTTCATCTCATGAACTGGAGCGCGCGTCTCATAAATAAACCGAAACTTAGCAGGCTATACTTGCCTCACAGACATGACAAATATGCGTATAGAAAGCTTGAAATGTCCACTTTTAAACGAAACGATTCAAAGATATTTAATTAAGCAAAGTGCAGTGTTCACGCGAGCAGCTCTTGACTCAGAGCATTTCTGTTTATGCTGCGCTCCATCACTGCTCGAGCTGTGAGTTTAACACGCATTTTTACACTAATCCTGACTTGTGCAACTTTGTAGCCTACACATTTGTTTCTTAGTTGTTGTATTAGTTCTTACATTGCTAAATATACATATAATTTCTGATTATAGCATAGCTTTCTGCCCACCCAATTAGACTAGTAAAGTAGGCTAATGATTAAAAAAACAAACGCTTGATCACGGGCCCGGCCCTACCCGACCCGAGGATAGTGCAGGGAAATCTCAGCCCGACCCGGCCCGCGGGTCGGTTCGGGTCAGGTTCGGGCTCGGGCTTGGGTAGAGAATCTAAACTCTAGTGTGGACAACAGGAAGGAAACATGGCAATTGAAAGGTGCTATACTAAATTTGTCCATTATAGTTTGTCACAATGCCTTTTTTTCTCACAGTATCCCAGCTAAAGGTAAAAAGATACTATTTTAATAACAGCTCTTAATATTATTGTTATTATCAAGTTAGTATTATCAAATTAATATTAATAACAACAAGCCCCCAAATTATGGAACAGGAGCATATTGTCCTACACTTTCAAACCTCTCTAAAGTCCAACCCATCATGGGATGTGCTAATGCTGTTTCTTTCGCTTTGCTTTAGGGCTGTGATGGGGGCAGTTTTTTTATATGCACTATATTGCCAAAAGGTTTGGGACGGCTGCCTTTACATGCAAATGAACTTTAATTACATCCCATTCTTAATCTGTAGGATTAATCCATATAAAAATCCGTTTAATATGGGGTTGGCCCATCCTTTGCAGCTATAACAGCTTCAACTCTTCTGGGAAGGCTTTCCACAAGGTTTACGAGTGTGTTTATAAGAATTTTTGGCCATTCTTCTAAAAGCCAGTTTGTGACTTCAGGCAATGTTGGACGAGAAGGCCTGACTTGCAGTCTCCGCTCTAATTTATCCCTAAGGTGTTCTATCGGGTTGAGGTCAGGCCAGTCAAGTTCCTCCACACCAAACTCACTCATCCATATGTCTATGGGCCCTGGTTTGTGCACTGGCGTGATGTCATGTTGGAACAGGAAGGGTTCTCCTCAAACTTTTCACAAAAAGTTGGAGCATGAACTTGTCCAAAATGTATTGGTATGCTGAAGCATTAAGTGCTCCTTTCACTGGAACTAAGGGGCCAACCTCTGAAAAACAACCCCACACCATAGCCCCCCTCCACCAAACTTTACACTTGGCACAGTGAAGTCAAGCAAGTACCATTCTCCTGGCAATTACCAAACCCAGACCCATTGGATTGCTAGACAGATAAGCATGATTCGTCATTTCAGAGAACCTGCTTCCGAGGATTTGCATTGCACTTGGTGATGTAAGGCTTGGATGCAGCTGCTCATCCATGGAAACCCATTCCATGAAGCTCTCTACACAATTTTTTTGAGATAATGTGAAGGCCACACAAAGTTGGAAGGTCTGTAGTCATTGACTCTAAAGAAAGTTGGTGACTTCTGTGCGCTGCTGAATGAAGTGCCGCTCACTGACAGCAGAGGGAGCTGATGAAGTTGCAGCGCGAGTGTCACAGCACTAACGCTGCAGGAGTCAGATTACATTTACTGTCATGAATGAGCTGAATGAGATCTCTTGATGAGAGCTGAGGTAATCGCGACCGTGGTCGCGGCATACATTTACAACGTGTGTTCAGTCTGGCACTTTTCAGTTTGTGCCTTTGGAAGCTTAACTTTCAGCTTAAAAATTATTTGAGAGGTTAAAACACTTGCGTTGCTCAGTGCTCAGCATAGCTCCATTTACATGAATGCCTACAGCTGTGTCAAGTCTCTAGGTCAAATGCAGATTTGAATGTTCCTATGTGATTTTTGTCAAAGGTTTAATAGAAATAGACGAATCTGTCAAGTAGGAATGAGATCGCATAGGTGTTTGAATCACGATCGTTTAATGATTAGTCGTGTAGCTCTACTATAGCATCTAAAACATTATTAATGTGAGGTTGAATGGGATTGAATAATACTTTTGTAGAATATGGATATTTTGCCAGCATTGCAATTAAACCTTTTGTCTTACAGTTCTCTATGTTAGAGCACTTTAATAGCCAGCCTCTCAGTGTGCTTTGCTGTCAGAAGAAAGAGGCTTTGCTTTGTGCCAAGACGTTGAGCCAACAAAATGTGGAAAGAATTCGTCATCTACCTTCATTCATGAGGTATACATGAGGACACAAATGTTCACTCCAGTAAAGGGCTGCAACAGTTCTGTAACTACACAACATATGTGTTTGTAGGTATGTGGAAACTCAGGAGCCCCAGGAGCAGGTGCAGCTCCTTACCAATGATGAACATGTCAAGGTAACTGTTAATTATTTTTTTCCCACTAAAAATATGCTTTTTTTATTATTTGACTGAATGAATTGTATCCTCTTTATTTAGAAGAAAAATATAAAAAAATATTTTTGAAGATCTTAGAAATGCACATAACATTGTGTGCATAAACGGTTAAATACACACAAAAATGACAATGTCCATCTTGGTATTCACATTAACAGCTTGAAGGAATTTGGATGTTTCATGCAGTGTCATGCAGACTTTTGCTGTACCCAGCTCCAATTCACCTCCCAGGACATTTTAGTAATCCTGAAGACCTTGATTGGCTAGATCAAGTGTGTTTAATTAGGGTTGGAGCTAAACACTGCAGGACACTGGCTCTCCAGAAACTAAGGCCCTGTCCACACAACCACACAAACCAGAGCTTTCCCAATCTGACCGACACCCCCCCCCCCCCCCCCCCCAACTTCTGCATTATGAAGGATGACCAGACATTTTTTTTAGGTGTATTATTAATTTGTGTATTATTATTATTAACACTCAAATAGCATGTTTAGCAAGCTATGGGAAAACTGGCAGCCAGGCAACACATAAGTGATCGTTCCTGAGTGGCAACTTCACTTCTCGCATTCTAGGAACATGGTAGTCGATGTATGCAGGGAAGTTCCTCATACCCCTTCGTTCGAAGTGTGGTCCTGAAAATGTTTTGTTTTAAGGGCTATCTGGCCCTTGCCCTTACCCCTACCACTCCAGCCAAAAGAGAATCGAGACACTCCTAGAAATGGGATTGGGCCTGCTTGTCTTCCTTGAATATTAATGATGATTATTCTGTCTTCATTATATTTAGGCCTATTCTTTTTATTTACAGTACCTTTCAAGTTATTGGTGTCAGTACAGCATATTCAGCTTGCATTTAAAGGCTCGAAGATTCCCACTAATGCATGCCGCAGTTTAACATTTACTTGCTGCAAAATCAACAAATATATTATGCATGGGTTTTGTAAGCTCACTGTACAATACACACATACATATCCTGGATAGCTGCATTTTAATGCACAAATAAAGGCATAGCTGTTTACATTTGTACTCTGTAAAAATATACTATATGAACTAGCACTTTTATTAACTCATGAGGCTTATTTTGTGCAGTGCAGTGTTTTTATAAAGCCTCTGGTGCCGTAAAGACCAGTTACACTGTGAAAATGAAATGCATTTGTATCATTACATATTTTTCAAATAATGCACTTTTTTTCATGCTATCTCTCTCTCTCATTCTCGCTCGCTCTCTCTCTCTCTTTTAAATATTTTTTTAAAGAGAGTAGAACATAAGTTGCACCAACAATGCAAACACATCCAGACAGTTCTAAAACATCACATCAGAACTATGTGACAGTCTTATAACCAACTAGGCTTCTGAACATCACATTTAGGTCTAGTAGGATGAGTGTCCCTGCGTCCCAATTCGCATACTATTCATACTAAATAGTATCTGAAAATAGAATTAGTATTTCCCAAATCGTAGTATGCTGAAAAGACAATTCCAAAGATACCCAGATGGTCTACTATTTCTGGTCTGAATTCGATGTGCAGACTCACTTCGAAGATGCACACTCTTGACAGCTGATATTGTCCACTAGGGCTGCAACTAACGATTATTTTGATAATCAATTAGTTGGTCTATTATTTTTTCAGATTAATTGGATAAATGGCTATTTTTTTTATTTATTGACAAAACACTATTCCACATCCTGTCCAATGCTGTCCTTCAAACAAATTTGTTAGCTGAGTGCTATGAACACACACATAGTGAATATATCATCATTACAAAAATAAACCATGGTTTTAATGAACAAAACAAATATACTAATAAATAAACATAATATTAATAATTTAAAAAATAACAGGGCTATTGTAGTAAATCATTGGTGACCACAAATTAACCAATGTTTTGCTTCAAATCCAGTTTGAATATATATTGTATGTGTGTGGCTATACAAACGGTAATCAATACGGAAAAAGCATGGTTTTACTATAATAAAAACATGGTTTTACTTTCTAATATAACCATGGTTAATTTCCATTAGGGTGGATCAGTGTTGTAGTCTACATTATTTGCAAAAAGTTACTAAGCATAAGTAAATCCCTACATTCAAATTATATTAAAGAAAAACACAAACACAAATTCAGTGCTACCAGGGAGGATGTTCTCACACACACGCACACTCTGTCTATTAAAACAGTAACTGTTACTGTCATTTCTTTATCCTGTAGAAACATCTTACATTTATATTCAATTTCACACTGAAATCCATTTACAGTTACTACTGTCACTACATGTTGACTTTTAAAGATAAATTAAGCATTCAACAGCAGATATTTCCGATAAATGAATGTTTTTCCGCTGAAAATTAATGTGCTGCGTCCCAATTCGCCTACTTGTACTACGTCCTTAAAAGTATGTACTCTTTTTGTGAAGAGAATTGTATACTTTTGAGTGTGTAGCAGAAAAGTATGCAAGCTTCGGGACATACTACTTCGCGATCTTTAACGGACTCTGTCGCTTAGTTACGTGCATCCCGTCTCCGTTTATCTGCCCTGTCAATCATCGTCAGATTCGTCACAGTTCAAATCCTCCACATTCAGATTAATCTCCTACCCTATGGGAGAGAAATGTAGCCGCTCGTCTTTAATGCAGAGACTCTCCTCATGTGTTTAAATATAATGATGCATTTAAAAGTTAATGGCTAAACTTGTCATTACGAAAGTTCACAATGCTGCTGCAGGTGAATATAATGTTTACTACACGGAATAAATATATTTTTGTCAGTTTAAATATTGATAGTTGGTCACTCAAACCCTTTTATCTAAACTTCTCAACTTAACCGTTGGACTCGCATATCCGTCATGTTTGTAGTTTTTTTAACGCTTTTTAGCCGCGTTTGTAGTTCTAATCGAATCCTCGTCCAACTCGCAATGGGTTGTGGGCCATATCAGCCGTTAGAGTGCCCATCGATCCATACTTCGAATTCTGACAGGAAAAGTAAACCATCTGGGTATCTTTGGAATACTCTTTCAACATACTACGATTTGGAACATACTAATTCTATTTTCGAATACTATTTAGTGTGGATAGTATGCGTATTAGGACGCAGGGATGGTCTCTCGCGATTGCGTTCTGTCTGTTTGATGTGCATTCGCGCCGGCCGCATTGGCGTTCGTTGAGTGAAGTTTAACACTGTCAGAACGCTTTTTAATGCAAAATTGAAAGACTCGCATGAATTAGTAGCATTTACAGATGACAATATAACTACTGTCCTTTGTATAGATCAGAGGATAACCTGTAAAATGAGGACCCAGACATGAGCGTGCGCACACGTCAAGAGCATGGTGCTGAATGCTGCAGAGACGCTGTTCAGGAAGCACGTGACCTAAAACAAGGCCAGTTATTGGCTACTTCTGCTGTACTGGCTGAGTAAGCCTCCGGTGGCTCATTACTGCCACACTTTGGTCACCGCAGATTTAAAATATGCACGAAATGAGCCACTTACGGCAAATAAAAGTTATTTACCAACTAATCGATGACTTAATTAGTTGACAACTATTTTAATAATCTTTTTGAATCGATTAAAACGATTAGTTGTTTCAGGTCTATTGTCCACAACCCATTGCGAATTGGACGAGGATTCGATTAGAACTACAAACTCTTTTTGGAACGGATTAAGTGTTAAAAACTACAAACAAGTCGGATGTGCGAGTCAAGGTACGTTCACACCGAACATGAATAGAGCGTCTGGAGTGAATGATTTCCATGTTAAGTCAATGGAAAGGCGCATTGACACGCGTCAGCAGGTCCTGTGGTGCGTTAGACTCGTTTCGCGGGGTGTGATGGCTGCGATTCCGCCTCATTCGCGCGTCCAGTTTGCGCGAATAACGCAAATTTGAAGCAAATTGAGCGTCTTGCACGATACACGCGAGTGGTGCATTTTGTGCATTGACGCGTTTGAAGCGAATTCGCGTCTACGCCCGAGTTTAACATTTAACTTTGCCGTCAATTCGCGCCACGTTAACCAATGAGGAGCCTGCTTGCTGCTGTCACGTGATAAAGTGACGTGATGAGACCCTGCATATAATTAAATTACATTATCACCTGAAAAGCATTAAAACTACATTTAGTGACAAAATAACAGTATGTTTTAAAGCTAAAATATGTGGTTTACTTATAAAGACAGTGCCTATTTAAAAAAGAATACTCTTGCGTTTTTGGAGTTGTGAGATCCAGCTATCACCGGGCACTCAGCGCTCGTTAACCCCGGCAAGAGCAGCCATCATTGCCAGTCCTTCTGGCGTTTGCCGCTGGCTCGGATGTCTCCGTAGAGGGTAAACATGACAAATAATTCGTCTTGTACACATCTAATGGGCGATCTTTGGTCCAATTAATCTATTGTTGCCTACCAAATCATTTTGACTGAGGGCAAAGTGAAGTTTCATAACTTTATATTTTATTTAAAAATACATGCATAGAAGATAATCCAGGTAGTGCGTTGGCTGAACCACATGTGTGGCTGTTAATGCTTAATATATATATTTTTTTGAGTGGTGTTTTAGGACATATTTCACCTGGAGCGCCTTTAACAAGTGTCTATTTCGCTTCAAATGCTCGATTTCTACACGCGTCTAATTTGCTGCGGACGCGCGAATGGATTCAAAATGTTGCGCGTCAAACTAGACGCGGTAGATGCGATTTTGATGCTCAATTCACATTGGGTGTGAACGCAGCGTCAGACGGTTAAGTAGAGAGGTTTAGATAAAGGTTTGAGTGATCAATTATCAGTATTTAACCTGACGAAAAGATATTTATTCAGTGCTATCCACATTATATTTCACCTTCAGCAGTATTGTGAACTTTTGTAATGACACGTTTGGCCATTCACTTTTAAAAACATCATTATATTTAAACTGCAAGCACATAAGGATAGTCTTTGCATTAAAGACCCACATATGGCAGATCAACGTGCGGCTACATTTCTCTGATACGGTAGGAGATTAAAAGGAATGTGAAGAATTTAAACTGTGACGAATCTGAGGATGATTCACAGGGCAGTTAAACGGTGATGGGATGACGTAACTAAGCGACAGAGTCCGTTAAAGATGACGTAGTAGTATGTCCTGAAGCTTGCATACTTTTTTGCTACACACTCAAAAGTATGTACTTTTTCTTAACAAAAAGAGTGCATACTTTTAGGACGTAGTATAAGTAGGCGAATTGGGACGCAGCATGTGTGTATGTAGTGAGCATTGTTCAATGTTGTAGTTGAGTAGTGTCCATGAAAATGCAGTGAGAATCAGTAAACTTTCTGTGTCCCTTAAGAACACGCCAGCAGTTCCATACCCTCATTTTATTCCACTCCTGGAAACAAGGAGTACGAGCACCCTGCTTAAAGCATAAATGTATTTTTTCACTTTGTGTTAAAGGGGGGGGTGAAACACTCAGTTTCAGTCAATCTCATGTCAATCTTGAGTACCTATAGAGTAGTATTGCATCCTTCATATCTCCGAAAAGTCTTTAGTTTTATCATATTTATAAAAGAAATATAGGCTGTACCGAGTCTTTCCGGAAAAAACTGAGCGCCTGGAGGCGTATCGTGTGGGCGGAGCTAAAGAATGACAAGCGCGCAAAGCGGTGACGTCCTCAAGCGTGGAGAAACCCATGGCTATCTCAGCTAATACAGATAATGATCCAGAATCAAATCTGAGGGAGAAATAAATTGAACAGGAGAAACGGCAACATCAGGACGTCCGTCTCTGTAGTATGTAAATTACTGTATTTAGTGGCCTCTCCACATTTCTGTGTCTTTACTCGCAGTGTATGAGGACATGATTCGGTTTATGGACTATTGTATGCGACTAGACCTTAGAAGTAGCAAGCAAAACGGTTTTGCACGTCAGAATACTGTAACGTTATACAGAACAACAATGGAGTAACCGTTAGCGCATTTGAATGACGAAGCACGCAATCGTGTCGTTTACTGATGTTTACTCATGCGTCCGTAGCCAAAAGCAGAGACATTTGAAGCAGTTTAACTCACCGGCTGCTTCCAAAGCAGGACCGAACCTTTATCGCTGGGACTGCTCCGTCAAAAACACACTTCTTTGGTATGATTTGGTAAAGTCCTGACAGCAGTGGCGTGTAAATCCACTTTGAGACGCGACTGAAACGATGTTGTGAAGCTTCCCGTCATTTCTGCGTTCAAATCGGTTCAAATGCAGCGCTGCCTTCCCGGAAAGCTGTGCTGAAGCGTTAAAGTCGCTCGACGTCACCCATAGGAATAAAGAGAAGCGCGGCGCCACAAAAGTGTTCACGGACGACTGGATCTGCATCTGAGAGACTGTTTACGGCGTGCATTTCCTCTCTCTCTCGCTCTATTCACGCGCGCACCCTAGAAGAGCCCCTACGGCCCATACAAGGACCTTCCGATCTATTTAACGTCAAGTAGACCCATACTCGAAAAAAACTCGCCGAAACTTGTGAGAAACCGGAAGGAGTATTTTTAACACAGAAATACTCCATCAAACGTCCAACATTAGTTTTTGAAACTTTGTCTATGTTTAGGATGGGAATCCAAGTCTTTAACAGTGTAAAAAGCTCAGTATGCATGAAACAGCATTTCACCCCCCCTTTAAACCCTTTGTCAAACCGTAATTTCAGTTGGTGTGTTTACAGGAGCATGTAAAGTGACATTACGTGAGGGAACAGGGTAGAAAATGTTTGTTTGTTGTTAGTTGATCGGTAAAGTTATTGTCACGGGCTGTGGGCGTCCGTGCCACCCTTATATTTCAACACTGACAGAGCTTGCTGGATTTACAACACAAGATCATCCACTTATTCTCCTACAATATGGTGAATTCAAGGTGATTGGGACACTTTTTGGCATTGTGATGACTTGGGAAAAGTGTTCCAATCACTCTGAATTCACCTTATGTGACATTACGTGAGGGAACAGGGTAGAAAATGATTGTGTTAGTTGATCGGTAAAGTTATCACGGGCTGTGGGCGTCCGCGCTACCGTTATATGTTTAAACACCGACGGAGATGGGGCATGTTGTATTTACAAGCTAATAGGGCTGTGCAATATATCGAAATATTGCAAATGTACATATCGCAATATGCATATTGCAATGGCTCGCAATATCTGAATGATTTTAATAGGCTACATCAACATTGTGAAAAGTGTAAGTTTTAGGTCACACATTGGGCAGAGAACAGACTGGGCACATTCCTATTGTGTGACTTTGCTTGACGTTAAAAGAGTTATTAAAAGCCATAATGTGCAAAAAAAAAACAATAATTTGCAGTCTCGCACTGTTTGACACACACACACACCGTAACGTGAACAATTTGTGACACAAATTTTTTCTACAACACGGCTGGTCACTTTCAGAAGTTGTAGCGACGCTTTCTTTTCCCAGGAAGAATGTGAAACGCAAATGGTTTCATTCTCAGTTTTTAAATAATTTTTAAAAATATAATTTAAATAGATTTTACAGACTAATTGCAATATCGTTTCACATATCGAATATCGCATTAATTAACAAGATATCGCATATCGCATTTTTCTTCAATATCGCACAGCTCTACAAGCTAAGATCATTCACTTCTGATATGACATTTTTTTGATTGTGTAATGTAGTTTGAAGTGTATGAAATCCAAAATAAACATTAAAAGACACTGAGCTCAGTCAGTCTCTCACTCACTCACTCACTCACTCACTCACTCACTCAGTCTCTGGCAGTCAACGCGCTAAAACCATTGATCCCTCACTCAGGAAAGTGACCCCTCATCCCGTCCCTAGAAAGGCTGAATAAAGTGGACCTGCAATGAAATTATGAAAATAACAGCATTTCTTCGGCATTGCACGACCGAAGGCACTCCAGCCTGCTATTCCACAGCAATAAAAAATGGCCTCGCCCCCCTTATTTAATATTCTTGGAGGGGTTTATGTAAATATTGGAGCTGTGATGTCACCAACCCTGGAGGAAAAGGCCCGGTTAAAAAGAAAACGGTTCCCTACCGACCGTTTGCTGTAGTCCTTAGAAATTGATTTCTTTAAAAGGAAATATCTCCCTTTGCTTTAAACTTTGAACAATATGACTTTGCAGATGTTGTTTATGCTCCAACGGGAACATTACACACTAGCTAAAGTTATAAAAGTGAAATTGGTTTTACCATCCCTTTAAAGGGACCGGTGAAATACCAGTTGTATCATATGGAGTGGCTCAGTACACCTGCAAGAAGTCAGTTACCACAGGGTTCCATGGCTTTTATTGCTGGATGGCTATTTGGACTGTGTAGCCTGACAAGCCAGACCCACATCAAGATGTTTGGTCTGGAAACTCACCATTGACAGGGCTCAATCCGAGGGGCGGGTTAAACGGTTGTCTTTCAAACTCCCTCTGCACGCGATAGGATAGCGCTACAACCAACCAGATTAACGAAGGTGAAACGGAGCTCGTTGATAGATTGAACATTCGCTGTATCTGGTCGGCAAAACTCCGAACACATCTTCCCTTTTTAAGAATGACTTCAGTGCAGTTCTTTGTTCTTTTCTCAGAGGAAAGCTTAACTCCAAGTCTTCCAGAGTCGCGGTCAAAGCTGATTCGAAAGACCGCTGTTCGCCAGTTTCTGTGTTTACTAGAAGTGCGCAAATGCAACTCGGCCTATAACTCTATACACGATGTGATTGGCCCGACATGAGTTTGGCGTTTACAGCTCAGAAGGGTATTGAGAGTTGCTAGACGACACTCGTGGGCAGATTAGATTTGCTGCCGCTAGGGTGCGTCTAGATTTCTAGGCTATAGACAGTGTGTTTGAGCACACGTTTGAACCTCTCTACAACACCATTAGCTGCCAGGTATTAGAGAGAAAAACTTCTAAAAATTAGAATGGATAAATGTGAGCAATTAAAATAACATTTGTTTTCTAGGGGTTTAGTTTTAATTGCACATATAGCAGCATAAACAACAAAACATGAGGATTCACATATTGTCATATTACACACCTGTAGCACTTCTGTGAAAGGAGAAAAAACTGAATAAAAGCATATCATCATCTTCCTAGTGTTATTCCCAGTCCTTTGCAGAGTTAGGGTAAAAACATATAAAATTACAATAGGTGTTCAGCACTTCGTGCTTGAACCCCTAATAAATGTATAAGGAATAAATATGTGTAAATGGATTTCTGTTTTGATTTATTGTGACACCAAACACAAAAGAAAACCGAGATGGCAGAAAGCGGCATCCTGTTTTTTTTTTTTTTTTTTTTTTTTACTTTGCGTGGAAGCAGTAAACTAATCTTCTTTTGCAATTTTGTGTCTTTTCAGGATGCATGTCAAAAATTACTGAAGAACCTCCATAAATACCACAAAAATTACTATCCAATTCTTCAGTGTCTGCACTCTTTGACATCAGTACTTCCTAAGTTTCCTCTCGGGAAGCACGTAAGTAGACCTTCTGGCTTTTTATTTTTATATTTTTTTTATATAGTGTCCTTAGAACACATTACATGTACTTAATAGTAATAACTATTACTATGAAGTTATTACTTAATAACATAATAGGGCTGCACGATTATGACAAATCATAATTGTCGATTATTCCCTTGAAATTGTAATTATTAAATACGATTATCACAATTAGTGTCTGGAATATGACTCGCTCCACACTGGAGTGCTACTATTTTATATAGCTTTGTTATGGAGCAACCTGTAAAAGATGTAAATATCACAAGTCCTGCACACTGCAAAAAAAATGCTCTTCTTATTTAGTAATCTTAGTACTTAGTTCTTATTTACTGTCGTCTGTAATATCACTGAAACTCCAAAAAACGTATTTTTTTCCCCCTCACGCATTACTCACGTTATGTCCCTAAAAATAATCCATCTAAACTATCTAAAATGCTTTAAATAATCATACTACTAAAACCAAATGTGATCTGGTGATTTAAGTGATGTTTGCGCTTTTGTCTTGGATTTGGATTTGACACTCGATTAGTTATTTTTACAAAGCTTTTATGACATTTATTGGATTAGCCGTCTTGATTACTTAAAGTGTCAATACTTTATGATGCCTGTGGCATTGGGGATGGGCTTAAATGGAGGGACAGAAATCGCAGGTTTTATAACAAACATCTTAATTTGTGTTTTGAAGCTAAACAAAACAACATATCAATCAATCAACTTTATTTATATAGCGCTATTACAATCACGATTGTGTCAAAACAGCTTCACAGTGTCAAACAGGACAATATTGCAACAAAATTAGATTTGGCTATACAGTCGTTCTGGAGAAAACAGTGATGTTATCAGCTTATTTTAATTTATCATATAGCGACAATGATGGCAGATCAGTATTATAGTTTATAGAATTAAATATAACCTAATTCATAAATTTTATTTGTATATTTAGTTGAATAACTTGATTATAATTTTAGTGTCCCCAACTGAGCAAGCCAAGCCAAAGGCGACAGTGGCAAGGAACCAAAACTCCATCAGAGCATGAAAGAGAAAAATAAACCTTGGGAGAAACCAGATTCAGTCAGGGTGCCAGTTCTCCTCTGGCCTATTAACACACCGTGTATGATAATTATTCTGGCAACCTTACAGGTCAGAAATCATATTAGATCGGAATATTCAAAATTTCATGGTATCACGCAAGAGACGGGTTTATTTAGGATGGCGCATCGATTACACAAGAGTATGAATACTTGAAAGATCTGAGTTATTGCGCCGGAGATGGGTTTTTTGAGCATGACGTGCAGGTGGGGCAAATTCAGAGGAGACACCAATTGACACGGTCTCAATAGACACTCCAGGATGCGTTGGGCATGTCCAGGCGCAGGTCCACCATCAGTGACACGGCCCGGATCCGGGATAAACCTCAGGATAAACAGAGAGACTAACATTAGTGTAGATGCCACTCTTTTTATGATGTAACGAGTACATCAGCTGTTATTAAGTTTTTCCAGTTCCGGCTGACCTAGTTAATGTTAACCTAATAATCAGTCAATTGATTTGAATAATGAAAGTTAAAAATGTTCTATGTGTATGCCATTGTAAAGAAATGCGTTTTTAGTCTAGATTTAAACTGACAGAGTGTGTCTGCTTCCCGAACAATCCTAGGAAGACTGTTCCAGAGTTTAGGTGCTAAGTAGGAAAAGGATCAACCGCCTGCAGTTGATTTAGATATTCTAGGTATTATCAACTGGCCAGAGTTTTGAGACCGCAAAACACATGATGGAGTATAATGTGTTAAGTGCTCGCTTAAGTACTGGGGAGGTAAACCATTTAGTGCTTTGTAAATAATAAGCAAGATTTTAAAATGTATGCGATAGGGAGCCAGTGCAGTGTTGACAGAACTGGACTAATATGATCATACTTCCTGGTTCTAGTAAGAACTCTAGCTGCTGCGTTTTGGACCAGTTGGAGTTTGTTTATTGAGCGAGCAGGGCAACCACCCACTAGAGCATTACAATAATCTAGCCTTGAGCTCATGAATGCATGTACTAACTGTTCAGCATTTTGCATTGTAAGCATGTGCTGTAATTTAGATATATTTTTAAGATGGTAGAATGCAGTTATACAGATGCTAGAAACGTGGCTTTCAAATGAGAGATTGGTATCAAAGAGCACACCCAGGTTCCTCACTGATGACGAGGGCTTGACAGAGCAGTTATCAAGTGTTAGACAATATTCTAGGTTACTCAGGGTTTTTCCTGGGTCAGAAATGGTCTTCGGTGGTGGCTGACCAGTCATGGTCATCCACACACACGCATGCACGCGCATACACACCCCAACAGTAAAAGTACCTACCCGCGTGATCAGTGAGCCCAATACTGACAATAAATGTAAAATAAATGCAATCTTTTTTTTTGCTTTTTGTTGCTCATCTAATTTTGATATCTCATTATGTATGATGTCTTGATGTTTGTTTCTTTAGTTCCTCATTTTTACACAGTTTGCATGGTTTACTGATTCATTATTTTGACAACAATAATTAAAAAGCAGCATTAAAAATGTAATAACAAATAGTCTAATTCTCTGCCATAAACAATTTAACTTGCGTCGTTCTGCTTTCACCTTATTCCAGTCTAAACAATTTTTTTTGTGGTCATTTACTACACAGTATCAATATAAATACTCAAAATAAATGCATGAAAATACTGTGGATTATTAATACTAATTCTTACTAACCCCTCTCGTTTAATGGGGTAAGCACACTTAATTCTCATTTCAGAGGTGTTGTGGGTAAATTATTACACACCGATTCGTGAGTTCAGTGTTTGACAGATCAGTTCATTAAAGGGGGGGTGAAACACTCGGTTTCAGTCAGTGTCATGTCAATCTTGAGTACCTATAGAGTAGCATTGCATCCTGCATATCTCCGAAAAGTCTTTATTTTTTTTATAATTATATAAGAAAGATGCGCTGTTCCGAGTCTTTCCGGAAAAAGCCGAGCGGGTGGGGGCGTATCGTGTGAGCGGAGCTAAATAATGACGTGTGCGCGCCGCTGCTATTGTGTTGAGTGCGTCGTAAAGCTGTGTCATCCCTAACAGCGGGAAAAACTTTATTCAAAATAAAAATATGGCTTTTAATCAGATACAGCCATACATCTATGATCCGGAATCAGACCCAGAGGCTGCAGTTGAACAGGAGCAGCAGCAAAAAACGACTAGAGCAGGACGTCTCTATGTGGTACAAGTTATACACTAACTATATAATATGCTTAGCGACTTGTGTTATTTACATATTTATACTTGAATTATATTGTCGTATTTTTGTCTTTGAAGGTGTACATGTGGCAAGTGCAGTTGTGCATGTGTGTGTGTGTGTTTACGCGTGGTTTGTGTAGACAATTGTAACGTTAGTAAGCGGACTGGTTTTGCACGGCAGGCTAAGTTAGTGTTTACATAGAAAGACACGGAATAGAAGCGCATTTGAATGAAGAAGCGCGCTTATTTAGTTCAACATATTTCCCCACTCTTTGTGTATTGTTGTTTGGAGTGCTTTTACAATACACAAACATAAAGTTACACATATAGTGGCCAGCTAAACAAATGTACACGCACTACACATCGCATGCTCCATTGATCAATTAACTATACGTGATCATGTTTGGGCTACTTGATGAGCATAGGCAAAAACACAGACATTTGAAGCAGTCTTACTCACCACCTGCGGTTCTAACGTTGGGACCTTTATTGTTGGGACTGCTCCATCCTTTAGCAATAGGCGATTGGAAAATCCGGCGTCGAACTGGGCCTTGTTTATAAAACAGTCGGCACCGAAATGCAGCGAACAGATATAAACATTCGCGCAACTCAGTTGCTGATCTGGAAAAGCAAATTCCATCCACTGTTGCCTTACCGCAGGGTTTTTGGGGAATCTGCGCAGGACTGTCTTGGTCTGGCAACCAAAAACGCACTTTTTTTGGTGACATTGTTAATTGTGCACATCACCTGTGCAGCGCATCCTACAAGCCAGCGCTATGATGGGCGTAGCCTGTTACTTTCGTTCTCTCCCTCTCTCTCTCTCACGCTCTTCCGGTAGAATTGTCCGTAAGGCCCATACAAGGAAATTCCGCCCCCATTAACGTCAAGTGGACGCATGATCGCAAAAAACTTGCCGAAACTTATGACTAACCGGAAGTAGTATTTTTGAGAAAGAAATACTCCCATCAAACGTCCACCTTAACTTTTGAAACTTTGTCCATGTTTGGTATGGGATTCCATGTCTTTAACAGTGTAAAAAGATCACTATGCATGAAACAGCATTTCACCCCCCCTTTAAAATGAATCGGTTCAAATGAGTCATTAGTTCATGAATCGGACAAAAGCGGACACGTTATGTGTGAACCCAGACTCTTTAAACAACGCAAAAGATTGATCACAGAAAACACTTCATAAGGATATTTTTCAGTTTATTTGAAAGTATGGTTCATGTCAGCTGCGTGTGCAAAACGTCTGTTAAAAGAGGTGTGATTTTTGAGCACAATTCACATCCAGCAGTAATTCAGGGAAAATATTGTGCGAACGCACCACGTGGCGCACTGATTCAGTCTTCAGACCTTTTACCATTTTGTTAGTTCTGTTGATTTTGATTGATATGCACGAGTGAGAGAGAGAGAACGGTGATGGTTTTGAAGACAGAGAGAGCGCTCTCTGCTCGTTCTCCTTCACTCAGTTAACAAGGGCGCACGTTAACTGAGTGTCAGAACGAGAAGAGAGTCACGCGCATTAGTAATCTACATCAATTTATAAATCACAATAACTCATCAAATAAGGCTTTGGTGGAATAAAATTTTGCTTTGGCGGCTGCCAAAAAAATTTCAATGTAGGAAAAACCCTGTTACTACTTTTGGAGCTTTTCTGTCCAATAATTAAAAATTCAGTTTTATCTGAATTAAGTTGCAAGAAATTACTATTCATCCAATTTTTTATATCAGCTATGCATTCCGTTAATCTTGTGAGTTGATAAGTTTCATCCGGGCGTGAAGAAATATAGAGCTGAGTATCGTCAGCATAACAATGAAAACTAACGCCATGCTTCCTAATGATATCTCCCAGTGGTAGCATATACAGGGTGAAAAGCAACGGTCCTAAACACTGAGCCTTGCGGTACCCCATACTGAACTTGTGATCGGTGTGACATCTCTTCATTTATTGCTACAAACTGATAACGGTCAGATAAGTACAATTTAAACCATGTTTCTCCATGAGTCTATTCAAAAGAATATTGTGTTCGATAGTATCGAATGCAGCGCTAAGATCGAGTAATACTAATAGAGAGATACAACCACGATCAGATGATAGGAGTAAATAATTTGTAACTCTAATGAGAGCAGTCTCAGTACTATGATACGGTCTAAATCCTGACTGGAAATCCTCACATATACCATTTCTTTCTAAAAAGGAACATAATTGTGAAGACACTACCGTTTCTATCAAAAATACTAGAAAAGGCCGATTCGAGATTGGCCCGTAATTGACTAATTCTTTAGGATCAAGTTGCGTTTTTTTTAATAAGTGGTTTAATTATAGCCAACTTAAAAGTTTTTGGTATATATCCTAATGTCAAGGATGAATTAATAATAATAAGCAGAGGATCTATGATCTCTCGAAGCATCTCTTTTAGTAGCCTAGTCGGTATAGTGTCAAGCATACATGTTGTTGATTTTGATGATTTAACAAGTTTAGCCAATTCTTCTCGTCCTATAGCAGTGAATGACTGTAATTTTTCCTCAGTGACACTACAATGCTCTGTCTGAAGTGATACGGTAGTAGACAGCTGCATGGTTACAATTTTATTCCTAATATTATCAATCTTACTAGTAAAGAAGTTCATGAAGTCATTACTGCTGTGCTGTTTACAAACGTCAGAAGCTGAAGCTTTATTTTTTGATAATTTAGCCACTGTATCGAATAAATACATAGGGTTGTGTTTGTTTTCTTCTAAAAGAGTTGAGAAATAAGCAGATCTGGCAGTTTTTATGGCCTTTCTGTATGCAATCATGCTCTCTTTCCATGAATTGCGAAAAACCTCCAGTTTTGTTTTCTTCCAGCTGCGTTCCATTTTTTTCTGGCTGCTGTTTTAAGGATTGGATTATTTGCTTTAATCTTCTTTAAGCAACTATGCAACTATGTCTAAAGTGCTAGTAAAGAGAGAGTCAATAGTTTCTGTTGCAACATCTAGTTCCTCTTGGCTATCTGAAATGCTGAGGAGATGAAACTGATGAGGAAGATTATGTACAAAGCAATCTTTAGTCGCAGCGGTTCTAGTTCTGCCAAATTTGAAGCGAGGGGATGGCTTTGCAGCCTTAGGTAAATTAAGTATACATGATATTAAGTTATGATCTGAGATGTCATCGCTCTGCTGCAGAATTTCAACGGTATCAACATTTATTCCATGTGACATTATTAGATCTAAAGTATGATTATGGCGATGAGTGGGTCCTGACACGTGTTGTCTAACTCCAATAGAGTTTAGAATGTCTCTAAATGCCAATACTAATGCGTCTTTTTCATTGTCAACATGGGTATTAAAATCACCAACAATTAGTACTTTATCTGCATCCAGTACTAACTCTGATAGAAAAACAGCAAATTCTTTGATAAAGTCTGTATTGTGCCCTGGTGGCCTGTATACAGTAGCCAACCCAAATGTCAAACGGGATTTATCATTTACACTACACAACGTTACATAAAGCACCAAAACTTCAAAGGAATTATATTTGAAACTAGACTTCTGAGTAATACTGAAGATATTATTATAAATTACAGCAACGCCTCCCCCTTTACCTTTCAGACGTGGCTCGTGTTTATAACAATAATCTTGGGGGGTGCACTCATTTAAAGTAATGTAGTCGCCAGGTTTTAGCCAGGTTTCTGTCAAACACAGCACATCTAAGTTATGATCTATAATCATATCATTAACAATAAGCGCTTTTGGCAAAAGAAAGAGTCACTATGTCCTGGGATTAGCTGACTCTGGTGACGTGAGACAGCTAGCAGACGGTTGGTTTAGCCAGTTTGTCTGCTTCCTGACCTGGGCCCCAGTGAGTCAAGGTTTAGCGCTAAGACTATATGCCATAACATATAGGCTGTGTGCATGGTTATGTGCTATTTTGTGTGCATTCGACAAGTCCTGACTGGGTTGATTGACTGAATGGTTCATTTACCATTGCTGTCACAGCGTAACATGCTATCTAAGCACGCAGAATAATAGTTTTTTATATTTCTTTTTTTGTAATCGCGGCTTTGAGCGATTACATAATCGTAGCATCCATAATCGTATTCGCGATTAGAAATTAAATTAATTGTGCAGCCCTATAACATAATTACATTAGTAATTACATGCAGCTAACTGTAAACCAAACCCTAACTTTTTAGTAAGTACATGTTAAATAATATTGCTCAGTACTTAAACCAAAGTGTTCCATTTGCTTCCAAGACAACATGGTCAAATTATCTTTTCTTTTTCGGAACATTATGTAGATTGTATAGTATGAATCTAATCCAGACATACTACATTTGTCATGTTGTCGTTGTGACCGACCAGTCTCGGTTAAGTTCCTTTTCTGGTAGTCACAAGATTTTAGCAGAAATGATGACACTTGCTGTTAGATTAATATTGTAAAACCTGTCTAACAATTTGTGGTTTGTTGGTCCTATTAAATTAGGATTTATTGGCTATTATGCATTAAATCTAAAGAAAAATCTCCTTTTTTCAGATGAATATAGAACTAAATAAAGAAAATGATAGTGTTTCATGTTCATCACATGTAACTGTTACTGTGCTTATAGATACGAGAACTCCATGTATCCTGCATTGAAAAGAATCTGTGGGAGACAGAGGAATATGACTCAGCCATGCAACTTCTAAGGTAAGCCAGTCGACTAACCTGTCAGAAATGACGTTTGTCTTTTTAGTTATATTATTTTTATTTTGGATTGAATAGTGTTTTTTTATTTATTTTTATGTGATCGTGTTTGGAGTTGATAATTCGCAACCGATTTTCAATATCGTACGACTCGCATTGAGAATATTCGATCTTTCTGCTTGAATACGCAAATGCATATATCCAATTTATTATTTATTTCCACATAAGAATCAGGCCTGAAATCATCTGAGATCAATCTGAAAATGTCGGATCCATGTGCTTTTTTTTATAACAAAATAGGGCAAGTGTAAAAATAAAAATGTACTTCTCCCAAAAAGGAATGCATTAGCATACAGAAGTTTGGGAGTTCCACACAATCCACATATAAGTGAGCAATCATGAATTAGACATATGGATGCAGTAACTTTGGGTGCTTTCACACAGGCAGTTTAATTTGAAGCGGTGCACGGTTTGCAAGAAAAATTTGTAATGTGAAAACGCACGGGGTTACAGGAACCAAGTCTACCTGTACGAGGTGGTGTGAATTTGGTTGCACTGTTTGCCACCTTCATGTTACACACAAATAGTAAACAAAAATGTTGTTCACTCTGCGGTGCATAAAGGCACCAAATTCATAAACCCAAATTCATTGAACTGCGTCCTGTTTTCTTTCATTTGCCATACATGTTTGTGATGAATGTAAGATGCACCAGGGTTCGATAGAATCAAGTGAGATCAAGAATCAAGTTGGAAACTAGACCAACATTAAGCAGGTTTCCATTACATATTTTCAAAATGTCGATTACATAATATTGGGAAATGACGGCTTTCCATCAACCAATGTTATGTAACTATAAAACTTATTTTTTTCCTCTCCTGATAAGTCGTTCCAAAAATTATGGCAATGAATGTGGCTAGGTTTACATACATTGCATTCACCGCATTAGCAATTTTTTTTAATTGAAGGAGACATAGGTGTGTTATCCAAGCATTAATGGCAAGGAGAAATGACTTGGGACTGGCTATGTATGAGGTGTTTCTGGGAGGGTATAGTACATGATTTCACAGAGAAAATGTGGATTCAGGATTTCCGGATGAACAGATCAACTGTTTTGAGTTGTCCAGTGCAATAGGGCAATAAATAAAGTAAACTCTCACCTTCTGTCCAAACATACTTCACATCTTTAAAGAATGATTTATATTACTTGCGTATACCAGGTTACCTCTGAATATAAAAGGAAAAACCACCTCATGTGATTGTAAAAAAAAAAAAAAAATTTTTTGGGAGTTTGGGAGTAAAAAACGTATGGGAGTTTCTATTGGGTGTATTTTTCATTTACAATTTGAAAGGAAATAGAAACGCAGCTACTGCGGAACCGGGAACAATCACACTCCTAATCATACCCCTTAAAACACAGACAATAAGGGGACATTCCCATTGAATCTCTTGTTTCTCTAGCCAAATCCTCGCTTCTCACCCTTTTTTTAAAGGGGATTTTCTTTCATTTACTCTTAATCCCTCTTGTCAAGTTCTTGTCTCTTCTTAAATTGACTTAGAGCTTGTTAGGCAAGTTAAGACACAAGTTTGTCTGATCTTTTTATCCAAGTAAATGTAATTACTAAACTAAATTAACTAAATTACTAATCTGCCTACATTGTCGCTCTGATAATTAAAATAAGCTAGATCACATTACCATTTTTTCCAGAGCAGCTGTACAGCCAAATCAAATTCCGTTGCCTTTTTATTCCTGTTTAAAGGGGGGGTGAAACACTCAGTTTCAGTCAATCTCATGTCAATCTTGAGTACCTATAGAGTAGTATTGCATCCTTCATATCTCCGAAAAGTCTTTAGTTTTATTATATTTATAAAAGAAATATAGGCTGTACCGAGTCTTTCCGTAAAAAACCGAGCGCCTGGAGGCGTATCGTGTGGGCGGAGCTAAAGAATGACGAGCACACCCAAAGCAGTGACGTCCTCAAGCGTGGCGAAACCCAAGTATGCTATCGACCCATGTATGCTATCGATCGGATTCAGCTAATACGTGATCCAGAATCAGGCCAAAATAAATTGAACAGGAGAAACGGCAACAGCAGGACGTCCGTCTCTGTGGTATGTACTGTATTTAGTGGCCTGTCAACATTTGGGTGTCTTTACCAGTTTATGAGGACAGGATTTGGTTTATGGACTATTGTATGCGACTAAACCTTAGTAGTAGCAAGCAAAACGGTTTTGCACGTCAGACTAGTGTAACGATATATATGGAGTAACGTTAACCTTTAGCGCATTTGAATGACGAAGCATGCGATCGTGTCGTTTACTGATGTTTACTCATGCGACGGTAGCCAACAGCACAGACATTTGAAGCAGTTTTACTCACCGGCTGCTTCCAAAGCAGGACCGAACCTTTATCGCTGGGACCGCTCCGTCAAAAACACACTTCTTTGGTATGATTTGGTGAAGTCCTGTGACAGCATTGACCGTGGAAATCCGCGATATTGTGAAGCTTCCCGTCATTTCTGCGTTCAAATCGGTTCAAATGCAGCGCTGCCTTCCGGGAATGCTGTGCTGAAGCGTTGATATCACCCATAGGAATAAAGTGGAGCGAGAGCGCGGCGAAGTTTTCACGGACGAGTGGATCTGCATCTGAGCGAGTGTTTATGGGCGTGCATTTCCTCTCTCGCTCTAGTCACGCGCGCGCGCGCACCCTACCGGGAGAAGAGCCCGTACGGCCCATACAAGGACCTTCCCTTCTATTAACGTCAAACCGAGCCATACTCGAAAAAAACTCTCCGAAACTTGTGAGAAACCGGAAGTAGTATTTTTGACAAAGAAATACTACATCAAACGTCCAACATTAGTTTTTGAAACTTTGTGTATGTTTAGGATGGGAATCCATGTCTTTAACAGTGTAAAAAGCTCAGTATGCATGAAACAGCATTTCACCCCCCCCCCCTTTAACACTGTTAAGCTGCTTTAATTGGCATTGTAAAAAGTGCTATATAAATAAAATATATAAATAAAGTTGACTTAAATCTGAGGAAAAAATGGGAGGGGGGGGGTTTGCTGGTTACTGTGTGATTGAAACATTGAAGTGACTGAGTTTAAATACCCCTAAAGACAAACATTTATATTTTACTATCAGGAGAAAATTAACCAAAGTGTTACTTTAGGCAGAATCTGGTGTCCATTAAACAACGTACTTTTGTTGTATGTATGTACAGAAGTATTACAGTTTGCTGGACTGTAATACTTCTACCCGTTTGAGAAACTTGTTTAATTCTGTTGGTACTTTAGAAAAGGTTTTTTTTCTTCTTCAAATTTAGTCTTAAGATATGAATCTTAAACATCTTTAGTTTTTTTTTTTTTTTTTTGAATAAATAAATTAACCTTGTTCTTAGCAAGCTGGAATGCCATTAAGAAAGGAAAGAAAATATCCCCATCACATTTGATTTTCTTTAGGATATACCTGATAGGGATGTATGTTGTTGTGTCATTTAGTTTTGTGATTCAGTGGGTCTTGTATTTATTAGAGGAATTGCTCCAGTCTCAGTGTCACTCTTGATTATTTCTTCCTAGGATTCTTGCAAAAGATGAGCTTGTTGCAGCTTTGGAAAAGTGTGCTGAAATTCTTAAATTTTCCAATACCAAAAAGATGCAGAATGTGCTTCAACAAGTGGAAGATTTTATTGGCAGATTGGAAGGACTGGAGGGTAAGTCAGAATTTGTTTCACCCATGTTTAAAATGTATTTTATAGAAGAAACTATTTGCATTTCCATTCAGTGTGTTCAAGAGAACAAAACTAGTCACTTTTGGAGAAATTGGATGAGAATATGAAATGCTTTATCTATCAAATCATGTAATGCCAATGTGTTTAGAATGACTAGAGTAAAATTTGCAATGCTATGCAAAAAAATATCCATCAAACTATTTATTCTGTAAACGGTAGTTCATGCTTATTTTCTAATAAAACATTTATCCACCTCAAATTAGTGTATTGAATGTGCATATTTTGTTGTTTTAACCACCATTTTTATAAAATATTCCAAAATATGCTTAAAAATATTCAGGCTAATGACTGTTTTCATGCACAGCAGAAAAATGTCTAAAGTCCTATTCAGATGGTAAATTTGCATGCCACCTCAGTGATAACTCATGCATTCCGATGGTGATTTATTCACGGTGGGCAAGCGAGTTTTGCGCACCTGGGAACACACTGCTCACGTGGTCAATAACATGATTGCATGCAGTAAATAAAATGTCATATGCTTTGTATAATAAGTTTAATAATAGGAAAACAATATCCTTATTATTTAATTCTGTTTCATTTAGTTTTATTCTGTTCCTTTACACATCATCTGTGTGAGGAGGAGAGATTCTGCAGATCTTTTCTTCCTGCTGCAGTTAGACTGTATAATGAATAGGGGTGTCGATATTAATCGTTTCTTTGATACATCGTGATGCAGATGTAAACGATTCTGTATCAGTTCAGTAATAGATCATAACCGGTTAAAATGTACTGATTATTTTCTGACGTTATTTGTCACGCACGTGTATTATTGCGGTCGCATGCAATTGCAGGGAGGTGAGTAGAGTGAGAGTAATTAAAAATGCTCCATTTACTTGCTCCATTTCGGCTTGTATAAACAACCTGCATGACCTGGAGAACACACATTCTGTGTGTAAATCAAGACCTGCACGCCGCTGATATCTTGGGACAGAGTCTGCGCAGGAAGTAGAGCAGGAAGTACAGTCCGATATCAAAAGCCCGCCCACACTCTCGCAGATGCAGAACAATTAATTATGTTGGTGTGAAATAAACAGTTATGGAAATGTAGAAATTAAAGCTAAAGCTCCAATCTGCTCCTAAAAATTCCGAAAAAAGTCTCTAGTGCCTCAGTGACAACTTCACTCAGAGAAGACGTGGATCTCAGCTGTCAATCATAATGTCACACCCCCCGTTTTTATAGCCTCAAATAATTAATTAAAACTAAACTTATTTTAAATCAAACACTTGAAATTAAATCATTGTGATGATAGCTGCCTTCAATTACATTAAAGGGGGGGTGAAATGCTGTTTCATGCACACTGATCTTTTTACACTGTTAAAGACTTGGAATCCCATACTAAACATAGACAAAGTTTCAAAAGTTAAGGTGGACGTTTGATGGATTTCTTCGAGTATTTCTTTGTCAAAAATACTACTTCCGGTTAGTCATAAGTTTCGGCAAGTTTTTTGAGATCATGCGTCCCCTTTGACGTTAACGGGGGCGGAATTTCCTTGTATGGGCCTTACGGACAATTCTACCGGAAGCGCGTGAGAGAGAGCGAGGGAGAGAGCGAAAGCAACAGGCTACGCCCATCAAAGCGCTGGCTTGTAGGATGCTAAACAGGTGATATAACCAGTAGCTACTGACTTACCCACTGATAGGCTGGCGGTCGATCTGTATTAGCACTTTCCTCACGCGACGGGCGAATCACTTTCCTCACAGAGCGACTCACTTTCCTCACGCGGCAGGCGAATCACTTTCCTCACTGAGCGAATCACTTTCCTCACAGAGCGACTCACTTTCCTCACGCGGCGGGCGAATCACTTTCCTCACTGAGCGAATCACTTTCCTCACAGAGCGAATCACTTTCCTCACAGAGCGAATCACTTTCCTCACAGAGCGAATCACTTTCCTCACTGCAGCGCGCTGCTGCACACGTCATTATTTAGCTCCGCTCACATGACACGCCCCCACCCGCTCGGCTTTTTTCGGAAAGACTCGGAACAGCGCATCTTTCTTATATAATTATAAAAAAAATAAAGACTTTTCGGAGATATGCAGGATGCAATGCTACTCTATAGGTACTCAAGATTGACATGACACTGACTGAAACTGAGTGTTTCACCCCCCCTTTAACTCACTTTATAAATTTCACGCGTTGGACCCATGTTTGGCGCTGTAGGGGATTTAAAAAAAGTGACGTGAGTGGAAGGGAGGCGGCAGTGCCGGAAGTGTGTGTGTGTGTGTGTGTGTGTGTGTGTGTGTGTGTTAGGCAGAGCGGCAGAGAGATGCGACAGAGTTGTGAAATTGGAGGCGTGGCTCGCAGCTGTTATTTAAAATAGCACCGCATATTTTAAACTAATCGGTTAACCGGTGTCAACCGGCTAATGAGGCTCGGTGGTCGGTCAAGAACATGTTTAGTTTTTGTCATCTCTACCCAAGACTCACAGAAAGAAAGAAAGCTTAATTAAAAAAAAGAGGAAAGTGAGAGGAGAGTTCTAGATGGCTTGTATGAATGTAACCCATTTTTGCAAATCTGGGTCTGCCATGATCGTCTGATCGTCTACCCTTGGAGTTCTCCAGCTGCTTTCAGGACTCCACTCCAACTGTTCTTCTAGGACCGCTTGAACTGACTTCTGAACTAGAACTAAATTCTTTGTTTGTGTTCTAAGATTAAAACTCAAATTTGTTGCCAATCCTTTTTAGATGGATTCTGACCCATCAGGGCTCATCTTGGTTCATGGTTGACTGCCCGTGATGACCTTATCGATCAACTAATACAACCATTTTCTACCCTGTTCCCTCACGTAATGTCACATTATGTCACAAAGTGAATTGAGGTTGATTGGGACACTTTTCCCAAGTCATCTTAATGAAGAAGTGGATGCTCTTGTGTTGTAAATCCAGCAGGCTCTGACTTGCAGTGTTGTAATATAATGGCGGCACGGACGCCAACAGCCCCAGATAACTTTACCGATCATCTAACACAACCATTTTCTACCCTGTTCCCTCACGTAATGTCACATTACATATATCAGGACAAGTGGATGATCTTGTGTTGTAAATCCAGCAGGCTCCGACTCCCTGTCAGTGTTGAAAGGGTAATGGTGGCACCCCGCCTTGCCCACAGCCCTTGATAACTTACCAACTTAGCTTCTCATGACTTAATCATTTAGTGGGGACATGGTCCTTTGAAACAATGATGAATGTGTTATTAATGATGGCATTGTGAAATTACATGAATATGTACATGAACGTTCAAGCCTTTACACACAGTTATCATAAGCTTTTTCATAGTTTAATGTGAGGTACAGATGAATATTAAATTCAAGTTCACGTAAATTCTTCCCACAAATTCTTCCCTTTCCATAAAACTTGAGTACAAGTAACTCAATTTCAAAAATTCAGCCAACTTACATAATAAGTTGGGGTTATGTAAGCAGAACTCAAACAAAATATATTTTTTTAACTAGTTCTTTTAATGTCTGCAGTCTGCTTGTTCATTTTACTAGAAGACTGTTTGGAAACTGATTGCCTTAATATTCTAAAGTAAGCTGAACTTAACACTCAATTAAGTAAGCTTAATTGCATCAAGTTGTTTTTACTTAAACCATTCAAGTTGTGTCGACATAATTCTGTCTGTGAGCTGAGGAAATGTAATCCCAGAATGCATTGCAGCTATTGATATATATATACTTCCCTTCCTTTGAAATCAGATAACTGTGATTTCGTGTTGCATTGCTGCATCAATAGGAAGAGATTTATAGTGATATCACTTAAGTTTCAAGTGCCCAACCAAAGGGAACACTGATCACCATAATGATGAGAAATTTTAGGAAATCAACATAAATGTATGCCGTCAGCTTGTGACGCTTTCCCAAAGTATTTAGTTGTATTTTCAATAACATTTAAGATGAATGCTGAAGTGGAGGAAATTAGTGAAAAGTCTATTGAGAATTACCCTGCCCACCTGTTTTTGTTGTTGTTTTTTCCTTTGGCAAAATGGTACTCAAACCAGTCAAGTAATGTTTACATGGGTCTATGTACTAACCTTGCTTAGTTTAGCTATTCCATCCACCTAAAAGTTCACAATAATCAGTCTATTCAAGTTAAATCAACAAATTTTCCTAAATCAGTTAATTTTACAAGTTTTTCTTTAGTAGATTCAACAATTACTTTTTACAGTATAAGGATGGACATTTCCAACTCACCATCTCACTCTAAAGGTAAAAATGCTTTTGTGTACCTTATCAACATTATTTAATAATACGGCATTGTGATTTGTGCGGTTGTTAACAATTCTACAGTAGAAAACATCTGAACATCAACAGATAGGTTCATGTTTATACACACTTTACTATCATTAGTTACAATAGTTTTGTGACCCTTATTGTAAAATGTACACTATTTCAACATTACCTGATGTGTTACTAACATTTGTAGACATGACTTACCATTAACAAAGCTTGTATTAATGGATTTTGAGAACATTATTGTAAAGTGCATGCTATTTCATAATTAACTGATGTGTTACTAACATTTGTAGACTCTTTATTAACATGACTTACCATTAACAAAGCTTGTATTAATAGATTTTGAGAACCTTAGTGTAGTGTACACTATTGGCTATTGGCTTATCCTGATTGGCTTCATCGCTCTGTCTCCTCTCCACTAATCAGCTGGTGTGTGGTGAGCGTTCTGGCGCAATATGGCTGCCGTCGCATCATCCAGGTGGATGCTGCACATTGGTGGTGGTTGAGGAGATTCCCCCCTTCCATGTAAAGAGCTTTGGGTGTCTAGAAAAGCGCTATATTAATGTAATGAATTATTATTATTATTATTATTATTACAACACCATTTCATCAACTAATGTATTACTAACATTTTGTACTCTTTATTAACATGACTTACCATTAACAAAGCTTGTATTAATGGATTTTGAGAACCTTAGTGTAGTGTACACCATTTCATCAACTAATGTATTTCTAACATTTTGTACTCTTTATTAACATGATTTTCCATTATCAAAGCATTTATTGTTTATTGCTTTGTAATGAACCTACAAATGTTAACACATCCGTTAATGTTGAAATCCTGAAGAACAATTTATACATACTTTGTTTAATAATGTTGATAAGGTACACAAAAGCATTTTTACCTTTAGAGTGAGATGGTGAGTTAGAAATGTTCATCCTTAGTTTGTGTCAACTTCTACATAAATTAATGTAAATATGTACAGTAATAACCTTACAACAGTAAAGCTATAGGCATTGTTCATGGTTAGATCCTGTTAACTAATGCATTAACTAGTTGCGCTGTTAATGTGAATAGATGCTTTAACTAATGCATTAACTAATGTTAACTAATACAACCTTATTGTAAAGTGTTACCGTTATGGTTATAACAATAACTTTATTTAGGTCCATATACATAAAAAATAAAAAAAATGCAACAAACAAAAGACCTGTTTCAGTTCGGAATTAATTGTGCCCAAAAATTGTGCTGTTTTTACTGTAGTAACAGGCCATGTTAATAATACACTTTTATTTCCTTGAGATCTTAAATATAATATATATAATATATTTTTTAAAGGAGGAGTTCTGTTATGCTGTAATTGGTTTTGTGACAATCATTTGTATAAAATTGAGTGTACCCTTAAAAATAAGGGTAAAAGTGGGTACCCTTAAAAATAAGGGTACAAGCGTATTCACACTAGCTCTGGATGTATGCCTGGGTGTATATATATTCATAATTCAGCGTCTTCAGTGGTGCAATCAGTGAAGCGGGCCAATGATTTATTGTTTTGTCCCTATCAACACAGTTTTGAATCTGCCTTTTGCAGAGCTCGCTCTTCTCTCTTTTCTCATCAGTCACATTGGAAAGGTATTTATTTTCAATAAAAATTAAGAAAATGTTCTAAATGTGGAAATCAAGTGCTCAAATGTTTAATTATTATAATAACATCTTGTGTATGGTTAGGGATAGGTGTAGGGGGGGCTTTTAGTGGTCCTTTAAGGCTGCATCCATTTAATAATTTAAACAAAAATCATAATTCACACTCCGATATTATTGCATCCTGTTAACGTGCAACAATACTGAGGTGCAAATAGTATGTATCTGTCAAAATAAAGTATTAATTACATGTAACTACTATTTATATTACAAAGAATGCAACTTTATATGATGTAAATAGAAAATATTACTATGTTCACTTAGTAAATAGAATATACAAACATTTGCACCAATTTTGCACAGTGTTAATACAGTCTAGTTGCTATTTAAACTTGGTCTAAATAGCATCTATCACTATTTTAGCAACTAGATTTTATTTAGACTTAACTTACCCTTACCTAAAAATATATACCCTTAGTAATACATTGTTTTGCCTGTCAGGTGTGACTTCAGAAGATTCTTCTGGGGATGGTGTCATCTTAGAGAAGAACAGAAGAACAGATCTCTTTCAGCTTCAAAAGGTAAAAGTATTTGTTGTGTTGTTTAGCTAAACTGGAACTTGTTTACTCTAACAAGTTTTACATGGATATAGAGTGATGTGTACATTTAAAATGGGACGGCCATTATAGATTGTAGAGACCTTGTTTTACAAATGCACTTCCAAACAGGGATATTCCTTTCTGTGTACAAAGTTGATGGTTTAAATTCATTCTCAGTTCTTGTTATAACAGATTGTGTAACGCATGATTGTGTAACGCATTCATACAGCATGATCTTGCTTTGGTCCATAATTTTAAAATCAAAAAGTACAGACCTGTAACTTCTTCTTTAAGAGGCTCCACTAGTCCTCCACTTGTTACCCATATTAATGGCACCTGTTTGAACTCGTTATCAGTATAAAAGACACCTTCCCACAATCTCGAACAATTCGACTCCAAACTTCACAATGGCCAAGACCAAAGAGCTTTCGAAGTACACCAGAAACAACATTTTAGACCTGCACCAGGCTGGGGAGACTGAATCTGCAATAGGTAAGCAGCTTGGTTTAAGAAATTAACTGTGGAAGCAATTATTAGAAAATGGAAGACCACTGATAATCTCCCTCGATCTGGGGCTCCACGCAAGATCTCACCCTGTGGGGTCAAAATGATCACAAGAACAAAAATCCCAGAACCACACCTAGTGAATGACCTGCAGAGAGCTGGGACCAAAGTAACAAAGGCTACCATCAGTAGCACACTACTCCACCAGGGACTCAAATCCTGCAGTGCCAGATGTGTCCCCCTGCTTAAGCCAGAACATTTCTGAGCCTGTCTGAAGTTTGCTAGTGAACATTTGGATGATCCAGAAGAGGATTGGGAGAATATCATATGGTCGGATGAAAAAAAAAAAAAGTAACTTTTTGGTAAAAACTCACCTTGTCGTGTTTGAAAGAGAAAGAATGCTGAGTTGCATCATACCTACTGTGAAGCATTGGGGTGGAAACATCATGGTTTGGGACTGTTTTTGACTAAATGCTGTTTTGCTCCACTGTACCTAGTGTATTAATGTTAAGATTTCAGTTGTTTAGATCAGCTTTTTAGAATGCAAGGGGGATGTAGTTTCTTTTGAAACTTTTATTCTCCTCTTGTAAGGAGTAAAAATGTTGTGACATAATAAGAGTCAGACTCCCAAAAGCAACAAAAAAAGTTGTGGTTCATCTCTCAGGCTTAAAGGGTTCACCCAAAAATGAACATTGTGTCAGTAATTACTCGCCCTCATGTCAAAATAGTCCATATGACTCCAGTGGTATGGAAACAGGGGTTACTCATATGATAGATAGATGCACTTTTGTGGACTTAATAAATGAGGCAACAATTTACTACTATTATAAAGCTTGAATTAGTCAGGATATTTTTAATATAACTGATTTTATTCGTCTGAAAGAAGAATGTCTTGTATACTTGAGGGTGAGTAAATCATGGGCTAATTTTCATTTTTGGGTGAACTATCTCTTTAATCATGTGTGTGCACTTACTTGGATGGGTTTTGATATGGGTTACCATAACCTTTATGACACTTTTTTTCATTGACTGCTGAGGATAAATTGTTACATGCTAACAGACCAATGATTTAAAAAATAATGCAATAACATTTTGGCAGCTCTAATCTTATTTCTAATCTTATACCAATTTTCTTTTCATTTTCTATCATAGATTGGATAAGTAATAATGATATTTGACCTTGTAATATGCTGGCAATGTAACTTAGCTAGAAAATCTACTCACCAGAAATGTCTAGCTGCAACATACTTTTCAGTGATTGTTGACGCGGGATGTACCAACACTTCAGTTCACATGATTTCTGACATACTTCATACATTCACCAACAGATTAAATACATTTTTAATGTTCACTTTGACCCGTCTTGTCGAAACAGCCTCAATTAACAACATATTTTTATTTTAATTTGTATTTGACTACTAAAATGTTGTTATTGTGGCAACACTGTGCTATTCCAGAGACCATACTATAAATCAAGTACTTAGGTTTTAGCTTCGGAAAAATAGTATTGGTGAATTTAAGGTCAACTATTGACATTATTCTGTATGTAGACGCTGCTTGAAAAAGAATCCAGAAGAACAAAGAGAATGAATCCATATGAATTGCTTCGAAATCAAGTGATTGACTTCATTGACAGCCTTGTGAGGTAAGGGAACAACACTTTGAGCATGGTTTGCTTAATTAATTGCTAATCTCACAAAACGTTTGTGGGTCTTTCTTCAGAGAATACCTGACTCCAGCAGAACTCCAGCCACTCAGTGAAGTGTGCTACTACAGTTCCTCTGGAGTCCTTCGACAGCGACTCAATGTCACCCCTCGCACATCCATTCAAACTGCCCTCAGTCATCCTTTCCACTACCTGCAGGTAACTGCCTGATTCTGATTAACCAGTGGTATTCTATTAAAATTTCAAGTGACAATATCTTTTTTCTGGCCTACATTTTCATTAGCCTATATGTTGAATGGCAGAGCTTCTAAAATCCTAGGCTTATGTACTGTCATACTCCCATTTAGTGAGCATCCATCGATGTATGTTGTAATAGGTGGATAATAGTTAACCGACTTAGGCCTCCGTCCACACACAGATGCGTTTTGTCCACAAGGATCTGCCGTTTTAGGAGGCTGAAACTGCTATTTATTTTTTATTTATATTTTTTTAAATCGGATAATTCGCAAACTGACACCATTGCGTTTTCATGTATACAACCATTCTATATGTTTTGTAAAACGTGATGTCATCACACCACATCCTGACTAGAAAGAATATAGCTACAGGCACTAGGCATGCCATGCACACATCAATATTGTCATTTAATTACTGTTTTTACATTATTGTAAGGGTAGGATTAGGGTTGGGGTAGGTGTAGGCATTAATAAAACACTATCTGGTAAGTAGCAAATTTATTTATTTTATCATAAGATTTTGCCTCACTTCCTACCATTGCTTTACCCCTTTTAGCCACAGCTCTTCCCTGGTTTTAGGGTTTTTCTGTGGCAGAATTACAGTGCCACATACTTGCCTGGCGTGTGTACGCAGATATTTCTTTAGACAAGAAAAAAAAAGTTTGGATAGGGAAAGCTCTGGCTTCGTTTGGATGTGGCCTTATACTATATTGCAAAAAGTGTTGGGACATCCCTCCAAATAATTGAATTCAGGTGTTCGGATCAATTTCATGGCCATAGGTGTATAAAAGGTGTTTAGGCATGTTAGTTAGTGTTGGTATAGGCTTTATATGTTTTAGAGCACATTAGCCAATAAATAACCTCAAGGCCAACATACTCGTATAATAAGATATTTTGGTTTTCCCTTTAACTCACAGATTGAGTTATGTCTTTGGCTGTCTGCTGGAGTCAATAAATTAAAATAAAGGTTAATCAAAAAATGAATTCTGTAATTTACGTTCATTTATTCCTATGTTATGTTGAACCTGACTCTTACTGGTGTTGAAATTAAAATAAGATACTTCGGGAGTTCGGGGAGAAAAAAAAGATTCAGTGAAGGTCAATAGGATACAATGTTGCTTGGTTTCCAACATTCTTCTTAAATAGTTGTCTTATTATATTTGTTACTGGGTTCTGTTGTTGCAGAATGAAAGCCTGAAAACGAATGCTGGCACAATCTCCAGTGCTGCTCCAGACCTCTGCATTGTATACAAGCTTCATCTTGAGTGTGGAAGACTCATAAATCTATATGACTGGCTTGAGGTATGAACAGGCTAAATTAAAGTTACATATAGAGGTGGGTTATCTTTTTCTAGCAGTGTGGATGGTCCATGTCATTTGTTTGTGATATTTTCAGGCATTTGTAACTGTGATGTCAGCTGCTGAGGACCAAGATGCTGATTCTGAGGAGCATGGAAAAGTTGACAGCCTTAAGCAGTATCCTTTTTTCTTATTTTTAGTCATGAAAGTTTTGTTCTTTATTTAATACATTTTGAATTGGGCTTGCACGGTTAATCAAAATCATACTGCATACGATTTGGCAAAGACTGCAGTTTGTCAGTGCAACCGGCTCTGTGATTAGGAGTAAATGCTGCTCCATCTGAAAGCCAGAGGGCACTTTTGCGCAGAAACAAATATGCCCAGAAAATGAAATGATTATAAAATAACGAACGTTGTTCCAGGAAATCCCAATGGCTTCATACTTTATCTGTAGCTAAATAAACAAGATTGAAATGCTTTGATTGATTAAACATGACTAATAAACACAGTATTTTCATGATGATAAAGTATAGCCACTTTTCAATTTTAAAAATTACCCTAAAGAATGGAAGTGAAATGTGACAACATGCCCCACTGGTTCCTTGTAACGTGAGGGGCACATGAGCATATGACAGCTTAAAATTTTATGATCTAATAGAAAACTAAGAGACACTAAAATATTTTGTCAATACATTTATTAACTTTTTCTTATCATATAATGGCAAAAAATTAGTTTGACAAAAAACACACTGCAAAATACAGCTATACATCATGGTTCAAAACAATTATAATTAATAATTCATATTTACATATATTTCTTATTCATTTTTTTTTCTTTCCCTTTCTTGCACAGATTCTTCGGAATGAAAAGTGTGTTATAAAAAAAATCTATTATTATTATTGTTTTTATTATTATTATATTAATAATAATGTTATCTTCCAAAGATTTTTTAATTTTGGTTAATTTTGTTCTCTATATTATGTTGATATGGCAACTAGTAAATACTTATACGTTTCGTCATGCTGGTAAATATACTTATAAGTTCCCAACCCAACTTTGAGAATAGATTAACGCCGTTATTTTTTTTTATCGCCTGATAAGAGTCTCACGTTAACGCCGATAACGGCCCACCACTAGTTTTAACTAACCCACGTTAGGTTGTGCCCTGCTCACTCCAGGACGGCGTGTGACTTTGCAGTTCCTGCTCCACATATAAACTTAATAAAGCCAGAATTATGTCAGTCCATCATCCGTACTCCGTACATTTTTTATTTGAATAGCAACCAATTCTTACTGCACACACCGCAGCAGACTTTTAAAAATGGTGGTTGAAATAAAATGCTTCATGAACTCAATCAATCAGCATGTTCAGCGTCAAAGTTCAATGCTGCTTATGTTTGGAAAGATGTTTGACGCCTGTTATTTCAAACGACTCAAACTCGCAGTGATTTTCAGATGGAGCACAATTTACTACTGATCACTGACTAGCTGTACATAAAAAATAATCACAGCCTTTGCAATTTCATCACACCAAGCCAAACTGGTTTAAATGCGTTTTCAGGTTAATTGCGAACAGCCCTAATTTTTAACCCCTTAAGTCTGAAGTGTATCGCGCACTGGCGCCACCTAGCCCGGGAAAAATATTTTCATATTTTTCAAAAATCTTGCATGGATCAACATAAAATAGGTGTCATTTGAAAGCTTAGAGTCTAAACTTTACAATAAATGTAGCCATTATGAGTATCCAAAGTAGTGATGAGTTACTTTTCTAATAAATTGGGGGGAAATAGTCATAATTTTTGGAGGGGGGTTATTATGTACTGCAATTTAGACTTAGAAAACTTTAATGTCTTCAGAGAGGCAATTTGTTATGCAGTACAGACATGTTGACACAATCCACAATACAAACGTTATCCACATGCACAATATAATAAATAAAAAAATAAAAATAAAAACTTTCACATATGTTCTCCAGTCATACCCCTCCCCCATACCTAATTTGGTTGTGTTATTGCCATTGGAATAAATTAATTTTTAGCTCGGTTTGTTCCAACCTTGTTCCAAGTATCTATATCTACAACCAGAAGGGAGAGGCTTGAACTCCACTGAAAGTGGATGGGTTGTATCCATGCAAACCTTGTCTGCCTTCTGTGCCAATCTTATCAGATATAGTTGGTACAGGTCTACCTGTTATGTACCAATAATTTTTCTAAAGGCTTTAAGAATTTTCCCCAATTTGTTCCTATGGGTGATTTTTGAATGTTCATACCAGCATACAATACATTCAGAGAGAACACTTTCAATAAAAGACGTATACAAATTTTTGTTTATCAACATTAAAATAATTAAGTCTTCTAAGAAAATATAAACGTTGTTGGCCCTTTTTAAAAACTGCATCCGCACACTGATCCCAGGATAATATATGGTCAATGATAAGACAGAGATATTTATACTCCGTCACCATCTCTATCTCCTCTCCTTTAATCAGTGTTGGAGTAGGTGATAGAGATGGTGACGGAGTATAAATATCTCTGTCTTCTCATGGACCATAAATTATCCTGGGATCAGTGTGCGGATGTGCCCCATGTCTAAAATCAAAGACCAACTCTTTAGTCTTGGACGTATTCAAATACAAATGGGAGGTTTCACACCAGTCAACAAATTCATGCAACACTGGACCATGTTCAGATTCATAAACTAATCACAGCAGTATCATCTGCAAATGTAATTATATAATGTCCAGGGTAACTACTGCGACAACAGTCAGTGTACAATATATATACGGTAATAGTGGTGACAAGACACTACCCTGTGGTGTCCCAATTGAATTGAAGCGGACCCCAGATAATGTGTTTCCAACCCTTACTCTTTGTGGCCGGCCACTCAGGAAGTCCAAGATCCATTTAATTAGTGTTGAATTTATTTGGAAATTCTCTCAGTCTGTTTGCTAAAATTTGTGGGTGGATTGTATTGAATGCTGATGAAAAGTCTGCAAATAAAATGCGAGCATGTGTTTTACAACCCTCCAGGTGTGTATACAGTTAATTTAAGAGCACTACAATGGCATCGTCATTCACATCATACAGCTCAGATAGTCATGTGTCATATATCATTTGAAAGGTAGAACACAACACGCATAATTGTTTTGAGCTTTGACTAAACCTGAGCAAGTTTATGTCCAGCAAGACCCATATGTAAATAATATACTGATGCGGCATTCACGTGGCGTTTTCATGAAATGTGGAAAATGGCACATCATTATTTACAGCAGATTATCAAAGTTACTAAAAACCTAAAGTCACCATAATTTGTCTAATGTTATTCCTTATTGAAGTGTAACACAGAAAAAACAGCCCAGATGCACACAAGGGAAGACCAATAATAACATTTGCATAACCCTGCGTTTAGGCTCCATCAAACATGCCCCGATCGTTAAAAATGGCACATCCTTGTTTTCAGCAGACTCACGATTAAAGAGACCAAGGACACCACAATCCGTCACTCAGATCGTAAAATATTCCCAGATAGATTTGGAACACATTATAAACTGGCAGGAGCACATAATCTAAATAAACTATCGTAGCTCTAAAGTCACGTTTAGGCTTGTAACGTCATGAAACATGCGCCAATCTTTGAAAAGTGCACATATTTATTTACAGCAGACTCTTATGATTAAAAAGTCCATCATATGTGACAAGGATAAAAAGTTATTACTCATTAAATTATAATCATTGAAGTCATTGAAAACAGCACATCAGTACTTGCAGTTGATGCTCCCGATTTAAATGAGTCCAAAATCAACTAAATTCATTGAGTAGATCTCTAAATGTTCCTCACCAATGTTGCGTTGACCAGTGCAGTTTTGAATAACAGGGCCATGCATTTGTATAGCAGCCAGGGGTGCCCGCGGTTAACACTTCGGTTTAGATGAATAACTCAGCGCTCGTTAAGAGTTGATCAAAATGAATAATGCATTGAAAAGCTGAGATTCTAAGGCTAGCATATATATATATATATATATATATATATATATATATATATATATAT